>NW_024609839.1:70219659-70659659 GCF_016920785.2 Ixodes scapularis | reverse complement strand
TGTTTCGTGCGTCCGTCTGTTTGTTTGTGCATTTTCTGCTAAATTTAGCGGGGAAAGTGGTGTCACGTGACCTATAAACATTGGGGAAATGGACGGCACGTGATCTATACGTCAACTCAGTTTTCCCGCTAAATTTAGCGGGAAAACTCACGCCTTGTGGCCTAAGCACAAATTCAGTCTCCCCGCTAAATTTAGTGGGGGGAGACTGAATCTACACGCCAATTCAGTTACCCGCTAAATTTAGCGGGAAATTTACGTCTTGCCACCCAGACGTCAATACAGTCTCCCCGCTAAATTTAGCTGGAAAAATCAACGTCACGTGACCCATATAACCAGCCTGTTTTCTCGCGAAATTTAGCGGGGAAATACACGTAACGTGAAGCGCCAATTCCCTTACCAATTCCTTATAATGCATCTCGTGCATCATAAAATTTTAAAGATAAAAATCGTTGCCATTTTTTTTAATGTAAGAAGGGGGTAATTTTTTACATTTTTTTTAAACCTTTTATTTGTTAAAGTTTCCCACTGTCGAGTTCTTCGTGCACGTAGTTATCGCGCCCCAAATTAGCTTCGAGGGCAAAGCAGGCTCGGTCATAAACCGTTGATAAGCTCCGCTCGCTTCAGCGTGTTCCTAATTGTGTAAGGGTGACCCGAGTCCTTGGGTTTACTGGTCCCCAATGTGCCTCGAACTGCACTAACCGGCAAGAAACAGAGACTCCCTGCGCTCCGTTTCGTTCTCGAGCTGAGAGTACGGAGGGAAGCTACGTGTTCGTTGGACCGGTCACGCGCCTATTATCTGTCACGTGATCACGCTCTCGTTCATGACCAGGCGCAGAAAGCGAGCGTCACGTGATGAAAGCAGGGATGCAGTCGACTGTTCCAGAGAGCAACGTATCTCGTACGGCCTTTCAGCTCAAAGGCGAACAGAGTACAGCTCGTCCTTCTCCAAACGGTCTTTACGCTTAGAATGTCTCTTCTGAAAACCAATTTCCGGCCATTAGCCTGTTTAATTCGATAACAAGGTCTTTCCGCTGTCTTAGCTTGTATCCTCGTTTCGTTTTATTTTTATTTTATTTCTTGTTTTCTTTTTGACGCATGATGTTTTTATTCGCGTAATCGAAACTACTTTTTATCTTCTTTTGTTGTTTTTTGTCGTAGTTTATATATTTATTTGTTTTACCCTCATCGGTCGCTGGCGCGGATTTATCTTCAATCGGTCGTGCTTTCGTTTTAAATCAGACACCCGTAGAAACGACGTAGGGGGTGCTACGGCAACAGCTACACCAACTCCAACAAGACCGGATTTTACCTCGTTTCGTTGGAGCCGACGCAGCTGTTGCTATAGCAACCCGTCCGCTGCAGTCGCAGTCGGTCGCACTTGGTCGGGCTTTAGTACTGCGTATGGACCTTTGCAGAAAGAGCTCTCTAGCCGCCGCCATTTTGCGACTCGAGCGACCCCTATCAGCCAGCAATTTCTGCCATCTGCCTGAGCTGTGGAAACCCGGTCAGAGCGGGTTTCCACAGCTGCATTTTTCATTCAGAGTCCGCCGCCTTCTCTTGAAAGTTTTTCATTTATTTGCCTGTTCAGGATATTTACTTTTTTTGTGTTGTCTTCCATTTTGAGGGAACGAACGAAGAGAGCGAACTTCAAGACTGGGGCTGCTTGAGCTTGTAAGTTTCGCAGTTTGAGCTCGAGCTTGAAAGATTCGCATTACAGTCACATCTCATCTTATTCGTATGCGCTCACCCATGTGAAGGAGACTCAAGAAGGGGGGGGGGGGGGGGGGGGGAGGGGGAGGAGAGAGAGAGAGAGAAAGAGCCCATCAACGCAAACTTCCGTTATTTACTGTATCTGCGTCTGAGTTGTAGTTGTCCGAGTGAAATGAGGAAATAATTACCAAAGTAATGAACGGTAGGCATTCACAAGAAAAATCAACAGTGAACAAAAGCACGTAAAAAGGCAAATCGCAGCAAAAAGAAAGCGGCTTAATAATATTTTTTTTTATAACTCACCCTCGCACGAGCGATGGTCACACCTTCCTCTTCCTGGATCATCTTCCTCATTTTACCCACACGAAGGTGACACAGCTGGAAGTAATTGGGAGCTTCCGTAGATCGTTTTCGCCGTCCCGCAAGGCTCTCCGCAACCCGCTACGATACCCAGGCCGGAACTCTACAATCAAGGCCATCGGCGCGCAGGCGCAGTAGCGGCCTCTTCGTTGCGGAGGGCTTAGCGGAGGGGGAAACGCGCTCTATATACGAAAACTCCCTATTAACGCCCTTTGAACTTCTATAGTCGGTTACAAGTCAAGAAGGTAGGAGAAGCTCCTCCCACAAGCGTGATGCGCCCGTTTCAAGTCCCTCCGCAGTCGAAAGAAGAGTTCACTGGTAACGCTCCTTGTTCCGCTTGAATGGATAGCTATTGTCAACAGAGTGATGCCAACTTTTCTCCGATTCCACTTTTTAAGAAAGCGACCTTTGTATTCATCGTAGGGGGAACCGAGCCCCTGAAAGCAGCCTTTGTATTCATCGGAGGGGGAAGCTAATCCCCGGAAGTCGTATTTGTTTTTATCGGAGGGGGAAAACTCTAATCTCCCTTCGTGGCTTCCACAATGCTAAGTCAAAGCCGAAAGATCAAGCAAATATGTACAGGAAGGCAAGACCCTCCTCGCGCGTTGGCCGCGACGTCACGGAAACGATGGGACGCTATTGGATGCGGAGGTGGCGGAGAGAGATATGATTCCCTTTTAGGGGCATTTCCCGCTACCTTCTTGACCTGTAACTTACTATAGTGTACAAGATAATAACTCTATGATGGGATAATACACACAGTTTCGATCGGTTCACGACGACTAATCTAACCGATTTCGGACGTGAAATTTTCTTGGTTTTGTTCTTCAGCATTATTTCTTTCCCTCTCAATTTTTTCTCCCTCCCCCCCAAAAAAAAAAAAATCTCTGCAATAGGTCGTTATGCGAAGCTTCTTTGGTACCTAATGAGGTGAGCTTGTTCTATCTAAAGAGAAGGCGCCGCAGTTACAGTTCAAAACTTGAGCGCAGGAGGAGGTCTATAAGCGATGCGACGCGTCATGAAAACAGGCGCACATATTTGACTCGAGGCTCGGTCGCCGAGAGGCAAGCACTTTTTTACTGGCGCAGCAATCTGCCCATATCCCTGCGGGAAAACATAATAAAGGTCTCCGGGTCGGCTCCGAGAGCACGCGGAAGATAAAACACGGCGGGGGTCTCCATCGACCGCGGCCGGCACTGGAAGCCGCGGCAACTCCCAAACATCGGCCGACGACGACCAAAACCGAGAGATGACAGTCACGGCGGACGGACGCACCGCCGGAGAAGCGCTAAAACGACTCGGCCAAGCGACGCGAAGATAGGTGTCCCGCTTGGTCGGGGACCTAACCCGCGAGGAAGAGCCCGTCCCATAAAGTCCTTTATGGGCACATCCCTCGGAACCGAGCACCGACGCCGGCCGTCCGCACGGCGACTGGCCAGGAAACGATACGGACGATTGCCGCCGGTCTTTGCGACCAAGACCCCAAGTAACGCGCAACGGTCGGCCCCACAAGCCGTACTTGGTTTCGCCCGTACACGATGGAGCACGGAGGGCGCTATGCGAGCCATCGGTGAGTCGAATCGAAACCGTGTGATTGTCACGTGGGTCTTTCGGGAGGGACGTTGTCGTAGCTAATCTAATGCCGAGTGAGTGTGACGTGACACTAGGGGTGGGGTGCAGCCACGCGTTGTAGAGCATAGTCACGTGATGCGGTTTAGATCACTGAATTGGCCAGGATATATCGTAGCGCCCTCTACGCGGTCCATCGAAAGCAGAAACGGGAGCATGAAGCCGAGCCGGCAAAAGGAACCCGGAAAGCGACGGAAAGAGACGGTAAAAAACGGTCGACTCAACGAAGGTCGTAAGCGGTGCTAGGCACATACACGCAAAAAACAAAAGAAAAAAACCACAACAAAACAACACTGGAAGCCGTTGTTGCGAAAGAAAGAAGCAAAAATGGCCTCCGAGTTGAAACGGCCGCGAAGACAAGGCCTCGGCCGATTTATTGCCCCGGTAAAAGCTTGTAAAAGCTTGTAAAAGGGGGAGGCAAGGGAGGAACGACTGTGTGCCGAAAGATGGGGGGTTTCGTGAAGCAATGATATGCTCGGTCGACTTTTGGCCGTTGACGGCTCCGAGCCGGGATCGTGGTGTGTTCAAAATTGCAAGACCGTTCTGTCTCGTTTTACGGCCTGTCGTCATTGTCTTCGCGTGTAGCGGGAAACGCGGCGGGCTGAGCGTTTTGGTATACGACTGGCCGTGGAGCACGAGGGGTACAACCAACATAAAAGGGCCGTTAGCCGGGAAATTTTAAAATGAAGAAGGTTTAATCCATTCTGGTTTAAGCGTGTACTCCGGCGATTTTTCTAACTACCCCAACTAACTATATTTTCTGAAAAACCCCACTTTTACCCTTTCCGGTATGCTATTTAGCATCGGGAATTTCATAATAGTTAACATTCCAACATACCCGCCTTTTTCAGTTCCGCAACGTCAGTGGCAGGCAGGCTTGCCAGTCGCGCTGCTGCGCGCGGGGTTGAAGCGAGCTTCCAAAGCATTCATTTGTCACCATGAAACTGCTTGTATTCAGCTGGGGAGAATGAGCGGAGTGCTGGAGCGAGCTTCCAAAGCATTAATTTGACACCATCCTGTGGCTCGACCAGTACACACTCTTGCTCTGCTCAACCTTGCAGTCTGCGTCTCAGAGCTTACGTGTCGACCCTGTACCCCGTGGTCGGGAGGCACTCACTTTATCGAATGACGTTTTAGCGAACGCCCACGTTTCACCGAATGACACTTTAGCGAATAGTCGGATTTCGGGTAGGCCAAATGGGTTCACATTTTTGTGATGAGCCGCCGCAGACTGTCGCCATGAAGCGGCGAAAGCGCAGCGCGTCGGATGGGTTAACGCGCGCCCCCGTTATTCGCTAAAACGTCGATTCGCTCAAATGTCGCTTTTCGCTAAAACGTCATTCGCTCATGTAATATGGACCCCCCATGTCTCCAGTCTCGAGGCACCTCTATCTCCTGTAGGACATCTCATAGTGCGCCTTGGAGAGCTTGTTTCATCTTGGGCCCCAGTTTCTCCAGGATGCTCTCAGCTCCCATGGCTGTGCCCACTTGCGTGCTCTGGAGGACTCAATGTAGTTCCACTTTTGATAGTCTTTCCAGCATGTCAAAGCTTTGTGAGGTCTCTTCCTCTCTGCCGTCATCCTGCTTCGGTCCTTACTTTCCTAGACAAGCTATAGTAACACACCATGCACCCTCCGGCTGTGCATCTCCTCGGAGCAGTTTCGCCATCGTTTGTGTCACTAGGGTAAGGCACTGTTTGCACTTGATGATTTCCTGTATCTGTGGACTTTTTATGTGTTGTATAGCTGTTGCTCGCCTTGTGAGGCACTTCATTTGCCTGAATAATTTCTTGGGTGCTGCTCTTTCACTTCGCCCGTAAGTCCTGTAGCTTACGCTTTCTCACTGCTCTTCTACTCATTTGGAACACTTGTTTGCACTTTTCCTTGGTTTCTTTGTATTTCTTCCAGAGCTTGTTTTTCAGTTTCGTTTCCCTCTCTCCCTGGTGGCATCTGCAGGCCTCCTGGCGAACTTCAATGGCTCGCTTAATTTCATGGTGCCACCAACATTTTAGGACCTTCCTTGTTGACATGCTCTTTCCAATCATCATCTTCCTTGTTTTTAAGTTATTGCAGTTCACAGTGGTCTCATAGCCCATGGATTTGTCTGTCACCTTTTCTGGCTTTCTGGCAATCACTTCAATTTCATCTTCCCTTAGGGTCCTTTTCATTGGAAAGTTGGGTATCATTTCTTTGTGTCTTGGTCCTCCGAACACAGCCAGGATCCCGTTGTGGTCGCTGCCAACACTTGCTACACCCTCCTCGTCGATGGTAAGCTTGGCCAGTTTCGTGCTACTCCTTGATGTCATGAAGATATAGTCAACAAACGACTTTCGGTCTCCTGACACGCAAGTACCTTCCTTCACACATGCCCGGCGTGTTTCAGTAGACTAAGCTATTTGTTTGAACTAAGTACTGTAGATATTGGCTGTTTCTGTCTCTCCTACCGTCTAGTTCCTCAATGTGTGCGTTGAGATCCCCCAGGAGGATAATGTCTTCACCATTCTTTCTCATCTCCTGAATGTCTTCATCCTATCATTTGGCCATTTCCTTGTCTTTCTCCTTCGAACCTTTCCCTGTACACCAGTACACCACAGCTACCGCCACGAGCGTGCCTGCTATTGTGCCCCTGACCCACACATGATCGTAACACTCCACTTTTGCTCTTGTCCATTGTTCACCGTTTCGAAAAAAAAAACTGCCCCCCCCCCCCCCCCCCCCGGCCTTTTCTTATTTCACCTTGCCTGTTGCAGCCCTCCTAAACTAGGCCTGGGAAAATAGGCGGACCCTCCCCTCCTCGCAGATCAGTCTCCACCAGCCCAAAGATAAAGATTTCTTCCTCGTTCATCATGGCTGACACTTCGTTCCACTTGGCTTCTCCCCGTCCTCCCTAAATATTTAAGAAGGCCACCTTTGTTCCCTTTCCCTACCCTTTTCTGCGTCACCGTCATCTTTGTTTCTGTGGTCTCCTCGCTTTCCCGGTCGCCCCTCCTTCCTGAGTCAACTGGAGTTCCTATGCTGATTGTCGAGCCAGGGGGTGTCTCACCTGGAACTTCACCATATGTCCAGCCATTAACACCACGTGGTGGAATGGAACCACCTCGGGGTGCTGTTGAAGTTGCGCTGGTGGAACTGCTAGCCTTACTGCAGAGAGGCGAGGGTGCCAGAAGGGGTTGGAAGAGGGGGGGGGGGGGGGGCTAGGATGGGGTAAGCCTGCGGAGGTCTGTGCTCTGCTGGGTGTTTCGGGGTTTGGGCTGGGGGTGGGGGGCAAAGGGCCATATTTCCCCAGGCGGTGCCTCTCCCTTGTCTCGTCACTCTTGCTCCTAAGCGTGGAGATTTTTTCTCAGATTTATGTAAGTTGCCCTTAGTTCTTGGCAGATATCTCCCAGCTTGATATTCAGGGACATGGCAGTTGCTTGAACAACCTTTCCTCTACTTACCACCTCGAGTACTGCACACGTGGTCAGAACATTACCTAGATTTGACCAAGTTTTTCTAAGCTGATCCGCTATTTCCTCCGGACTCCTACCTTGCAATAAGTCATTGGAATAAGTCAGTCACGCCGCACATGTCGCGCTTGGTTCTCATAATTTTCAATTAGCTCGCGAGCCACCTATGCTGTTGCGCCTCTGCTGCAGGACACCTCCAGCCGTTAACTGTCACGAAATTTCCTGCCTAGCACTCGTGCGAACCGGGGAACGTTGTCGTCTCTGACGACAATCGCCTCCCGCATCACACTTTAAGGAAATCGCTGGAAGACCACTGGGGCGTCATCCTTCTCAACTACGTCCTTTGCAAGATTTTCGGTTGTCGGCTCGCGCTCCGTTCCGAGGGGCTGCCTCCACACTCTTCGAGGAGAGCGCACCCCGCGGGTCCAGCCGTTCGTTGCTGTCTTGTGTCAGCTGTTGTCCCCCGCTGATCCGCATCTTCGCCGCTGCGTTGCCTTGTAGAGCGTCGCAGTTCGCCAGAGGGAAAACCGCCACTACGTTGGACTCGCTGTCCAAGCCCCTCCCGCCCGCTTTCCCTGGATGTGCCTTCTGCTAGCTCCTCCAGTCCCGTCCCCTTCTTCGCCGCGGTTCTTTGTCCCTTCATTCCTTTTGTCGTTGTTATACATCCCAGTGTTCTCAGTCCCGTCGCCTTTCTTCTCGCTATCCTTCGTCTGTTGGGGCACCGGCTCTGGGGTAGCTGCGTCCGTTACTCGGTTCTCCAATCGTCGAACCTGTTAGGTCAGCGAGCCCATCGGCGCCGTCAGCTCGTCCGTCCGCCTCCTGCAGAGGCTTTCCACCTCCGTCAGATTCGTGAAAATGTTGCAGACGAACTTATTTATGTCTTCTTCCGCCTCCGAAATATTCTTGAGGGGCCTCTCTTCCTGGAAAGCCCACTCCTTGCATTCATTGCACTTTTATGAGCGCTTCGTCCCCAGCTTCTCCACTGCGCCACAGCCGCTGGCCCTTTTGCTTCCCCTTGGGCAGGTTCGTCATTCCGAACGGGCTGCTTTTCTATTTTCGTACACTGCTGCGTTTTTTTGATGGCCGCATGTCTTGTCATGCTCGTGTGCCGAGGTGGTGTCGGTGCTATATCAGACGCCTTTAGCGGTAGCACTCTCAACGGCTCGGTGCACGCTGACGAGATGAGAAAAATGGAGGCGTACATGGAACAGCACTATAAGATTATTGCAGGAGCGCTGTTCAATGCAGGAGACAATGAACTGCTTCCTGCTAAAAGAAAGATGCTTCTTTGATGGCTGGATGCAAGACAAAGAACGTGGAATCCAAAACCAGGTGTACCAGGAGCGGATTGAGGATGAATGTTGAAGACTCCTCCAGCGAGATGCCACCGCCGGCATGTCGCTAAGCAAAAATCTGCAAAGTTGCCCGAGACGCGAATACCATACCGCCAATTGCAAAGAAACGCCACGCCAAGGCGGGGAGCGTTTGTGCAGTTCGATCAAAAGTTCCCCAATCCCCCAGGGATGTTACGTCAGCGCGGCTCCGCACAAGAGCTGACGTTGTTACCATGTGATGCGCATCAAAATTTGACGTTTTCAAACGTCCAATTTTGATGCGCATCACAATTTGACGTTTTCAAACGTCCAATTTTGATGCGCATCACGTGGAGCAAAGGGACCGATTTCTATCCTGTGTGAATACCCCTTGACCCGGCCGTCTCCCCACACAAGCGGAGAAATAAACGGTGCACGGACGACGCCTCCCGTTTTCTTTGTGAGGGGCAACGAACGCCGAGTCGACGCTCGCAAAACACAACTGATCCGGGGCAGCGGGTTCTGGGAGGGTTCCCCCTCGGGGTCTAATCCCGGGCCTATCTCCTAAGCCGCGACACAAGACGGTTCTTCATGCCGTCCCGTTGCTTATTTTTGTTTCTTCTTCGACCAGCGTACTCTGGAGTCGGAAACCGGGTTAAGACCTCGACCGCTAGGGATGCGCGACATAAACCGCGGAGCTGCCGCGCTGTCCCAAACATTTCATCGTCTCGTGATAATCCACGACGGTAGCGGAGATGTATACGTGACGCGATGTACAATCGAAAGAACCATGAAATGATTCTATTTTCTTTGACTCAGGATGTGATTTAATGCAAAATGGAATATTAAAAAAAAAGTTAACAAAATGTGTAACAGAACAGTGTGACGTGCAACTTCCCACAAAATTTAGCGAAAAAAAACAACACCACATTATTTAGAAGTAATTGCACATTATTTGAATGTCCAGGTTAACTCTAACAGAAAATTGCTCCCCGCCAACTTGAGCTGGGTGTAATTACGCTTAAATTAGCGAAATTAAAGGGTCTCTGCATCGACATCGGGCAGGAATATTTTTTTACTTTACACCAGCTTCCTGGCACTAGTTGGACCCAAGAATACTCGAACGCAACACCACTGACCAAGAAGCGTCTTCGTCGCGGCGGAATTCAGAGGATGAAAGCGGAGTTTTTCTTTCAGTCTCTCCTTCCAAAGCCGCCTTTTGCTCCTTCGCGAAATTTGATGACGGAGCTGTAAGGACAATGGCAACAGTACGATCCCCGGGAATGCGTCATCGAGCTTTGCGATCCCAGCTGTGACGATATTTAAATGCTGCTCACACAGTGGACGCGAACGTACACATTCGACCTAGGCTCGTGACAATCGATGCCTCGACATGCGTTTGGGTAGTGGCCCGTGTCCAATCGCTGCAACGACGACAACAGCCGAGCCATAACAATGTCTGGTGCTCAGCGCGTGTCCTGTGCTTTGCTAACCCCAGCGCGTGGCTATGATCAACATTGGCGGCATATAATCGGCTCCAGATCACGTGGCCGCTTGTTCTGGTTGCGAGTTGAGGGGGTGAACGGTGCTCGTTTTTCTTTAATTTCTTTCTGGAACTTCTATTGCGTGGGGTGAATATCGAACGCGTGTTTCATAGGTCATTAATGTGAGGGATCCGTTTTAAGCGGTATTTGCGCAAAGTACAAAAATTGTTGCATCGCCCCTTTAGGCGGGGCTTTCCGAGCTTAGCGGAGCTCAGAAAAAAACACAAAGCACTGCTAAAAATACGTTCTAGGCCTTTCCACTAAATCCGTAGGACTAAAACACACATTGTTTTACGTTCTTGAAGCTGCGGAGAGGTAAGTAGCGTTAAAATGGCGCCAGCTAAAGCGTATCCCCTCTTTTTATCATCATGTCTCTTAACTCCGGTTTTTTTTTTCCCCGACCCCAAAAAATAATAAGCCCTCGGCAACGGATAAAACGCTGAGCCGCGGTTGACCGAAGTTAAATTAACACGAGGAGTACGCATCAGGAGTATCAAAGCAGGAAAGATTCATAGTCCTTTCTCATACATAAAAAAACAAAAACATGGAAGGCTTTTATTGAAGAGATGGCAGCCACTTAAGTGGTTAGGATACGAAAATTAAACGGGTAGACTATTCTTGAAATTGAATGCTCGTAACTTACTAGTATATATACCAAGTTTCTCGATTGTTAGAGCTCAAGTAATCGCAATAATCAATTTATAAATGAATATCATTTTTATCTGATGATTAGGCAACACTGGCCAGGTTAGTCACACCGTGGTTGAACGCTCTCTCACTTTAGGCTTCCCCGTGCCTCCTTGCGCATCCAAGCTCACCACGTGACGATCAAATACTTTAAACAGCAGGAGTTTAGTCTGCCAGAACATGGGGACCATTGTTACCCACTGTAGATAAGCAATTTAGCCAGTGCAGTACGACTGCTAGCCTGGGGTCGTGCACCACGCAGTAGTGGTGCACGACCGGACACCGGTACGATGCTCATCCAGATCGAAACGGGCAGGGGTAGGGATTCGAACCCAGGATCCCTGGGTTTCAAATACCTTACTAGGTGAATACCAGGACACTCCCCGAAGATACATCGGGAAAGAAGACAAGGAAGATTCGCAGAAAAACACCTGACGGAGGCAGCGGCACGGTCTTCGCATCCGTGACCCCGTCAACCGCTCCGCGTTCCGAGGCGCCGCATTCAGGTGCTCTGGCGAGGAGAGGAGGGGGGTAGGGGAGAGAGGCGTCGCCAAATAAACCACTCCACCAGGGGTGGTTTATGGCGCGGCCGTCGTTCTGTCGAATGCAAATGAGGAGAGTGTCCTCTATTCTCCTAGTCAAGTATTCGCTACGATCGCACCCTCTCAGGCTACTCCAACGATGCTCTCGTTCCCTTGCCTTTTGACCTCCCGCCCGGCGTGCACATGCGCCCGGCTGGTTCGAGAAAAGCCCCGTTCACACAGCTGCGTCGAAGGCATTGCGCTGCGTTGCGTCATGTAGCACAGCCACTGACTCTTCGCAAGGTTCGCCATGACAAAAACTCGACGCAAGCGGTCTTAACGCAGTCAGAAGGCAACTGTGTGAATGAACCTTAATGGCGAATTTCGCTAGTAGCGAAATTCGAAAGCGAAAGACCAACTGAAAGGATGGAGAGGAAGTCGGAGGAACGACGGTAGCGCCATTTTTCGACAGATCGCAAAATCCTTCGGGACAGTTCAAGGGTCACGCCACCTGTGGGCGGAAAAAAAAAAATTGGGTTGTGTGTATGTTTATACAGCCTTGAACTTGGTCTGCCTTCAAGGGCGACGAGTCTCCTAGCTGTAGATGAGCAATTTAGCCAGTGCAGTACAACCGCTAACCTGGGGTTTTTTAACGTCCATTACGCAGTAGTGACAACACAAACAAGTGCCGGTACGAAAAAAAAAACAAAAAAAAACAGCTGTGGGCGGGCGCGTTCGAAGCTTATCGGGAAGTGCAGAATGAAGGAGAAGAACCAACCAATGGAAAGCCGACGTCCTTCTTGCTTCATTGTTGGCGTGACGGGAGTTCTACACGGTTCTTGTTTTTAGCACCCCTTTCTTCTCTTCCCCAGCTCATTCCCTGTTAGCGAAAGAGGAGGTTCGCCAGGAAGGGGCGCTGTTCTTCGCGAGGGGTGTTGAGCAACGGCTCGACTCCCTTCGACTTCCATTTTTTTTTAGAGTGTACGTCACCGACCCACCAAACATGGCGGCTTTCCCGAATGAGATGTATCCGAGGGCCCTGTGAATAAATGGATTCAACCACGAAGCTATCCCGCCATCTAGAAAACAAATTTATCAAATGAATAGGAACATACAGTGGGTCCTACACTCCATTATAGGGGCTGTATACCTACACCCCTCGTCCCATGTATAAATCCCTAAAACTTCATATCGACGTTCAGTCCAAAGACGTCGAAATGGCAATACCAACTTTTACGGGGAGCTTGATGGCCGCTCGTATTAAAGTACATATCAGTGTACGTATCAAACACTACAGAGGAAGAAAAGAAAAGAAAAAAACACTGAGGTATTGCAGCAGAGCCAGCAAAACCTTGAGTGTTTTCCTGTAGGCTTTGATGCGTACATTAGATATTTTAATAAGTTGTATCACTCGAGTATCAAGCCGCTCGTGAAGATTGGTATTGTCGGTTCCACATTAGTGGACTGAACGTCGAATCGTAGTTTTTGGGGTGTAGTATATGGGCCAAGGGGTGTAATTAGTACACCCCCTATTTCTGAGAGTGTAGGAGTATTGGTGGTTGGATATACATGGCGTGTTTTCGGACCTACTTTCGCGACTGCTTCTTTAGAACGGCAGGCGATTTGAATATCTGATTCGCTCGAAAAGGCTGGCGAGCGAACCTGCCATCACAGCTTTCTATTTTAGCCGCAAGGTGCCGTCGATTTCGCTAAAAGTCGCAAACAGTTAACTTATATTTCATTGCTGGCGTGTCCAAACCCCTTTAAAGACGTCTCAGCCGTGCCGATATAGAACCCAGGTATTCTCGGCTCTGCGGGCATCGATGGTGAAGCGACAGGCACGTCGACATGCGAGGCAAAACGTGACGTTCACAAGAAGCCGAGACGCAGCTGAATCGAGAGGCGAAATCAACTTTGCAGCTGGCCAACTGTCTGGAGCGAAGCCAATTTGTTTCCGCTTCGCTCAGGAATGTTGCGTTTAGCGAGCGTGCCCCGCTATGCCATGCTTTCTGGGCAATTCGTATTTCGATTAATTTAACACTAATAAAGACAAAATCGCAGGGTGGAATTTTATATAAGCGGATTATAGTTCGGTGGTAATATAGCGGGCCGGTAAAATATTAAACAAAAATTATACAAGCATAGTAAAATGAGAAAGCAATCAAACACAAAAAAGGATTCATTAGGTAAGACGGGACGCTAATGATGACAACCATGGATGCAAAGGTGCATTATTGTTGTGGTTTATCCATACACTCGTAGCTCCGCCTATGCAGAATTTCCGGCGAGCCGCAAACGCAAGTGCGGCCCGCTCGCTACCTTAGACAGCATTGCACACAGACGCGCCTCGTCTTGCCCATCTAAGCTGCGAGAAAAGCGACTGCACGCGTAAAACTCATATGTATATATATAAAAAGGGCCACTTTTAAAATACCGAAAGGTCAGGGTAAATGATGCTCTGAACGCTCTGGAGTCTGGACACATGAAGTCCTAGCGCCGCCGACGTTACAATGCGATGTAACCGATAACGCAGCGCCAAAAAGTGCCTCGTCACGGCGCTGTTCTTTTTTGTCCGTCTCGCTACCGCCACACGAACAGAAGAAAAAAAGAAAAACTGCATGATTACGGAGAATTTGCAGGGGGTGATAGAACCTAATCACCCACAGTGAATTCTGACGCTGCACTTTTTGTCGGCGATGAAAAGCTCGAAAAGAAGACGCGCGTGGTGACGGTGCACTTTTTGGCGTTGTTCGGTTGCGTCCATCAGATCATGGCTTCACTCGGAACTTGCATGAAACGGAGTCTAACAAACCCGTCCTTGTTTCTACGGGTGTCCCGATTTGAGTGAACGCACGACCGAAGAGAAGAGTCCGTACTAACGACGACGAGGGTCGAATAAGTAAGTCAATAAAGAAAGCGACAACAAAAATCAACAAAGGAAATAGAGAAGCAGTTTGATTACACGATTAAGGACCTCGAAGAAAACAAGGAGGCGAGGTAAAACACCGGGAAGACCTCGTTATCGAATTAAGCAGTCTAACGGCCAGAAATTGGTTTCCAGAAGAGATGCCCTAAGCGTAAAGAGCTTCTGGAGGCTGAGCTGAAAGGTCGTACGAGCTACACTCGCTTCCCGGACCAGTCAACTGCCCCTTCTTTCATCACCTGACCCCCGCTCTCTGCGCCTGGGTATGAACGGGAGCGTGATCAGGTGGCGAAAGATGGAAGTATATATATATGACTGGTCCAGCGAGCACGTAACTTGCACCGCACTGTCAGCATCGGAATGAACGGAGTCAGCAGGGAGTCGCCGTTTCTTCCGAGTTCGTGCAGTTCGATGCACATTGGAGACGAGCACCCGAAGACTCGGGTCGACCTTATAAACGATTAGGAGCACGCTCAACCGAGTGGAAAGTATCAAGTGGTTCACGGACGATCTCGCTTTGTCTCCGAAGCTAATTCGGGTCGCGATTCCGCACGAAGAACTTCAGACTGGAGAGTTTTAGGGAGCCGTTTTTGCGCGTCCGATACGGCACGATCGGGCCCTCCGACACCAACTGCGCATGCGCGAGTGTTCTGCGATAGCGCATGCGCAGTTCGTACCGAAGGGTCCACCGTACCGAATCAAATGTGCAAAAACGGTTCCCTAAAACTCCCCAACGAACAGCGCGAAAGACCCGTTTTCAAACCGGTAAAGAACTCTGTCGTTTTTGAAAGTTAGAAACCATCTGCGAAGTGACGGTTATTCTTTCGAATAACGGCCAATTACTTTCTTCTCGTGTAGTAAAGTAATATAATTCAATACTTTTTAACCCAGCCTTAATTGTATAGATCACTTCTTTTTCTTTTTTGTTTCTTTTTTCAGGTTACGTTGCACAAGACTGGATTTAGCGGACGAAGGAACGAGAAGGTTGGCCCTGCTGTTCCTCTCGAAGAGTAAGAAGCCTCTGAATATTTCGAATAAAGTAGGGAGACAGAAAGGGAAGTTGTTTCGATCTGCGCTATGCGAATTTTAACGTGAAACGTTCTTTGGCTAGGTGCTGAGCATTTCGTGAAGCGTGATAAGCGTGGCCGCGAAGCTGCACGCTGATTGGATAACGGGGGAAGTCGCGTGACCAGAGGGCTAGGCGAGGAGGAACTCCACCACCTGTGCGCACAGAGGGAGAGGAGCTCGAGGGTATGAAAAGCTCCGGAAGGTCGCCAGATTTGGCAGCCCTGCATACGTCACAATCAGAGTATCGCTATAAACCTTTGTGATGCTAGAACAATTGTATAACAATTTTTTTTTTGCATTTTTTGAGCTTGGAAGCGCTCTGATAGATTCAGCGGAATGTAGCGTTACGTGTCACGGTTTGACGGTGCATTTGAGCGTTTCCACCTTGAGGGGATAAGTAAATTTTGTCGCTGCCAATGTGTGTTTTAATATTCCTCGACTAGTCAATTTAGAGACGCTGTGCCAAACTTCGCCTGTCTACGCACCTTCGTAGGAAAAACGAGAGCAGCTGTTAAAGGTGGCAGGCGATTCCTCCCTTCACTTTCCCTAGCTTTCTTTTTTTTTTCTTCTTCTTTTTTCTTTTTACGGTTCCCGTTAGAGGCAAGCATTGAGACATTAAAGTCTTCCTCTGTCGAGCCATAAGTAGCTCGACAATCTTGGGATTTCAAAAAAGGAAATAAAAAAAAAAATATTCTTTCAGTCAACGTTAAATCTAAGCTTAAGAAACAAATAAAAGAAGAAAAATCAAAAGAGGAAGGCTAAAAGAAAAAAAAAAAGAGGAATCTCATTCTGGGTCATTTTGACGCGTCGCAGAAGGCACTCGCGCGGGGAAATTTCGGACGGCGAAGACAGCGGCCTGGCAATTTAAATGCAAAACCCCGACGATCGGAATGCCCGAAATCGGCAGGACGCCGCGCGCACCGCTTGAAAAAAAAAAAAAACGAAACGTATCCGCGCCCTTCTTTTTTTTTCTTTTCTTCTGTCTTTTTAGGAAAGTTTTTTGACCGTGTTTACCTGGAGGCTGGACGCAAACGGACACTCCGATCAGCACCGAGCTGACAGTGCGTAAGAAGCTTGGCGCTATAGTCGGATGCAACCTAAGAACAATCTTTTGGCTCCACCCACAAGCGCATTGCGCCCATGTGAAGTGCCTCCGCCGTCGAGAAAGTAGTTCGCTAGGAACGTTGCTTTTTCTTCCTCCAGGAAACGTGTCTTAAACTACTACAATATTTATTTAATTCATTCAGGACATTTAAATAAGTTAGAATACGTTTTTGTCAACGAAATAGCTGTTTAGTAAAGAAAGAAAGTCATGTCCAATGTACCGTCTTCCCAATTCATTTTCTGTCCAAGATACTGTCTGACATACCGTCTAACATACCTCTCAGCAGTGCTAAGCCTCGCGCCCGCTTCGAAATTTTTGTTGGCGATAGCGTCGCTGGATTCTTACGTTTTTGCGCAAAAACTGCTGCAAACGCAAGCCGATACCATTAAGATTTCGTGGCGTAACCTCGGGCACGTAAAACACGGTGCAAAAAAAGCAGAATAATTGTCACGAGAAACTAGCGTCGCGTTGCTAAGGCCAGCAGCCATGTTGAGCTTCTTTTTTCTTTTTTTTCAAAAGGATCGCGATTGGTTTACGGAATCGTGACGTCATGAAAACGATTGGCTGGCGTTTCTCGGCGTAGGATTACATTTTCCTCTGAGAGGCATTTCCGGTTTTTTCTTAGCTTGCAACCAACTATAGCTGGAACACATGAATGGTCCAACGCGAGCACGTAACTCACGTAACTCTTACCGCACTTTCAGTGTGGGAGGAAAAGGGAGCACACTGACGTTCGCTGCCCGCGGCCAGACCCTGGCCAATACCGGCTAGAGGAAACCAGGCCTCTACCTTTGCTCCCCAAACGTCATCAATTGTGGACTCGCGCAGCGCGCCGCCTCGTTCCCGCGTCAGAGCAACCACCCACGCGCCTTGCGCTTGACGAGCGGGTTGAGGGGGAGGTCCACTAACGGTGACGCCGAACACCGGCCTCGTCTTCAAGATGGCACAACCCTCGCGACCCAATTACTCGCGCCGGCGCGGAGAACGGCGCGACCGCTTCCAAATTGCCCGGATTGCGGAAGAAGCGGGGGGTTAGAATTATATTCTGCTGCCTTTCTTAGAACCGGAGCGCGGCGAACGCCAATCGGAGCCGTCCGACCGAATCGGGCTCCGCGAGACACTCACGTGAACTGACGGTCGGCGGGGTCCCGGCGTGCCCGTCCACGAGTCACGTGACGCTCCGTCGTCGCGTGATTGGCTAGGGCAGTGCGTGATGATGTACGCCGTGGTCCCCGGCTCCTGAACGCGGTGACGGTTCTTTCACACGGGCCCGTAGCCCATTCCGTTTCGAGTGCGTCATCAGCGGAAGGCTCGGTGTCGGAGTTCGGTTCCCGCGCCTTTCCACGTCGGCAGTCCGTTGTGCTCCGTGAAGCTGCCGGTGCTGTGGAAACTATGAGCTCATTCGACGAGTCGTACGTCAGTCTTTTGTCACGCGATCACGCTTTAGCCCATGTAGGGGCGCAAGAACCGGGGTCAGGCGATGAATGGAAGGCGGTCGATTTGGTCTGGAGATGACGTAGCTTCCACCGCACCAGCAGCCGAGGCGTGAGCGGAGCGTATAGGTGCCTGCACACTCGGTATTCCTTCTCGGCACGAAGGAGAGCATTATGAGGACAGCTCGGGTGACGATGGGGAAAGTGAGCGTAGATGAGATTTCGAATTCGGACTGGGCGACCGCTCTAGCTAGCTCCTTGAACGGTACTGCCTTAAGCGTAGTTGGGGACGTTCTTGAGCTATTTTATTTTGTTTCTGCGATTAACGCGTTTTACGATGGCGAGATTGTATAAGCAAGTACCGCATCTAATGTGCTTCTTTTTTTTTTTTGTCACTCGCCTTCTCGTTGACCGGCACAGGTCTAGTGAGAACTTCGCCATTTGTATTTCTAATGTTTATGAATGAAGTGTCGAAATAAGGGGCTGCAGAATTCCATACAATTCGAAAGACGAATAATTACCGCGGCACCTTTTATTTCGTACAACAATTTACTTTAACAACTTGCGAAGATATGCAATGTTTGGAACTCCAGAGTAGGCAACGCCACCCAATTGAGAATACGTAATAGAAAGAAGCCGGGGAGCTGGCGCCTATCCCAGTGTGCGGTAAAAACAGGCGTTGCTTTTCGAGCAAAATGTGAGCCATTAACAAAAATAATTAATACAGGCCATTGAGCTGTGGACAGCCTGGCTGCCACCACGTCTAGACATACATACGAACAAACTAGACATACTCATTTTGACTAGCGCAACCTGAACTTCTCAATGAAAAGACAAATGGCGCAGCTCAGAGTCACAATCTTATCTGAACCAGAAAGGTGAATGTCAATCACCTTCGCTACAGTCGGAGACAGGTTAAGACTAAAAAGGGCAGAGGTGGGAAGAGCTTCCACTTCACTCTTAACCAGCCAAAGGCTATAGAATATCTTGTTTTCTTCTAAATTCTTAGTAGATATTTTTTTTTTTGAGTAGCGAGCCGGCGTTTGGGGGTTTGTCTGTTAAGTACAGACGAAGGGCAGCCCCGTATGCCTCCCCCCCCTCAGAAGAGGTTGGCGTGGTGCCGTTATATGAGGTTTTAGTGCATTTTATGCCCCATAATAGCGATAATCAAAAAAGAATCGTAGGAAAAAAAGACTGTAAACAGTTGCAAGCATGGCGGCCCGACTGGTGCCCCATACCACAGCCTCCTCTGTACTCACAAAGCCTGGCAGTTGGACGACGGAACCATAGAGTGGCCGGTCGCAGATTTGGAGCCCGAGGGTCTGGTACGACAGAGCATTTCTCGGGGAGTCTGGTATTCAGCGCACAGCTTTTGCAGTGGCGAGGACCCGAAACATGGTTTTTAAACCCGACGAGAAAAGAAGCGGTAGTCCGAGGAACGCGAGAAACAGGAGCGGACATTCCATCGGTCGGGACAAGTGTGTTTCGGCGTCTCGCCGCAGCGGGGCGTCTATTACATGACTTTTGTCTGCCACTCTACCTTTTCGCTTTCGGCGGCCGCGTCTCGTGGGGATCTGCCAGGCTTTGTCAGTAGAGAGGAGACTATGCCCATACATACAAACAGGTGAAACGTGCGCGTGGACGAATCGTTGGCAAGCTTGCAATTGTGCGGGCATGCTCGCACGAGCGGAGACATACGGCAGCTTTCAGTCACTCTACTTGCAATCGTCTGCATACGCGCTAAGATAGGTTCTGACAATGTTGATCTTGCGGGACGGTGCTCTCCGAGAATGGCGACAACGGATACCAAAGCCAGGAAAGAAGCTAGAGTACGCATGAGCGAGAAATATTTGCAGCGACCTTTCTCTCCCCAGCTCGGCAATGCATGAAATCCAGTACTTGAGAAGCGAGTGTTTAAATTTGTTCAGAAGACACGAAAGAGTCGTTTTGGGGAGAGAAGAAACTATACATCTATTAATTTCCCCGCCGAATTTAGCGGTGAGACTGAATTGGTGTATAGGACACGTGACGTCAATTTTTCAACTAAATTTAGCGGGGAAACTAAATTAGTCCATAGGTCTCGTGACGTCCGGTCACGTGTCGTCAATTCTCCCGCTAAATTTAGTGGGGAAACTGAATTGTGTATAAGTGTCGTGACATTAACTTCCCCGCTAAATTTAGCGGAAAATGGACAGACGGACGGACAACACTTTTTATGATTGTGGGGGGGGGGGGGGGGGGGGTTCGTTAAAAAGCATTTCATGCTTTCAAAAGACCACTGGGCTCTTTATCAGCCCGTTAAGTGACCCGCATGTTTCGGACACTGTCGCCGTTGAGTCACAGTGGGGCGACGATACGGCACCTTCGACGTCCGCCGGCACTGGAATGAAAACCAGGAGAGCGTCACCACTCGGTTTCACTTCCGAGATGACCCCTTCTAACCCCGTAGCGACAAGTCGATCGTTTGCGTCGCCGTGGACGTCAGAGAAATGGACGCGCGCAGGAAATGACACCAGCCAACGTTGACAGAGCGCGCGCTTCTCGGGTGCCAGTGGAGGTGCGCCGGAAGTCGCCGGAGAAGTCGGGGGAAAGGGGAGGTTCACTTCCGGTCGTTCCTGCTCCCTATTTGTAACTCCCGAGGGGCGGGAGGGGGGACCGGACACTCGTTCCCGAAACTCTTCGCAGACGACGTGGCTGAGCGGTCGCCGGGGAATGTCGTTGCTCGCCTCGAGATCGCGCGAGGATAGAACGACGACTCACGAATACACGGCACTTTTGCCTGTAACGCGATACTAGTAACGGCGCTACCGGTAACGCCTTACTGTTTCTTTTTTTCGGAAACGTAGCAACATATTCGGGAAACTTTGAAGACAGTAACCGATAACGGACTTACAATACTTATTTCGAATAACGGGAAACGTAGTTACGTTATTCGTTACAGATCTTCCCTATAGACTTAAAGGAAATCGCACTTCAATTCGCTTGGTGTTTCTAGGCGCCGAGTAATATGAATCCTTACACTCGTTCCACATAGTATCATACCTTCAAACTTCTTTCTTAAAATGTGGTGTCTATGCGCATATGTAACATTAAACAATAACACGTTTTAATACATGTAGATAGAAAGCAACGTGCGTTACGTTTTATCACTAACGGTAACGCAACGCTCCTTTCATTTTGAAGTACGTTGGTATAGCGTTCATTGTATTCGCAATTAACGAGTAACGTATTTCGTTATACTGGTCCGCGTTCGCGTACTTTGTTTCACCTTAGAGGGTGAACCGCAGTGGATGCTACGAGCCATCGGAGCCAATCCAATGCCTTGTGAGAGTCACGTGACACTCGGGAGCGGCGCACTGTGATGCGTTCACAGTGCTATATTAGCTGGGATGGCCCGCAGCTTCCGCTGTGATCCACCCTAAGGAGAAACGCGAGAGGTTGTCGACACGCCGGTCATTTCATCCGGGGCAATTCGCCCACGAGACGCGGCAGTTGGTTGGCCATGGGAAGCGCAGGACTGTTGATCAAGGTGCGAGATACAGGCGCCAAGGGACGAGCAGTATGCGAGGCTTAAGACACCTCTCCGCTCGAAGGCATTTGGTCTTTCCGTAAATTGGGTGTAGAACACTGGCCTTCCATTAACAGTTGAAGCGTGTACAACGACAACTAGTCTGCCATCAAACGCGCAGAATAACGCGCCGCTTTGATTCGGATGAAGAAACAAAATTACAAAACACTGTTAACGGAATAACTAAAAAAAGCATCATTGCGGTTCTGCATTCATTGCGCGGTAGTTACTTGAATATGTCACCGATATTTCCTTTGTGATTCGGAGGACTAAAACCCCCTGATTTTACAACCATTGCGTGTCATGAACTATCTCGACATTTTTGTGGACCAAAAAAAAAACGGGAAGATTCGTGTTTGGTGCTCCGAATAACAGTTATCTGATCCGCGAGCTGTTATTGATTGATAAGCACCGAGGCATTAATCGCAGCATTTTCATCCCCTTGAGAGGAAATCAAAATTCAACCTTCACTAGTGCGACGCTAAAGTAATAAACTAATCTCGTGAACATTCAATCATACATAATGTCTACCACGCATGGTGCGGTTTCCCCGCCACTTCGCAGCCTCGCAGCCCGACTGCGCGAGATAATGTGAAACGAGCGAATATTTTCGCAGCGGCAAAACAGAGGGACGTCCGGATCTCCGGGGCCGCGCCGTCCTTCCCAGCTCATTTATCACTTCCCGTTCGCACGAGTCCGTGAAAACCGGCGCTCTTTCCGGCGAAGATTAGCGCGCGCACACAGTCGCACGCGGGCTTATCGCAAGCAGAGACGACCTGGGTCTCGCAGTGAGGGTGACGGAAGCAGCCAGGGTCCGAGTACCGGTGGCAGTAGGGCACGCGGGAGAGTGAGGACGATATATTCTGCAGAACGACAGACACTAAGCCCGACCCGCAGCCGCACTCGCAGTGCCTGATGTAACAAACGTGCTTCGTGCACTCGCACTGCAAGAGATACTGGGAATGGTCAACGCTCGAATCGAGAATGGCACGACGAGCGCGTTTGTCGCGGTTGTAACGGTCGAGTATGAATTAGAAAGAAGACTCGTTCTACAGTCGCCGAAAATAATTTGCTTCAAAAGCGACTACTGGAAGTCTTACAGTGGTGCCCACAGGACGACCACTGTATAGTCGCTGACAACTGAAGATACGCAGAGCATGCCTCATGATGCTTACGCTTCTCGCTCTGTGATTGGTTCTTCAGTGTTCTTGTTGGCCAATGCCTCAATCTGATTGGCTGTGGAACGATAATGAGATGCTCAGTAGTCGACACACCCTGCGTTCCTTAAGCCGTCGGTGACTATAGAAATAACGCACCGATTTCTTTTTATATAAATACAGCGAAAAAAAGTGCTTCGCTCATACCTAGAAACAAGAATATTAACAGAAAGTGAACTATACATAGACCTAGAGTAACCAAAATGGACACGGACCTTTGTCGTCGATGGAGAACACTCCGACGCCGTCCCCGTCCACGATGGCGTAGGTGAGCTTGCCGTCGTTGCCCGTCTTGTCATCATCCACGGCACTGAGCGTCGTCACTAGAGTGTCTCGCGGCTGGTTTTCGGCAACACTGGCGTTGGCCACCTGCAGAAACGAATTCCTCGCCAGGTCCATAAAGCTACAGCCAGGAACGAGAACTAGAGACGCCGAATGAGCCTACGTAGAGTTCTCGGCACACTTTTCCCCGGTTGTCTTGCGGGCGCCGCCATTTCGTTACCTAGTGCAGACCGGGCGCGCAAGAGGCGGTAGTTACTACTTGCGAACCTGACTTTCTAAGGTTTATGTACGGTACCAGAAAGCTCCGGAGATATCGATTTGCTCGGTCGGGGACTGTTGTAGCGTTTCGGCAAGACGGAAAAGTGTTAATTTGGGTCTCAGACAACTGGCACAACTGGCAACAAGATAGCTAAAGCGTTTTAACTTTGAAGCAGCTTAATCAGCAGCTCAAATATTTTCAAAGCACGGCGGAAAGCGAGGAGCGAGTGCCGGAGGTAGAGCGTCCGAAAGACACGCCTTGCCGCTTTAATTTTTTATAAGCGACTATAATTATTCTCCATGGAACTTCGAGTGCTCACCTGATCGGGGAAGACGGGGGCGTGCAGGTTCTCGTTGACGTCCTCGATCTCGACGATGAGCGTGGAGACCGCTGTGAGTGGAGGTTCTCCACCGTCCGTGGCTCGCACGGTCACGTTGTACAACCGACAGGTCTCGAAGTCCAGAGGCGCACTGAGTCTCACCGTGCCCATATCGGGGTCGACGTCGAAGATATCTCCGTGGTCGCCGTCCACCTTGTAAGTAACCTTTCCCCCGTCCCCAAAGTCGGGGTCTATCGCCGACATGGAGGTCACAACCGAGCCGAGCGGCAGGTCTTCCCGTATTCGAGCCACGTATTGCAGTAACGTGAACTTGGGCGTGTTATCGTTCACGTCACGCAGTCTAATGGTCACCGTGGCCGTAGACGTCAGGGGCGCCAAGAGCGCTCCGTCGATGACCTTCACGACGAGATCGTACCTCTCCTGGCGCTCCCGGTCTAACCGTGCGTTGACAGTGAGCAGACCGGCGCTGGAGTCCAGCTGGAAGTCTGAAGTGTCCGTGTCCAGTTGGAAGTGGATTTCGGCATTAACGCCTTCGTCCTTGTCAGTCGCCCTCAGTCTGGCGACTGAAGTGCCGTTAGCAACATCCTCGTTAATAACGAAGCTGTACGACGCCTTTTCGAACACGGGTGCATTGTCGTTGACGTCAACCACCTTGACAACGACGGTCTTCGACTCGGACTTGGACGGTTGGCCCAGGTCGTAGGCGGTGATATTGAGGACATAGGAAGGTGTGACTTCGCGGTCGAGAGGCGCGGACAGATGGAGGGAGCCCTGGTGCATGTCCATTCTGAAGCAGGAGTCCTCGTCGCCATTTGACACGACGTAGACAAGTCTTCCGTTGTAGCCGTGATCCAGGTCCTTGGCTTCAAGGTAGGCCAGAACGGAGCCCACCGGCAGGCTCTCGTTGACTGCCACTTCGTGCGGCGAGCCCTCGGGGAACTCCGGGGAATGTCGGTTCTCTAAGAAGCTAGGTGCCGTCGGTTCCACGCGGTCCAGGAGGACGGCGCTGCCTCGCGGGTTGTTTCGCTCGGCTGCACGCAACTGGTCGCGCAGCTTCTCGGTGACACCGACATCCCTGCATTCCGCCGAGGCCCTCCGGCTTCCGACAACGCGGACAACTACCGTCATCACGTCGGCAAAATGACGTCCATCCGTCGCAGTCACGTTGAACGACCTCTCCTTGCTGCCGCCTTTCTGATTCAGGTCGCACGCGAGGGTCACCACTCCCGTGCCCGAATCCAACTGAAAGCAGCTGTCTTCGCCGGCCGTTTCCATCTTGTACGTCACGGAACCGGTGCCTCCCTCGTCGAAGTCGATCGCAGACAAGGTCAGAATCTCCGTTCCTATGGCGGCCTTTTTCGGTACCGTGGCGACACAGTCCACTTTTTCGAACTGGGGCCTGTGATCGTTGACGTCCCTCAGCCTCACCTTGAGGGCCATCTCCGCTTGACGCTGGTATGGAACGCCCCAGTCCGTGGCACGGATGCGAAGAACGTAACTTTTCCTCATCGTTTCGAAGTCCAGGACTTCCGTTGTGCGCACTTCGCCACTAAAGGGATCTACACTGAAGGGGACCTTGTTCAAGTTCACAAGGCTGTAACTGACGTAACCGTTTTCTGCTTCGTCCTCGTCGACGGCGTGAACTGTGAATACATTGCTTCCGACCGGTTTATTTTCATCGATTAGAATGTCAACGGAGCTTTGATTAAAAGCGGGAGCGTTGTCATTGCAGTCGAGGACTTTGACGTTGACGATTGTCGTGGTTTTCCGGCGCTGCCCACCGCCCCTCGCCGCCGCGTTTGTGGCGCTTACCGTCAACGAGTAGTAGCGCTTAAACTCGCGGTCTAACAAGCGCCGCGTGCTTATCTGGCCCGTCCTGACGTTGATGCTGAACGTCGCGTCATCGTCCCCCATCTCGATGTGGTATGCTATCCTTGTTGGAGACTCGGGACCGTAAACTTTAGCGACGACGCGAACTACGGGACTACCCGGGGGCGCGATCTCTTCGACATCGACGTCGTACTCTGACTTCTCGAACTGAGGCACCAGGTTGCTCATATCGGACAGTTTCGCCCTCACGACCTCGTCCGTGTACTGGGACGGCGTCCCTTGGTCCCAGGCCCTCAACGTTAGTGTGTATCCTCTAGGGTTCAGCGGCCTTCCTGGTCTAGGGTCTACCTCAATGTTGTATTCTCCGGGCTGGGCTCCAGAGACCACCTTGAAGTGATCGTCAACGTCCCCGTCAACGATGGCCAGACCTCCGATCTTACCGTGGACGCCGGGATCTTCGTCCGTGACCCTGACTACGGCCCAAACTTCGGGCATGCCGGGTTCAAGAAGGGTCTGAATATGTCGCACGAAGATGGCGGGCCTGTGCTTGTTAACGGGTAGGACGTGCACCGTCACCTTAGCCGTGCTGGACTTGATGATGCTGCCTGTTTCGAGTTCCGTCCCTCTGTCCTCGGCAACAACAGTCAACTCGTAGGTGCTATTCTTTTGGAAGTCGAGGGGCCTGGTCAGGGTTATGGTACCCATGGTCGGGTGGATGGCAAACTGACGCGTCGGTTCGAGGAGTCGGTAGTATATTTCGCCGTTGACTCCCAAGTCCGGGTCGTACGCGCTGAGCTTGAGCACACTCCGGTGTAATTGGGTGTCCTCGGGCACGCTGACGTTGTACGACGTCGGGTAGAATAGAGGGTTGAGGTCGTTGGTGTCTGTCACCTCCACCAGGACCTCACAGTGGACGTCGTAGAGCCTCTTGTGCTGGTGCGCGTAGAACACGGAGGCTTTCACCTTGAGGCGGTAGTTGTCTTCGGACTCACGGTTTAATACTGCTGTGTTCTCGGTCCGCGTCCGAATGAAAAGGAACCAGAAATCCCCGACGTGACGGGCCTCAACCTTGAAGCGCTTGTCCTTGTCACCTCCAGCGATCTTGTAGCGAATCTGCAAGACAAATCAGACGGGGTCTCATTCGCGAGATACTAGACGAAATTTAGCACACTGCTCTACAAGGTTCAGTCAAAATTGAGACAAGCGATTCAAACAACATTCGCCCTTTTCCGCGGAGTATGCTAGCGCACTGCAGCTCGGAGTAAAAGCTGGCACTGCAGAACTCGAATTTTCGGTTCCAAGCTTTCGTCCACCCGTTTCGGTCATGAGTATCATTACCGGCGTGCCGCCGTGTATCACTGCCGCCTGATGCACGTGAAAGACCCTAGGCTAGTAGACGTAGTACCCCGGCTGCTACTCTTAGCATGACCCATTGCCGCCATACTACGACGACGCTGTTGTGACCGCATTTTGCCGGTAATGACTTATAACTAGCACTCTAAAATAAAAAGGTAGTCACGCGCGATTTCCCGAGAGAAGGCGCTGCAGAAAGCTGATAATTGTTTCACAAAGAGGAATTTTATTCGAAACTCCAATTGTTCGCTTAATTTTTCGTTTAAGGATGATGGAACACAGGTGCGCAGCAAGGTAATCTGTGGGTCTCCATCGATAAGATAAGTGGCTATTACGCTTTTAGGGAAGCGAGCAGAAAGGATAAAGCAGGAAAAAGTTCATTAAAAGTTTTACTTGTCGCTTGCAACTCTCATATCAAAACTAATGATAAATTTTCCCTCGTAGAGTCGTATAAAATCTATGCGGTCCAGGCCTATCCGGTCCAGGCCTGTGCGGTTCAGGCATGTGCGGTCCAGGCCAGTCTTGGGCAGTAACTAGTTACAAGTAACGCGCGACCGGTAACTAGTTACTTTTTCAGTAACTTGTAACTGTAACTCGTTACTGTTTAGTGAAAGTAACTTGTAATTGTAACAGGGTTACTATTTTTTGGAAAGTAACTGTAAAGAATGGCGTTACTTCTCAGATTTATGTGCAAAAATATTGCAAATACGACCATCAAATCGCCTTGCAACTCGTGAGAGAGTCCCAAGTCCTGATACGGGAAGGGCACAGCTAAAACTGTTGCACAAACCGCCTGGACCACGAAATAAAAAATAAAAAAATAATAATAAAATACACTAAATTTTGGGAGACCCTGCTTGGCCAAGCTGACCCCGCCATCTGGGAGAATCGGGACGTTTGTGTCCGTACCCGCATGGTACGTAGCCCCTTAGCGCTCGCCGATGGAACAAAGCGCGACATCTCTAAAGTGTTTCTCTTTTCTTTGTCCGGCGGAGGGAGTGAGTGCTTTTTGCAGAGGACAGTTTTTTTGTGATTGTCGCCCCAAACTTCCGCAGGCTTAAAGGTGTAGGGAAACGAAATTCCAGCGCCAATTTTGGAGCTTTAATCTATGTTGCAGCATATCCTAAAAAAACACCAGGCTTTCGTTGAAAGGCACAAGCAAACTAATCTTAAAGCTTATTAAAGGATATTTTAATGTACACCTGGTGGATGCATGCGAAACTTATTTGTGAGGTAATCTAGCAACGGTAAGGGACTTGCTACGTAGTCATGACGTAGCAAGCTCTATCGGAGCAGCGCCGCTCTTCGGAATTTCAACATTTCCCTCCCAGATCGCGCATTGAACCGAAAAGTCCAAGAAGACGGAAAGAAAAGACTCCCCTCTATCTCGGACCCTCGTTCGTGCAGCCCGTTGCTCATAATTTGGACAAAAGTTGCTTTTCCCAGCCCGTTCACCCCTAAGCTGACAGTGCTGTGGACGCTACGTGCACCTTGGGCCAGCCACATGCTCGTCACCCCGCGGGTACTTCGAACGGCTCGGTTGTAACGCGCTGACGCTATTAGCGAGTTTTAGTAGACCGTGTTTCCCCCTCCCTTAAGCCCCTCCGCTACCCGGCACTCTACAGTCAAGGCCATCGGCGCGCAGGCGCAGTGGCGGTTTCTTCGTAGCGGAGGGTTGGCGGAGGGGGAAACACGGTCTACTAAAACTCTCTATTGACACCACCACAACGCTCACAACGCCACCAACGGCAAAGCTCATAACCACTCCATCCTCGCTACGCCACGAACGCGGGAAATTTTTCCTCTGTTTTCGTTTGCGTTGGATATCTCATGACGCATCGCGCTCTCCGTTCGCTTCTCTTGGAGCGCTTGCTCGAGTGCACCGTTTGGAACGAAAAATATAGCCGGTCGTTCAAAATGCAAACGTGCGATTATCATTTTCAGTTATTATCCGTCATGCTTGACTCATTTCCGAACGAAATTTGAATATTTCAATTTTTGTTTCCGTACCCCTTTAAAGCACAACCCATTTTCCGAACCTCGTCTTTTTTCTAACCAAGCTTACGTTTCTTTCCCTTTAATCTGAATCGTACAACTCACTTCCCCTCTAATCTGAATCGTACAACTCCCAGGTGCACTCTAGGATGATCTTGACTTCCTTTTTTTTTTTTTTTTTGCAGCCCAAATACCGGCCTTGTTTCCCGACACCCACTTGTTGTCCCTTATCGGGTCCCGTCACTTGGGAAGGAGTATTCGCTCGAAACGTCTGTGACGCCTTGTTTGTTTGTTTTCTTGAAAATAAAAGACCGCCCTTAGCCATGACCAGGGAAGCTTGGCATCAGTTGATTTATATATATATATTCATATCGTGGGATTTCCGGGTAGTCTCTTCTATTTCGGGTGGTGAGATGGAGGAGCACAAACGTGTTCGATCTGGTTAGGAAGTGGCGGAGAAAAAATCACAACAGCCGTTGGGAATTCTACACGCAGTGGTCGATTGTACCTCGATCAGTGATTATTTTGCACCGCTGCCGTGTTTGGCGGGTTCGACGGAGGAATGTTTCCGCAACATTGCTCTCCAAGTTTTCAAGAGAAGCTTCGTGTTTTATGAAAGATCGTGCGCACGCAGTAGAAAACGAGGCGACCGACAAGTGCTAGAGGGATGGTGAACCTAAATTTGGATTTCAAACAAACAATGCTGGAGATGTAGGCGGGACGCTACAATCCTTAAAACACTACTAGTAAGGCGATATCTCAAATGGACGGCCGTATTTTTTGGAAAAAGAAGTCGAGATTGAACCAGGCCCACGAGGCGCGTGACCGTCAAGATACTTAGTTTCCTCCTCTCTTCGCTTCGCTCCCTCAAGGCCGCGAGGCGGAGAAGACGCGATGCCGTTCCCTCTCCTTCTCGGAGAAACATGACGTCAACATTCCTGCCCCAAATGCACCTCTTTTTTTCTGAAAAATACGGTCATCCGTTCGAGATATCGCTGTATGAGTGATGTTTTGGTGTTTGTAACATCCCGTTGCACGCTTTTGCCGCGTGTTTTGGGGAATCCAGTTTTCGGTTCAGCATCCATTTAAAGTGGCGTTAAAAAAAAATCTACAAAGCTGATAGCAAGGTGTGACTTATATTAATATTGACGTAACATTTGCATGACTTTTATTGCGTCCGTCCCAATTCGCTTTACCATGCAGAGAAATGCGGAATGAGAATTGACCGATTGTAAACTCGCAGCATGACTGGATATAGACTTTTTCCGCAAGGGCGCCGCCATCTTGAATTGTCGTCACTTCCAGTATGGGCGAAAACACTGTTTTGCCGTCGCCTCGCCAGTAGAAGGCATTTAGGATATAAACGTAACCGTCACACATTCACGTTTTGCCTCCCCTCTATTTTTTTACTATTTCCAAGTTGAAACGTTCTGATATTTTTTCGTCGCCCATACCGGATATGACTACTTGGCGGTCGGGGGCGAGAGTAAGCGGAAAAGGTCCATACAGAAGTACTAGACGCGTGCGGTTGTATTTGTGTATACCTTATGGTGGTCGCGCTTATTTTAAAGTTCTTTATGGATCATCACCAGGTATCTGTTACGTTAAAAGTGTGAAAAACTAAAGTCGCCTGTAATTTTTCCAAATAAGGAACTATACGTTCCTTATCATATAGTAGATTTACTCGGATACTGCACTCTTGGGTAGTAACACGTTACTGTAATTTCGTTACTTTTTTGGTAACTTGGAACTGTAACGAGTTACTTTTTTAATATGTAACTTGTAACTGTAGTTCTATTAGTTTTTTCTGAGGTAACGATGAAAGTAACGACGTTACTTTGGCCGTTACTTTCCAGTGTTTTATGAATAATAAATATATTGCTGATCAAGTACCCCCCTCCCCCCCCCCCCCCTCCCCCCCCCCAGTTTAGATTTTCCTTCCACTTTTCAAATCGTCTATTCCGACATTTCGAGTGTCAAGTTGGCCTTGCACAAACTTGTGAATACGTTCTTTCTCACGGGTCACGACCCGAATATAGCCACGTGTAGATTTCATGAAAACATCCTAGTTATCTTTACGCACGCGATTGTACTTCGTGACTGAACTATTACATCTTAGTGTCTTGAAGAACTATCTATGTTGTGTTTTTTCTTTTTTTCTGTGAAAACACTTTTTAATCGGGTGAATCAACCGTGAAACAACAATACACGCGGAGGGCACTGCGCATGTTTTGTATTTTGATTAGCGCCAGTACTCCACACTGCGCATGTTTCGTATTTTGATTTGCGCCACTACTCTGGCGTAAAAATTTTCAAACACTAATTTCGAGAAGCAACTTCTGCTAAGTTACAATATGAAGTAAAAAGCGTACTGTCTAATTTTATGCAATAAAACTTGGTGAGGGGCGTTTTCTAGTTTTTCCTATTTTTTGTTTTATAGAAAAGTAACTGAAAAGTAACGTCGTCACTTTTTAAAAGTAACTGTAACTGTAACGAGTTACTCTTTTGTTGCGGTAACTGTAACGGTAACTTCGCTACTTTTTTCTGAAATTAACTGTAACTGTAACGAGTTACTTTTTAAAAGTAACTTACCCAAGACTGGGATACTGCCTTAAATCATGATCTAGTTCCAGGAGCTATTCATGGTGAAAATCCAATAGGCAGAACCAAACACGTTAATGCTGATTATTAATAAAATCTTAATTTTGAAAATAACCAGATTCACTACCGTAAACAACACAATGCCTTCAAAAAAAAAAAAAAATCTATGCTAATTTAAAGGTAAGGAAGGTTCCTTTTGAATGTTTCCTCGTATTTTTTTCTAAAATAACGAGGAAATAACGGCGTTACTTCAGCGAAGTAATAGCAACTGTAACAAGTTACTCTTTTAATTTTGTAACTGTAAGTGTAACAAGTTACTCCCTCCATTTCGTAACTGTAACTGAATTACTTTTTTTTTTTGCCTGAGGAACTGTAACAGTAACACTGTTAGATCTTAGCAGTAACGTGCCCATAACGGGTCCAAGCTTATGCGGACAGGCCTATGCGGTTCAAAGTAGCAGGTACACCGTGGATGATAGAACCTAGATGGAGCCTTGAATCAGGAAGACAGTGCAGGAAAGCTGGGGAAACTTTCCCCATTATCCAGTCCCTGGCTACAATTCGGGTTTAACTGGGAGCACTTTATTCCTATACTTAGGTGTCACGCTTTCGTCTTCCGTGTTGCCATTAGACAGGCGAGAGTCAAACAGTTCTTTCGGACGCGTTACCTCCAATCCAGCGTTCACTCAGCCTCGCTATGGAGGAGGTGTTGGCTGAGCCAACATCTGGGCCTCCTGTGCGCTGGAAGGACTATGTTTATGTGTTACCCAACAGGCTAGAGAAATACATTCGCTCACGAACATACGAGGCAGATTTGCCTAGTAAGTTCCGTTTTTCGGTACAAGAAACCATGGCACGGGAAATGCATCATTTTAAATTAATCGTAGCTTGAAGTACATTGCCACGTAATTCGGTTCGACTCTGTCATATCGTGGCACAAGTGTTTGAATATCTTCTTCGTAGAAAGTGTGCCACCTGCGTCTTAGGCCAACGTCTTTGGAATCTAATGCAAAAACAGTTTGTGCAGCAGGGGCGATTTGTATTAATTTTGCGGAGGGATAATTTCAAAGCGTGAGAAGTGCCGTGTTACCGAGAGGGCGTGGAAAGAATGCTTGGAGCCGAGAGGAAGTTGAAACATGCTCTTATGACGCTCATACACCAACTCTCCTCTCCCTACGCGCGTGTTCTCAATAAGATGCTTTGCTACACGATGTTACGGGTAGGGCTGAGCATAGTGGAGAGTAGCCAATTTTCTTTGGTCAAATGTTTAGGTCCTTAGCACGACTTAAAGAAACAAAAGCGTGCATCAGCCTTACGAAGGGAATTTTGGAATTACACTAAAGTAGAGGGCAAATAGTAAGTAATATAATAAGAAAATGAGTAAGCGGCTGTTATTATTAATGTTTAACACGCTATTCCTTCGCTCCTGCATATCACTAGTTGTCTATTATAGTTTATTTTACGTATGTCTTTCTTTATGAGGCAATCTCTCATTGTGTGAGTTCCTATGATTGCTAGATATATGTGCAAATGTATATCTCAACCCATTATTTTTATATGATAAATATATAATCATTGTTCATACGTCCTGGCATTCTTTGAGTTTTAAGTAGCAAGTCTCAGAATAAGGAAACGAATTCTTAATTGAATCAAATAAACATCGAGTTCAAATCGTCAGTTATCCAGAAGTTTTAATTAATTTCTTCCACTGAATCGTTCATGACTAGAGACGGTGGCTGTCCAGCAATGCATCATTAACGCTCTGTCGGCCTTCGATATACGTTCGAAGCCGTTTTTCCACCAATGCTCCGCTCATTGCGGCTGGTCTATAAATGTCGCAAATTTGACGATGGATCTTTCACGGTCCGCATGGTCTGATATTTATCGCTTTCAAAAATCTCATCACACACCAGACGTCGAAATCGGCGGGCCGTTCTAGTCACTCAGACAGAGTTAATGTAAAGCACTACCCGTAAAAAATGATCACGGTTTAACAAAATGGCGTGAATGTGTGACTAATGATTGAACAAAACTGCTCGTGTGCCACTCAGAAGTGATTGCTCTCCTGTACCAAATGTAATTATCTTCAGTATGCACATCGTATTATTATATTATTTGATTATTCCTGGACATTTCGGTGGTCATTTACTCCAAAAGTGTCAAATTTTTGGACTCATTTTACACACACTCCCAGCCCCAAATAACGCCGAAAACACATGACTCAACAATTGCACTCCCTGTCAAAGTGGAGCTTTAGTAAAGCGTGCAGCTTCCTCCGCAGCGCCTAAAGTATTGCTAAAGACACGGTACCCTATTTATAGAGGACCCCCCCCCCCCCCCTAACAGTGTCATACGACGTCACGTCACGTCACTTCATCATGCGACGACGTCATCACGCGGTCATGTGGCACTACGTTACGTGGCATGTAATGCTTTCTAACTAAATGTAAGCGTTCCTCGCATTATTCGCCCCGTTTTTGTTTGGCAAAAAGCTGAGTGGCGCCGTCTGTCGAGTACACTTGCCACACTTCCGGTTCGCATATATTTCTTAATTTTTTACGCATCCTTATTTCACCGTAAGAGTGAATTACATCTGACTGCTCAACGAGAACATTTCTCGAGGGTCTGATCTGACCAACACTTCAAACCCACCATCTAATTCAGAACCGGAAATGCTTAAAAAAAAACATTAAACCTACACACAACAAAAAAAAAGTTGTTTTTTTTTTCTGTTTTTTTTTTTTTCTGCTACCTGGTTAGGAAAAACATTTCGCGAAATAATGTTCGTCGAAAAAAAAAAAAACATTTGGGGGCACTATTTATGTTACAATCCATATTTCTTGATTTGCGGGTGAAACCGTACTTGTACCCCTGTGGGATGATGATGATAACGTTTGTATCCAACTACTGTGCGCTCTGGGGTCCAGCGAACTCAGAGCGCACGCTCGTTGGGTACAAACACTATCCCCATCATCACCATCACGCAGGTGTACAATTTCGGTTTTGTCCGCAAATCGAAAAATTTTTTTTTTGTTGTTGTTGTAGCACACAGATTTGGGGAAAAAATGTTTCGACAATTTTTTTTTTTTTTTTAGACATGCTTGTTTTAACCAGGAAGGAAAATAATGTTCATAGGTTCAGTGTTTTCTTTAGTGCTATTTGCACACTGACGCCACCAGGCTTCAAAACACACGAGAAAGAGTGAATGGAACTTTGGAGATAAAGGTGGCTATATATAAATTTTTGTAACAGCTCTGCGCTCGCCAAGTGTCGTGAACGTACCTGCAGGCCCGGGTCCCCGACGAAGATGCCCATCTTCTCTGTCGGGGTGACGTACCGCTTGGGCCCCGAGTTTTCCGGGATGGAGGCGTTGTACACGGGTCGAGTGAAGGCCAGGCGGCGGCCGCCGCCGCCGCCGGACTCCGGGGACGCCAGCCCCGCCCTGGCGGTCAGAAGCAGCAGCAGCAGCCAGGCGCCGACGGCCGGCCATGGCCGCCCGCGCTGCACCATGGCGCTAGGCTCGAGTCGTCATCTCCACCGTCTCATCGCCGCCGCCTGCACACGGGGAAAAAAAAAAAAAAACACGCAGGGACTCGTCAGTTGACTTAGACACCGTGACTTGAGTCTAGGACAATTCGTCGAAAGCGCATTCGTCGAGGGCAAAGTGGCAAAACCCTTTTCAAGAGTCCATCAAGCTTGCGCCATCGCTAGGTGGCGCAAGCTATCCCCCCTTTACAAAGGATATAGCCATTAACAACCATCCATCCATTGGGCACGTAGCGTGTGATTGGATACGAGTACTCGCCGAACACTGACGCAGGCCTCCTGCTCAGAAATGGCGGACAGTCGTTGGCGCGGACTTCTCAAAAAGGGTCTATTCGCATTAAGCCGATCCCTAGAACGGCTAATATGTGGAAGGTGTCCGTTTGCAGACACGATATTTTCGTCAAAAGATGCGATGCATTGTGGTTGCGCGCTTTTCGGAACGACGCTTGACTTTACACACACGTGCGTGCTTGGCAGGGACGCTGAAAGCCCGGAGTTCGCTCTTGTAACTCTTCTGTCTGGCCCAGAACCGATAGTCTGTTTGGCCGAAATAAATGTTCGCAAAATAAAATTGATGCTTGCCGAAATGTTCAATGGAACACAATCTACCAGGACACGGGAAAAAAACAGGCGGTACCAAGTCCCTTCGTGTGATGACGACCTAAAACACGAAAGAGTTTCCATGTGCAATGTCTTCTCCAATGCGTACTTAATAACAAAAATAACGCAATGCATGAAGCACAGCTTTCATGACCACTAATAACTAAAAAAAAAACACATTGATTTGAAGAATTGTTTTACGATTATTGCGCGAGGAGTGAATGCAGGCCTGCTGCTCCAGGAATCATCATTGTGAGTTATAGATTCGATATTTCCAGCGATGGCGGTATAGCGGTGTATGGCAATACCAAATTCGTGGATAACCGACTTCACAATAAAGGTGCTTGCTTTCACCCATTAGAGATAAAAAATATGATATAACGCTATAAATAATCCTTGTATTAAAAAAAAAGAAAGAAAAATTAAATATATCTTTTTCTAAAGTGTGCGCCCTTCAGTGACTGCTGCGTCGAATATCCGAGGCCGCCGAATTTCGGGCATTGACATCGAGCATGCGTTGGAAAAGAATCAAGCGTCAGTGCTCGGCGCGTATACACCAACTCATCTCTGTTACGTCACGGCGCGGTGGTGGCGCGTCGGTCGCACTTCCGGTCTGGGGCTGTGGGCAGAGGTCCCCATGCCAGACGTGTATTCCTGCGTTGTTTTGAAAGGAACCAGACAAAAACCTGTCTTCTTGTCAAAACGCCGCGACTGGGGCCGTGCCAAAAGTGTCGAGAAAGGTTTGAAGGTCAGTTTTCACGTGCTTGGTTCGTCCGAGAATCTGGATATGTGCCGTGAAAAGGGAAAAGCAGACGCCGTCGGACCACGATTGTTTGGGCTGGAAGCACTTCGGGTTGACTTCACGGATACTTGTTGTCATCAGATTTACTTGTTTTGTTCCAACATGAACGCCAGAAAACCGTCAATTTGTGCGGACCACCTGCGGACTACGTTCAGTGCGCCTTCAAGTTCAAACGGTTGCCTGATCGTTCGAACTGTCGTCTGCTCTTTCAAGCGTTTCTGCTTGTCGTCTGCTCTCTTAGACGACGCCGGTCCGTAGACCAAATCGTGGCTCGGTACTTGCGATAAGAAGTAAGTGCAGGCCTCAAAAGACTTAAATTCGAAGGCTGGTAAGCAGGCTCGATGTAAACAGTAGATAAAAAAGGTGTTAATCATTGTTACCAGTGACCATCACCGACTTGTTAACCCTAATTCACTTGGTCCGATTCTGCTTGCGATTTTCAGTATCGACGTCGACTATCTCAGCTACGGTTCACGCTTTTGCAGCCCGAGCGGCGTCGTGACTGAAAATTGCGAGCGAAATCGCATCATGCGAATCAGGCTTTAGCGTACATACTGCGGCGTCCACGCGGAATGAGGCGTCACATGTCAGATTATTCACGCGAAGCTTTGCGGTGTAACGAGCCTCGGTAATTTCGCTGACGCCGCTCAAGTAGTCAGACATCGCCAGGAAGACGTAGAATCAACAATTCGAACGCGAAAAAGGGCAAGGGGACTCACACCGACGCCGACAACATCACATTCCAATGGTTTGTTTATGGGCGACGGTGAGCTTTTTGCCCACACCCCCATCGCGCATGCGCGGCGCCGGTGGCGTCCGCCAGGGGCGCTCCGGTTTGTTTGTAAACATGAGTTGGTGTATACTGGAGTCAAACTGTATTCAACGCGAGTGCGGCGTCGGTGCTCGGCGTGAGCTAGGATTCAATATCACACGTTTTGCTGAGGAACCGATGCCCCTAAAAGCATGGCGTCCGCCAGTGTTGCCTGACGGATTTCTGGAAAAGGGTCTCTTTGGCGTGAGATATCGCTCTCGTACACAAACAAAATGCGAAGGAAGGTATGGTTAACTGCATCGCGAACACTACAGACAACTATACGATGGGACATGACTGAAAAGACTACGCGTCTGAATGCCAAACGACCTTGCACATCCCACCACTGATCTCTACTATGGATGGCGGTTAACCGCTCTCTGGGCCGTGCGTGAGTGAAGTCGAGTTAACTGCATCGAGTCAATGTTTGGGTCCACGCTTTCTTGCGTTTTTAAGTGGGTTTTAATAGCCCCGTCTACCATCAAATCCCGAGAATGAGGAATTTTAACGTGGGACATGTCCAGGTGATCAAGTAGGACCTCGAACTTGTCACACATCAAACTGCCTCACAGAAGACTTCACGGGACTCCGTGCGTTTAATGCGCAACAAGCAAACACCTTTGAGATCAGGCAAAAAAAAAAAAAAAAAAGAGATGAAGAATGCACGCCTTGGACACTTTTTGGAACAGCACTCGGGAGAGTTTAAGAGTCAGTCAAACGCTCACTTCCGGGACAGTCCGCTTACTTCCGGTGGCTTCATACCTGTTCTTTCAATGAGCCGTCCAGGCCCCTGTTGGAGATTAGTGCATCTAACGAGACGACAGATAGGATAGTGTGCATTCCGGCACTTTGGGTATTTAGGCACGCTGGACATTCCGAAACGATTTGATCGCGTCTTAATGGATATTCAGTCTCGTTAGACATTCAGGCCGCAAGCAGACTGGGAACCGCAGCCCGCTGGCGGCTGCGGCCGCAGCACACTGGTAAGGCGCGGCAGTCGTCATGAGCAACCTCGGGACGGGGGCCCTAGGAAGAAGCCGGGAGTGTTCGCGATCGTGCGCGGAAACCCTGATTCCGAGTCCCCGGACGCGCCATCGACCGTGCCCCCGTCGCCCTCGCGCATTTCCATATGTCCGGACATTCAGCGACGCTCTCCAGTTCTTTTGCTCGGAGTCGCGGGCGGCTCCGACATTGGGGACGGGTCGGAGCCGCGGTCTGGACACTTTTTGGAACGGGGGTGGACTTATATTTATTCCCGGGAGTCGCTTTCGTATGCCAGTTCCTCCGGCGCGCGAGACGTGGTGTGACTCGCTGATGTCCGCGTGCTGCCCCCTCCCCCCCCCCCCCCCCTCCCCCGCCTTTTTTTCCCCCCATTTCCCCGGTTGACTTGGTTTGAGTAGTGTGCCCATCTCAGAGTGCTGCTAACCACTCGATTGGGGTCACGTGGTTCATCGGCAGCGGTCAGATTAGACCATATTCAAAACCCCATCAAGCAACATTGGTGGTTGACCTTCCTTGGCTAGGTGGCGCAAGCTACCACCCGTTACAAATGGTACAGCCGTTTGAATCCATTGATCCATCCATGGACGCGGAGCGTGTGATTGGCTCGCCGACCGCTAACGCAGTCCTCGTGGCCAATACATGCTGAGAGGTTCGTGCCCGAACAATGGCGGTCGCGGATAATTGGAGCAGTGGCTACTAGATGGCGAGCGCGCACAAAAAATGGTCTCAACAAGCTGCGAGGAGGTGACGACAACAGCGACGATTGTCTGCAAGGGTCTCCACCTCTCCACACGCTCTCCTCCTCGACACGTGACCAATCACTTGGTCACGGGGTCGCTTCTTGCGGCCAATCTCCGTTCTTTTATTAGATTACTAACGCTCTCCGGTGGTTCCAGTTGCTCCCTCTCTGAAATCTAGGGCCAGGGCTTGGGCTGCGGGTCGCTTGATTCCTTGGTCGGCCGGGTCTCGCTTCCTGGCGGTTCTTTCTGATGCGTGGAGAGCGGGAGAGCTCTGATTGCCTTCGCGCTCCCTGGTTTACTCTGCCGCGCGCCTTTGAGCGGCACCAGACGGGAAGGGAAGGGACGTCATTTTGTTTCGTCTGCTACCGAGGGAGGGACGACCTGACGCGGGTTTCCTTTCTGTTTAATTCCGCGTGTTTCTTTTCGTGCGTTTTTGTTTTTGTGTTTGTTTCTAGTTTTGAAGGTGGGGGTTGTTTTAAGGAAGAATGTCGGTCTTCGTGTCCAAACTAACAGGCTTCGAAATGGATGGAGTCTCATTTACATGTCGCGGGCGTTTTTCCAGGACACTGCGCGGGTTTCATTACTGCAGCGCTCGGTCCGCCGAGTCTGGCACCCTGAGTATCTCATGTACCCTCGTAAAAGAAAAAAAGAAAATAAAGAAAGAAGTTAACTGCTTGAGAGATTAAAAAAAAAAAAATAGGATGTGAGCAAAGCGACCCGCGCATTCGCGAGTGCTCGTATTGTGTTTGCTGCATCAGAGACGCCTAACCTAGTCGGAAGAGGCAAAAACACCGACAAGCTTTTCACATTTCGTGTTTGGAGAGGAAGCTTTGCTCGGCAATCTTTGAACGCAGAATCACGTAGCGAACCGTTATTTTCGTGTCTTACAGCCCCGCGCGGATAATTTACTCGGCAACAAAAGAGTTCCCATTCGGCGAGACGAGAAAACAGCAACAGCTACTTGAAGGCACTTACCATATATAAACGAACCTCGTTAGCAAATTCTTGCTTTCGTTTTGGCGTGACGAACTGGACTGATATTAAATTATCTAATCTACCCTATCACAACCCTGTTGCAAGTTCTGCGCTACAACCCTGGACTGCTGAGGTCCAGGTCCAGGTGTGCAGTGAGTGCAACATTTAAATCAACGGCTGCGAACTCCCATGATTCGTTTTTAAAGGGGCGGTGCAACAATTTGCGGACTTTGGCTAATTAATTGTGGGAATTGATCCCGGCCACATATAAAACGAAGGACCGAAAACTATTCTTTCCTGCTTGCCCTAGTTTTCATTAAAAAAAAATAAAAGAAATTGGTATCTCCTGCACCCCTCAACTCAACATTGAAGTGGCACCAGCTTCGCCTGTGACGTCATTCGGAGTGGCGTTGGTTTCCGGTCGGGTGCTTCTGGCTTCCGTTTCCCCAGCGCTCGCCGGCTCGCCAGGCTCGCCGCTCTCCCGCTCTCCCGTCGATTCCCGACCAACATGGCGGCATGGGCGGACGGCCTGAGCGACGTCGAGCGCAAGATGCTTGCGTATAGTAAGTCAGTTGGACTTGTGCGGCGGGCAGTCGACGCGGCGGGCAGTCGAAGTCGAGGTTGAGACACCAGGAACAATAACGATACCACGATACTACGGACCACGACCAACGCACTCCGTCGAGCGAGGGAAAGACGAAACGTCCGGGTTGCTCGTGTAGCCGCCGTAGGGCCGGTAGGGCCGTAGGCGCCTCGGGCGTCGACGGATGACGGCGACGGCAGGTTTGGTTGACTTGCGGTAGATGGCGCCACAAATCTTTTAGCGGCAATATTAGGCTTTTGAAGCGTTTCTGCATGCCTAAACAACAAGATTTTTTAAACTTAACCTTAAATCAAGCTTACAATTGCCTAACACTATCACTTACAAAAACCACTCCGAATGACGTCACACCACAGGTTCCATTTGCGGCCACCATGTGGCCGCCGGTTGGGAAAAAAAGCGTTTTTTATTTTGCGATTACGCAGCGAAATAGAGGTATTTTGGGGTATGGTGGCACTTTTTCTCTTAATTATGCCGAAGTAAACAATATAAAAAATACAAGCTGCACATTCTTTCAGTGTTAAAATCATTGCACCGCCCCTTTAAGGACACTAAAGCCATCTTGACATCAATGCCGACACGCACGCACATGTTTCCTTGCCGTTCTGCATTGTAATGGTATTTTCTTTAGCTCTTTGTCATCGGTGCGAGGTTACTTTTTACCATGACGGAAACCAGCCCGACACCGCTTCCAGCTGGTCTTAGAGTCCACCCCACGTCTACGGACCCCCCCGCTTCTACTAGGCCTCGCTTCACGTCACTGGGTCTTCTCGCCTGATTGACACCTCTATCTTCGACAACTCGCTCCTCGGTTGTTCTCTGCGGTGATGTCGCCCTGCATCCTGGCCCTCTGTTCACAAGCAACCGTTGCTCGAAGCGTGCTCTCCACAGTACTCAAGCAGCCGTGTGGTGCGATATGAGTGCGATACTTGGTTTGGTCAGAAGTGCGTAGCCATGACACTGACCGAGTACCGAACGCTTGGTCGCTCCTCCGATCCCTGGCACTTCCTCGAACTTTCAATTGGGTCCCTCATTCCTCCTGATCTCTCCAGTGACTGTTTCAACCTTCCCTGCATCACTGTCCCTTCCTTGAAAACCGCGCTTGCGCAACAAATTGTGCGTCCCCTCTGATATTACTCGACGCATTCCGTTCAACGAGTCTATTACGTTCTGGTACGCCAACTACAAGAGTGTGAAAAACAAACTGACCGATCTCAAGCTTGTCTCATCTGCTCTTCCAGACAACAAAGTCGTTCCTCTTACGAAAACGTGGCTGGATATCAATATCTCTGACGCAGAACTCTTTGGCCGATGTACCCTGACCGTGTATCGGCGTGACCCTCGCTCCCAGGCTGGCTGCGTGCTTATCGCTGTGCCGTCCAGTCTCCCAGTTATTAGGTGGCTTCGCCTCGAGCACCCGGATCTGGACGCCACCTTTCTCGACCCTTAACACACAAAGGGTAGTTCACTTTTTGTTTGTGCTTACTGTCCACCGTCCACTCGTGCTGCAACGTACAAGATCATCAATGAATCCCTCATGAAGGCGCTGGTGAAGCCCTGCCGTGAAGTGTTGCTGTTAGGGAACTTTAACAGTCCCATTGACGGAGCTCTGATGCCTTATCTCAACCGACATGACTGGTGATGCTCTTCTCAGCCTGGCATTGGCATCGGGACTTAACCAGATTTGCCGCTCTCCCATGCTACATCCCTCGCTCCAGTTTTGCTGGCCTTGTGTTTGTGTCCCAGCCCCCTCAAAGCCTTCCTTGTGATATGTACTCTGGCTTCTCCCGAAGTGACCACCTGGCCATTTTGCTTTCATATACGCCCTGGCTCTGCCCCGTAAGGGTCACTTTGCTCGTTCTGTGTGTAGGTTCTATCGGACTGATCGTGATCATATGGCAAAGCTGGCTTATCTCGCCCCGTGATGTGTGACCACAATGGGCACCGAGTGCTTGGCTAACACAGAACTTGATTTCGCATTAGCCATTCAGCAGGAGTGTGTACCCTTTGTTTCCTCCCGACAGTAACGCTCCCGTGCCACCTGGATTACGAAGGAGCACATTCGTGCTGCCCGTCAGAAGTGGGCGCTTTCCAAGCATGCTGTCAAATTACTGTATGAACTCGCTTTCACGGGCCAAGGCGTCCCAGCATGTTGTGAAGGATGGCCTGCACGAGGCCGAGGCTACATTTGACGGGATCATCGCCCTACGAGTACGCAAAGATCCCAAAGTTGCCTCGTCGTATGTCAGCCAGCTTCCAACTATCCGACAGGAGCCGTCTTTCATCTTGGATGGCAAGCTCGTCATCTCAATGCCAACATGTTCCGACACCAATTCGCCTCGGTATTTTACCCTGCTTCCACCTCCTCTTTACGTATGGGTCTTAATGCTAAGCCATTTTTGCTGCCAAATCTCGACGTCCTGTCGTCTTTCTCTATCACTCCTGCAGACCTAGAAGACGCCATACACCGCATCAAACCCACCGCGTCAGCTGGTCCAGATGGCATCCCTCCCATTTGCTCAAAAGGATTCAGGGCATTGTTCTGCCCTGCCTATTTGTTAATTACCAACTTCCTCTAAAGAACTTGGCACTCCCGTAAAGCTCGCGGCAGGCCTTGGTCACTCCGGTTTTCAAGGGTATAGGCAAGTCCTCAAGCGACGTATCTGGTTATCGCCTCTGGTTGGTCCCTCCTATCCTTTGCTGGACCTTCGAGCGGATTATCAACAAGCACCTACTCAACCACAGCAATAGTTTTCAGCTGCTTGCCACTTCACAGCACGGGTTCCGGCGCTCCACTCTTGCGAGACTACCCTGGCTTCCATCTGCCATCACGTTAGCGACATCATGAACAGTCGTTATCCCACAGATGTTGTGCAACTGCACTATAGTAATGCTTTCAAAACAACCATGTGTCTCATCAGGAACCTCGGTGACCGTGGGATAGGGAGTAATCTCCTGTACAGGATAGCTTCCTTTCTTACAGGGCGAATTTGTCGTCTACAAGGACTCCGTGTCCAATGCCTTCCATATCTTGTCGGGCGTGCCCCGGGGGCCAGTTCTCTGTTCCACTTCATTTAATGTCTATGCTTGGGGCGTTCCACTGGGAAATCAGTTCCTCACCATGCCATACACCAGATCACACCATCCTAGCCCTCTGCATTCGCTCCCCCACCGACCATGCAACTCTGAAGGCACATTTAGGAGTGTACAGTGGTCCTCCCTAAATTGTATTAGCATCAGCCACAATAAGCGCGGTGCGAAGCGTTTTAGTTAGGCGAAATAAATCCAGCCCCCGAACTACACGCTTGGTGGATTCCTTCTGCCTGCTGTACCGACATTTGACATCCTGGGTGTATTTATAACACACTAAATCTCGACTTTGATAGTCATGTGACAAGAATCGAAGACAGGACTCGCAGCGCTTTAGGTTTTGCGTCCCTGTTTTCGCAGCGCATTGGGCGGGATATTGTCGCGAATGTAGGCTATGAGAGGATGAACAGTGAATTGAAAATAAAGGTTTAATCGGCGAACTTGTGCCAAACAAAATAAAGAACGAGCGTCGAGGAAGCAGAAAGGCGAGCGGCGATTTGGCGGCGGAACAGCAAGCGAAAAGGAGACTGACTCGACATGGGCGCGGGCAGCTCCTTATCTAGTTTGCGTCGGCATCGCGAAACTTCGGCCCAGAAGGTTCGAGCATCGAGCGTTCGGGGAAAGAATGAACAGGCACTTTCGAGAACAAGAAACTATAAAGGGCGAGATGATAAAAGTTACACCCTTGAGTAAGAACAAAAGCGAATCTTGTAGGATCCTGTTGCGAATGTTGCTTCTCCATCTGGAGCCCTAATAAACAATACCACATCCAGACCCTGCAGGGCGTTCAGCGCCGCGCCACGTGGATGCCGATACGCCACGGTCCACCCTTAGACTATACGATGCGCGCCTGCAGTCTCTCAGTTGGCTCCAGGTGAGCCACATATCGTCCTACGGTGGCGCGAATCCGCCTCCTAGCCGTTGTCACCGGGCTTCCTATGGCTGGATCATACCTGGCTTCGGTTTTACGAACCTCGAATCTCACAGGTCTCCCATTACCCCTCTTCCCATCAGCTGTGGACCCATAAGTCTCTCTCCCTGGGCGCACGCGTCTGCCTTTGCCTCCGACAAACGACGACCTTAGCGGTTTCACGACAAGTCTATCGCATTCTATTCTGCAACTGCGGTGGCATCGTTCCTTCTATTTATTGATTTATTCCGTTTTCACTTTTAATCTTAACGTCATCCTTTTTCATTTACTTGTATTTCCTTGTGTGCTTAGGAGTTGGCTAGTAAACGCCCCCGCGTTCGGGTTATAGGCATATATGTGCTAACCGTGCACGCCTTCTGCGTTTCCCTCTTTTCTTTTGTGCAAATAAAAGATTGATTGATTGATTGATTAAAGCTATAACATTTCTGTTCGCGCTCTACTGCTAAACACCGCTCGTAAGTTGTAAACAAATAAATGTGGTGTGTTTAAAGGGACACTGGCACCCCCCGAAAAAAATGTTTTTTTTTATTTTTTTCCCAGGCGATTCATTACGGTGTCAGAAGAGTGCCCAATCAATATTTTGCTACAGCACCACGCATACCTCTAATGAACTCAAAATACGCAACTGCTCGAAACCGAAATCGAAACTGGGCTGGGGAGGAAGATAAAATATAGAGGAGGAGAAACTTACTAAAAGTCACGTGGCGGTGCGACTTTTATTGTAAGCAGTGAGAGAGTGCAGGCGAGCTGGTAATTAATCGACATCTTGTAAACCCTGAGATGGGGAAAGAAAAATAAAAAAAAAAAAAATAAACGGACGAACACAACAAAATCTCAAAGTTTTAGCGTTTTTTTCGATCAATGTTTTTGTTGTTGTTTTTAGAAGCCACAAAAAAATGGGTATCATATTTTTTATCTATTTCTAGTATTGAGTGTGTGCCTTGGATGACCCATAACTTTGATCATCTTTGGTGGTTGTGTCTAAACCATAGAAAACGGAAAACGGTGTCTAAACCATAGAAAACCACTGACAAGAGAGTGAGCGCGACTAATACCGGCCAGTTCTCGATCGGCGGTTTTCTGGCGGAAAGAAAACGAATTTCGAGCCTCAACTTGTGTTCTGGGTAGTTGGGCTCTAGCTCATATGTCATGTACAAATACAAATCTTCGCCACCACAAATACCGTCAGTGTCCCTTTAAGGAATGTACACGTGCCCTAAATTATTCACCTTCTCGGGCATAGGTCTAGAAAGCATATATTTCGGTGGATGTTGTATTCCCGGATACATTTTTTTTTTTCTCAAGCGGATAAAGCTTTTTCATCAAATCCCGGATAAATGTTTTTGGTCAAGTGGATAAATCTTCTGCATCAAATCCTGGATAAATCTTTATAAATTTCCGGATAAATCTTTTGTTAAGTAGACAAATCGTCTTTATCAAATCTGGAATTAATCTTCGTTACCAATTCCCAGAGAACTCTTTTTTACCAAGTGTATAAATAGTCTTGATCAAATCTCAGATACATATTTTTTTTTTATCAAATCCCGGATAAACATTGTTTATGAAATCTTCTTTACCGCGCCTTTACAGCAACATGCTGTTTAGAAACAAGCCCGCGCTTGCTCCATGTGGGCAAACGCGCGTGCGCAGAAATAAAAAAAATGGCGTGAAGCGTCTGACCCACGCTCAGTGGCACAGTGGACGCTACGGGCCGTTCTAGCCAATGGAGCAGAGCGAACTAGTCACGTGACTGGGAGCTCCGCGCGTCGCAGCGGCCCTCTTGAAGGTCCCATGACGATAGCGCGGCAATGTGGATCTGCTTCGATAGCTCGAACCGTCCGCTTCGGTCCACGCGTAACGCAAAACAGAGCACTGCAAAGTCTGGGGCCAAAGGAAGCTTCCCCAGTTCCCCAGTTCTTCCCAAGCTCACGCAGACGCCATATAGAAGTAGAACGCGCCGCTTCGGGAACGCTCGGCGTATCTAAACAAGGCCTAGCTTATCGCGCAAAAATAAATAAATAAATAAATAAAAAGGTTGCAGCATGCCGAGGTTTCTACGAAGCGTGCCGAAACGGGGCAACCAAGCCCACCGCCCTGACTGAAAGCGATGGGAGAACTGGTTCGGTTCAAAGGGCCCAGCCATTTATTTGACGTGGAGTCTGGGCCCAACGGCCGGCTTGGCCGCCGAGCTTCCGCGCACCGCAGTGAAAGCCACTGTCCAGGAAACGGGCAGCGTCCCGTTGGACTGTCCGCCCAGGCGGACAAAAGAGTGACGGCCGCAGTATAAATGAGGGACAGGGGAGAAGCGGACACTGACCGAAGGGGGGTGACCCGCCCGAGCGGGAAAAAGTTGACGAATGTGAATGTCCGCCTCCGCCGCCGCCGGCTCGAGCGGAAGAATTTCTCTTAATTATGGGACTGCCGCCACCTTTCACTCTTCCTTCCCACTAAAATTTATCTTTTCTTTTTATTAATGTTTATTTGTTTATAAATATTGGATTCGAGCTTCCGGAAAGGCCGTCTCCGAAAATGCTTCCGGGTTTGAAATGGTCAGTTCGAACGGGCTTCGAAGCGACCGATATACGACCGAAAGTCATTTCTCCTCAAGAGCGGCCTCGTGTTTTGACTTGTACTGGACGGCTCCGCAAAGTAATGTTCACTCGGGACAATATTTTTTTCATTATTCGCTTTCTTGGCCGAAAAATACAGTGACCACGGCATATTACGAGTACCGATAGAGGGTCTGTGGAAGCGAAGGCGATCCCAAGGTGACCGAGGGACAGCTCTCAAGGGCGACTGCTCCTTCCAGAGCGCCGCAATACGATGAATATTTATGGCTATCAATTTCAAATATATCCCCAGGAAACTCCGCAATGCTTTCGGAAGCTGAGCGTCTTTGAAATAAGTAAATAATTAAGCAGCATCCACACGACATCAAAGTCTCATGGTGGAGACTCAATATATACGGACCAGACGTTGGTTCAATCAAGCCTTTTTTTTTTTTTATCTGAGCGCCATCTAGAATTTTCTGTGCCAATTATCCGTGTCCACTATATTTTCGGGCACGTACACTGCGCGACACTGCTGCTAACGCCGAACAAGCAATCCCTTTTTTTTTCTCTCTCAGAATAATGTTGTCGTCAAAACGATAAGCGTAGTTTTATGCGGTTTGAAGTGTGATTCGAGGCGTGGTTTGAGGCGTGGTTTGCGGCGTGGTCTGAAGTGTTATTTGGAGTGGGTGATTTGAAGTGTGTAGTTTGAAGAGTGGTTCGAAGTTCCCAACTTGGGCCACTAAGCTAAGCAGTGAATTTTTGTTTTTCTATTAGTTGCAAGAATACGCCAAAGCGTCTTTTTTAGCGAAATGTGTATTCAACCAGCGTCTCACAGACATATCGAAGCCGCACTCCGCGAGCGGAAAACGACCGGTCATTGTTATATTTCGCGTTCCGGAGGTCCTGAGGTCGATTGCAGTAGAACTGTACCCAGAACACCCTGCCCGTCGGACGACCCCCGCCCGAGACGGCTTGCGGTTTTGAAGCCGTACTCAGCCCCGCCTCAGGACGGCGGCGCCAAATCCTATTTGCTGCGAAATAGCGCCGCTAACCGCTGGAAAAAAAAAAAAAAAAGGTTTTGATTTCTGTATTACTGTTTTTTTTTGTTTTTTTTTTTTAAGTGAAACAGTGTATTGGCATCTTCTGCGAAATCGACGGCACTAGCTGCTCAAACAGAAAGATGTAGCGCCTGGTTCGGCTGCCAGCTTTCTCGGGCAAAGGAAATATTCACAGTGAGTGGCGGCCTAGAGACAATGAAACTATAGTTCGAGAACACGCGACAAATCGCAAATAGTTTGGCACGAGTTACAACCCTTTAGAAACAACACAGCCACTTTCTACGCCTATCCTCGGCCGCCGGCACAGTACGCACGGAATTGTCCGTGTTGGGCGAGAGAAGACAGCCGAAACTCGAAGCGAATCTCCTCGACGGGAACTCTGGCGACGACGAGACGCTCGAGGACTCGCGACGAAATTGCTCGCGGTGCCGAGTAAGCCTCGAGTTTCGTCGACGAGGAGGCCGCCGCCCATGCGGGTAGTGCGGGCTCAGCTCCATTGTCTCACGCCGTCGCTACCCAATTGTCTCGGAGGACGCCGAGGCGTTTCCTTTCGACCCAAGATATTGGGTCCGCTCGTACGAAGTGACAGGGCCAATTACGTTTGAGTGCGTCAACACGGGGGCCCAAAGTAAGCTCGTGTTTGCTCTTTCAAAGTGCCGCCATGTTTCGGTGGCACCCTTTGGATTGCCCTCTATTGAGGTCACGACGCGGGTTGGTGTTGATGCTGACCATACTTTGTTTCGCCGTAAATAAGAGCGCAGACGAGGGCTCCAAGACACGCAAACTCGGGCACATATATTAAAAGCGCTAGGTCACATCACGCTCATTTGGATTTCATTTCATAGTTGTGGGAAAGGAGAGAGGAACAAAAAGTTTCACACTGTCGCTTGGCAAGTTCCTGTAAATATTTGACGGCACTGTCCGCACATAAATGATTGACTTTACACGACATCGGAAGAAATGCAGCACTATAAAAGTTCACAAATCAAAAAAGAAGTATGCAACGTCCAAGGTTCTTTTATATTGTATTGTTAACGAACGGTTGTCTTATCTACCATTTGACATGCATTATCTGTAAATACTCATTTTAAGAAATGTATTTCATTTAGACGGGACAATGTGATGAAACTTTTGCAATACCCAATTTGTTCTGTCATGTTGCACTCCCCAATAGTCTAAACAACGCATATCTTAAGGAGTCGGCTTTCGAACAAGTAATGCCGTATCGAGGAATCCTGTGTTATTACGATAAGTACTATTTCCTGTGTATCTGAATTATTCACTGCTTGTAAAAGCGGACAAAAATATTGCCTTATATATTGAGAGAAAAAAGCCAAAAACCTGTGTGTGTGACAGGCATAAGCTACCCTAACTACTAAATAAAGGGCTTTTTTCCGCGATGTATAATCTGCTCTAATTTGTTTTAGTTGTACTACCCCAATCAAGTGGATAACAATTTAATTGTGCAACGAGCAACCTTCCGCTTCGGCAAATAAAACAGAGCTTGTAAATAACGCCCACGTAATATTTATTAGCAGTATCTATATGTTCGTTCCAGCTGCGCTTGGTTGGTTTAGCCCACGACAGCCAACGGACACAAATATGACAAACGCTGCGTTTTTGATGCTGCTTGACTCACCCGACTACTAAGACTCGTGTGCGCTCCAACTGAAGACTGCTTCACACAGCTCCGTTTTATTACGTTTTATTACGTCACGTATAGGTCACCGAAACATTCGTGTCTCGAATATCGCGTGCCAGTTTATCTGCACGGGCTGGTATAGTTACGCCTAGAGCTGCCCTAAGGAGGTTTCTCAGCTCGCTTAAATATGGCGATAACTTACTCTGCAGGCTCTAAGAATCCTAGAAATCCAAACATCATAGCAATGCGTAGCCAATATTCAGAGTATATATATATAAAAAAAAAAGGCAAAGGTCGAACACACCGAGATCATCTCTGGCGATGGGAGGAGCATTGTTCCGCCAGCCAAGACGACATGTGACTAATGAAAACGCGACATTTTGTTGAGCTTGAAGAACGCTGCTATTACAAAATGCGTTTCTTTTTGCGGATGATAAAAACAAATAATAGTAGTCAAGAAATGTTACTTGTTCGCGAAGAGGGAACATAGTACTACAATAATTGTCTAAAAAAACAACGCACTACGCCATTTTTTTGTTTTCTTGGGAATGATGTGACCGGTCGTCAGCTTTCGAGCGTGCGCTCGCCGGATTCAATCGTAGTCCGGGCTGTATGGGCAACCAGCCATGCGCATTCGAGATATCACTCCGCGGTTCTACCGGTCAAAAGCGCGAGGATCCTTCGCTTGCTATTGGCTGACAGTGGTCCAGTTTTCGGAACATGCTGCTCCCATCGCCGACGATGACCTCGGTGTGTTGCGGTCTTTGATTGCCTTTGTTTCTTTTTTTTTGATAGGGAAATGGACCGCGTACCGTCAGGATTTAAGGATTTCTAGGATGCTTAAAGCTAGGAGAGTGAGTTATCACGATGTTTAGGTGATCTTAGAAACAACCGCAGGGTCGCTAAACTCGTCGAACAAAACATTTTTTGCTTTCTGACGTAGCGGGGGAAGTGACCAAAAGAACGCCGCAAAGTTTCCTCCTCCCTGCACGCGCTCAACTTCGAAACTTTTGACGAAAAATCCCCCACGATCCCTAGGCGTTGCACGAGAGCACGAGACAGCGCGGGGAGGCGAGCGTTCACGCCGCTCGTTGTGTGTTGTCTTTGGGCCCTGTACCGCCGTTGGACCGAAATTCGATCCCGTCATGCCTCGCTCAGATGACAAGCGAGAGCAGACGACGGGAGTTCGTCTGCTACGATGAGACATTCCCACAGCGGAACCGAAAGAAAAAGTAGATTTTCTGCTCGAAATCGCGCCCGGGGGCCACAAACTCAAACGCGAGCTTGAATTGTAAGCGTCTGATATTTCACGAAGGAAGGAATCGACGACCCGTGTGTATTTGCAAAATTTGAGTCGCTATGTTGCCGTACAGACGCTGAAACCTACCAGCGTGTAATGAAAGGCTCAGGACAAACACAGAAGCCGCGAGATCGCACATCCTCCGTGTGCGGGTGAAAAGTGGAACATTTTTCGACAAAGCTCCCACAGCAGAAACCTGTGACGCATTCACTCTGCGTCCGGGAAAGCTAAACATGGAGACGTTGCCCGAGGCTTGAGCGAAGTCATATCTGAACGGCAGCTATCTTGCCCCGTCGTATTTTGTTCGAGAAAGCTCTCGTTCTCAACGCCCTCACCAGGGAAATAAAAAGTCTTACGAAACGTAATGCTAGATATTCCAACGAACTAGATTTAAGCCGTATCCTTTCAGTGGTTCACTCATAATACCATGCTTAAATCGAAGCAAGCTTTTGCGCGTACAGTGCCATCAATTGTCTGAAGTGTATGCTGCTTTGTAGTCAGCTGGTTTCGGAAACTTACGCCGTCTGTAGATATCTCTGACAGTCGAGTTGCTTAATTGGAAGTCATCGCAAATGTAAGTTCCACGTTGCAGCAACCAACGTTTGTAGATAAATGATGGCAGCGACTCCACTCTCGCATTCCCACTCATCACGTCGAACAAAAGGCGCTAGTTTCGGTTTGAGGTCGGTACTTTTCTACAACATCTATGGCGGCAGCATCAGTCTGCACTCGGTGCATTCGGCAAGTTCGTTCGGGGCCAGTTCTCCGTGCAGCACTCCGCGGGTGCAATGCATTAGAACTCTCACAGTGCAAGTCTGGAACCCGGTTCGGGAGCCCGTCACTGGCATCACTGGCGGCCATTGCTTGACAACAGGCAATACACGCAAGTCTAAGGGAGAAACACGCAAAAGTAGGAAACTTGTACGCGGTGCTCGAGGGCGAGTATTTTATGACGTGCTGGGATCATTATATCGGGTGCTTGGAGAACAAATAGAGATTCGTCAAGCGTTCAAACATCGACTAAAAAAAAAAAAAAATCGGCCAAAGCACCACCGACTTTACCGACGTCGCTTGCTTCGGTTGCTAAATAAATGACACGTTCAGCGGCTGAACGGCACGCTCCGAGTTTCAGTTTGTCACGGAAGCCCTTACAGCAGTTCAAAGAAAAAGATTTCCCCAGAAGTACTAGCGGTTAAAACGATGCGAATGTCCCCAGTAAAGGCCTTCTAACTTATCGTTTGCTGAGCTCTGATGACTCCGAGATCACGTATGACTCCACAATAACTCTCGGTTAACCTTGTCTCATTAAACACATCACAGTTAACGCCCAACAAAGTCGCCCTCAACCCTCAACTACACAACATTTATTTTTAAAAAAAGATTGATATTCTAACGCGTTTAATATTCTTGCCCACAATATTAACTGCTATTTGCGGAAAACACGATAAAAGTTTCATGGTCGAGAACAACCTACTAACGCAACAAAATTGAGTTTTCCCATTTATCCTACAGCATGCATTTGTTCGTGTCAAGCGATGACTACCGGTGGTGCCGCTCGACCCCAGCAATACAGGCCTCTATCCGCGATCCAGAGTACTGTGAGATCAGTGGTGCCAGTGCTATTAGACATAAATCGTTTATTTGCTTTCAGTACGCCCATACCTGCCGGATGTCGGGACAGGGCACAAAACCGTACATCCGGCCAATATTGGAGCCGGTTTTCGGCCGAAATTGCCTCGACATGGCCCAAGTAGCGAAGTGCTGTTTCGGCGACTTGTTTGTGTAATTTATTTGTTCAGTCATTTTATTGGGTCGCGGGCCACTGTGTACACCCCAAAAAAGAAGTGTCCTGTGCTAATTACACCTTTACGAGAAGGAGTATCGTGGTTTTACATCTTTATAAAAAGGTGTAATGCATTATCACACGTTTTAAGAAACGTGTTTAAAAAATCTCAAATTTTTAAGGGTGTGAGGTTTACATATTTTTTATAAGGTCTATCGCTACACTTATTAGGGTGTTACTTATGGGACACCTCACTTACATGTATAAAGGAGTGAAAATGTTTAATTTGTATATTCCTCTAACTGAAGAGAATCTCCTTCATGTGATTACATCGCGTGCCAATGAAACGATATGTCGATGACACGTCGTTCGGTGAACTGATTTGACCGCCAATGAAGACGGCTGCCAGTAGGATTTCGGGGAAATAATTATGCCGGCTGCCGGGAGACTTGACCCTCCCCTAGAATTACCCCAGTTCATGTTTGTTTTCCAACATTCTGAATTGTATACCAGCTTAGTAGTACCTCTTCAGATATTACAAAAAAAAAAAAAAAAAAGATGACAGTCGCAAAAACTCTGACAGCCGGGCTCACAGTCATGTGGGAGACTGACAGGTTCTCGTCAGTCGCAACCATGCCTTGAAAGCTACCTACCGGTTCCGAAGAACCGGGGCGCGCAGAGAACTTGTTGTTCCACGGTCATGAAAGACGCGATTGTCCGCCGCCTCGAAGTCCGGGCGCCGAACGAAGCTCGTCGCATAGTCAACGTGCAACGGCTTTCAATAGCCGGTACTATCGCCGAAAGTCGTCGTCGGGGAGTCGAAAGGCGTCCCGGTGGTTTCGGTAGCGACGCCGACGGTGGCGGAAGATAAGCTCGGCCACAGCGTACGGCACCGTCATGCTGAAAAAGTTTAACTTCGCCTCGATCCGAAGCGAAGATTTTGAGCTCAAACCACGGCTCTCGCAAAGTTCGGAAACGTCACTTTGACGTCAGCGACAACTTCGGCAAACGAGGTTTCTAATCACTTCTCTTTACACAAACTTTGGAGGGATTTGGAGCGTCAACAGGTCGCCTAGGGACAATCTTCGATGCATTAATTTTAGCTTGGCGTGGGGATGTAGGGAGAAACGGGGGCTACGTCATCGGCGAAGCCGTTCAATCAGCGGGCTGCTCGCGCCCCTCACGCGCTGCACGCGCGCCTCGACGAACTTTGCTACATTCTGCCGCTCTCGAAGAAATGAGCGTTCGAATGATTGACACCTCGCTCGGCGCGACGTCAGCGTCGCGAGAGTCCAATTAGCGCGTTCCGCAAACTTCGGGCACAAAGTTGCGCTCGACGAGTTTAGCGACCCAGGGCAACTTTAAGGTAAAGCGGAGTATAGTAGCTGGTACAAGCGAACAACTCGTCTGTGGATCCGGACACAAAAGGTCGCGGAGGCATCTTTGTCTACTGGTCAGGTGCGGGTATACAGAGTGCCACACGCACCCTTATTCACCGTAAAATGAACCGAAAAAATTTCGCCAGTAAATGTAGATCTGAAATTTTTATACCATGTGTGTTTTCAGGGTTGCTTTTGGATCACCAACTTTCAAGGCGTAGTTTTGTTCCTGTGACAAATAGAAACTCCGGGAACATTCGGAATGCTTGGCGCAAACGCAGACATCCTCTTTCCCCCCGGTGTCTCTCTCCCCTCCGGCGCAAAGTTTAGCGACTGAATAAATGTAATAAAGGTGGCATTAATGAGACGGATACAAAATCCATTTAGTTCCGCTTCTATAGCGAAAATACATTTTAGGATGGAACGCTTTCAACCCTCGAAACTTCCCAAACCCATATTGAGAGGAACACAATGCACCGGACAAAGACTTCAAAAGATTAAATTTACCCTTTTAGAAGCAGTGAAAGGATTCACTGTGCGGCACAAAGTAGGCCGACGAAGACACAGGACACACTCTTCAAACGACATCCAAGAGAAAAAAATAAAATAAAAGGAAATGGAATGAATCGTCATCAAGAGAAAAATAAATTCTTTCAAGAAAACCTATAAATACAACCGAAGACGCAAGAGGAATAACCAGTAAAGCACCCGACGGAGTAGAGGCAAAATGTTTCCAACAGTCAAGACGGTTTTGTTATTCCGTACGACTCGCTGGATTAATTCTATTTGCTCCCCCTCTCCCCCCTCCTCCCCAACCCTCTTTTAAAACAGACAATTTCAAATGCTTGCCTCAGCCAGCCTCAGCCAGCCTCAGCCAGCATCAGCCGAGCCAAGCCGGGTCAAGCCTATCCAGGATGGATTGTGTTGTGCGTCGTAATTTCAGAGCGTTTTGCAAAGACGCTTCCGCATATATTGTACGGGGAAGGGGGGGGGGGGGGGGGGGGGAGGACAAAGTTTTGGCGAAGGGTCCTCGGAACGAATAGCGAAATCGCTGAAGTCGGAAGACTACGCGGCTTATCGTGGGCAGGAACCGCGTATGCAAAGCCAGCCTTATCGAATTACCCACGGACTGGGAGTCGGAACAAAAACCCCGGTTGGGCGTCTTGTTTTTTTTTGTTTTTTTTTTTATTTTAATTTTGTTTTCTCTCTCTTCCTGGTTTCTTCTTTCATCTAACGTATGGCCCTCTAACTCCGAGAAAAATATATATACATCTATAGATCTATGTACGTATCGATATTGTTCCCCTTTCCCTTCCCTTATATTCAAAAGAATAAATATATATAGGGAGAAAGAGAGAGAGAAAAAGGCAGGGGGCATTATATATTGAAACTCTATTACGCGAGGATAAAATAAGAAAAAAAAAATAACTCCAAGGAGTATTAACAAAAACTAAACTATCAGTGAGATCGTTTAAAAGGTTTTGAAAGCGAGTATGTTGATCTAAGCTCAAAGGTCAAAACCCGGACGTGCGCCCTGATTGGAGCCATTGATAAATGAAGCGTTGACAAACCTATCCCTCTTCTGATTTGTTCGTTAAAAAGCAAAAATTGATTTTGTTCTACATCAAACCTAGTCTGTCTTCTTTTTTTTTGGGGGGGGGGGGGGGGGGGGGACAAAAGTTGTGACGGAACGAATTTATGTGTGTTCATACTTGAAGTGTTGGCATGAAAAAACGCCGATATAAAATAAAAATCGAATTCCTAATGCGTGTATTTTATTTTTTGATTGGCAACTGTTTATTTTGGGCATAACTTGTGCTCCAAATCGGCGGCTGAGTAGGCTAGCGCACAGTGGAGCTCGGAAGCTCGCACAGCGGAAGTCAGCCGCTCACTAAGGCAGACTTCCGGCTGTACAAACATACACGCAACATTATTACGCTTCATTTAGTGGCCTGAGCGAAATTAACGAGGCTCACCACAAAACCTCGTGTAAATAGTGTGACGTGCGGCGATTCATTCCGCGTGAACGTCGCGCAATGGTCGCTGAACCTGGATTCACATCGTGAGATTCTGCTCGCCATTTTCAGTCGCGACGTCGCTCGGGCTACAATAGCGTGAACAGTTACTACGATGCTCGACGTCGATACTGAAAATCGCAAACAGGAACGACCGAAGTCAGTCGGGCATAACGAGTCGGTGATGGCCACTGGTAACAATGATCAACCACTCCTTGTATCTACTGTTTTCACCCACCCTACTTATCCCAAACAACCTTCAAACATAAAAAGTATTTTGACGCCTGCACTTACTTCTTACCGTAACCATTGGTCTACTGGCCGCTTTCGTTTAAACAAGCAGACGACAGTTTGAACGAGTTTGAAAGAGCAGACGACAGTTTGAACGACCAGATAGCCGTTTGAACGTGAAACGCACTGAACGGGGTCCGCGGGTGATCCGGGCAACTTGATGGGTTTTCTCGCTTTCATGTTGGAACAAAACAAATAAATCTGACGACCACATGTATCCGTGAATTCAAACCAAAGTGCTTCCCGCACAAGGAATCGTGGTCCGACGATGTCTGGTTTTCCTTTTTCACGGCGCCTATCCACGTTCTCGGGCGAACCAGGCAGACAGAAAACACGTAAATACTGACCCTCACACCTTTCCCGGCTTTTTTTTTTATTTTATTCTTTTTTATACAGCGTCAGTCGCTGCGTTTCGACGAGAGGGCAGGTTCTAGTCTGGCTTCTTCCAAAACAATACAGGAATGCCCGTCCCGCATGGCGGCCTCCGCTCACACCCCCAGACCGGAAATGAGCCCGAAGCGCCACCACCACGGCGTGCCTGCGCGTTCGACGCCGGAGCCTGTCGCCAAAACTGGGAGAAAAAAAAACTTTCACCCTTTCCACTCTGGTGAAGAAGGAAGAGTAGCGGAGCTGTAGCTTCTAAACTTGGCGGTGGCTTTCCAGGCGAGCGAGATCTGCTCTTCTTTCGCAAGGGAATCTGAAGCACTCGACGAAGTGGAACTTTAGCCGATATCGGCTTCGCGGCGGTTGCGGAACCATTCGCGCTGCTGCGCACATAGCCGCCTCGTTCCGCTCCCGTTCTTCCTCCGAAGAAAGGTTGCAGCCATCTATGGAGCGACGGCGGCAACCGGTTGTCTGGGTGCCGCCGTCGCTCATAGATGGCGGTAGCTGTCCAGAGTTCGGTGTCATCATTTCTGATCCGGCGTACACGATCCTGGGGAAACTAGCCCTTAACAGCTCCGCTGTAAAAAAATAACGACAGAACATAACAGAAGCATGATAGAAGTGGCGCCCTCAGAAATTCACAGACACTTTTCAAAACTCTAATATAATTGTCGTGCGCGCGCGCGTGTGTGTGTATGTTTGTGTGTGTGTGTGTTTGTCTCGGCGCGCGTGATAAAAATCCAGCGGTTTTCTTCCCCCAATTCATCCTCACTCCCGACTGTGGAGATCTGGCTGCCCTCCCCCGCGCCGAACCTCCGGACCCCAATTTCCGGCAACTCGCACTCGATGCCTCCGACATGCGTCATGCCTCGGGGGACCGGCCATGGCCTCGCGCAGCACAAGGTCCGGCTGGACCACTTCCCTAAGCCGTCTGACGTCACGGGACTGGCTTCCCAGAAGAAAGGACCCAAGGCTTGAAAAGGGGAAGCCGGACAAAAGAAGGCCCTCTCTTGGACAGCAGCGCTCTCGAACGGTGGACACGGAGACAGCGTGCAGCAGTGACAGGAGACGAAGACGCTGGCGCGGGATTTGGCGGGAGACGGACGCAGGCGCGGGGAAAGTGCGGGCATTACGTCGAGTGGCGGACTCGACAAACGGACCGGACAGCGACCCTGGACGACGACGTCCCCATGACGCGGTGTGGACGACCACCGCTGGGACTCGGAGAAGCTGCTGTGGCAGCGGACTCTCCCCCGGCCTCGCTGATGACCGTCCCCCGATCCCGAAACCCCCCAAGGCAATGAGTGAGTGAATAAACCCTTTTGCCGAGAGCGAAGTATTGAAGTGTCATATTCATCCGGAGACAGGGTTTGTGGGAATCGGAGCTAGAAGATGCCCGCACGACCTACCCTCCTTTTCCAGTCCCGGAGCGCATGATTTTACTTACACAAGGAGAGGAAGGTAAGTAGCCGGTCGTTTATACAAAAAAGAAAAAAAAGAGGGATGGTTTGCCTTACGACATGGTTCGCCTAAGCGCCTTCTGACACTTGCGTGGCGCTGCTTTCAAGGAACTTTTTTTTTTTTTTTCTCTTCGCCTGGCATTCCACCTTCCTCTTTTACTTCAACATGTCCATCTATCGTTCTGGCGCCAAAGGAACATGCTTTCATTACGTGTTTTCGAACCTACTTTCACGGCTTCGTCTTTAGACTGCCGAGCGCTATGAATATCTGAATCGCTCGAGAAGTCAGGCGATACGAACCTGCCGCTACAGTTTTCTTCTTTAGACGCTAGGTGCCGTCGATTTTGCCGGAGACGCCAATGTAGGAGGCTATGGTGAGTTGGTGACGTAAACAGGTATGCTCAGGCACCTCTTCTTCATTTTTTCGTTTCTACTTTTTATTAGGTTTTTTTTTTAAGTTTTTATTTGAGGGTAAACATCTCGAAGTAGAAGCGACGTCCAAGACATCGCTTGATCGCGCCCTTCTTTTAGAAAGTACGGCGTTCCGTTTGAGATGGCGATGTATGAGTGATGTTTTAGAATTCGCAGCGTCCCCTGCATCGCTTCGGCGGCCTTGTTTCGCGAAATCCGAATTTCGGTTCCGTATGCCTTTAATACTACTCGAGTATTTCGGAAATTCGTGAACCGCTAAAACATCAGTTGTGCCCAATCGCCGTGTTTGCACACACTGCTTGCGCTTGTCGCGGATGTTGCGAAATCTGCACCGCGCAGCCAACCCGTTCCGGCCGTAAGCACCGGCCGCTTCTCCGCACACCGCTCACCACCACGTTTTTTTTGTTTTTTTTTCTCCAGCTTTTCAAAAATTTTTTTTTGCCTCGAACATTAGACATGAAAGCGATGTAGATCGGCCATTGGCAGCATTCTGGTTTCTCCTTCGGGTGACTCAAGGGCAATCGAAGAAATTTCAGCAAAATCTCTGTCCGAGAGCGAGGAGTGCGCGCATCCTTTTTCAGAAACGCGCGTTTTTTTCTCTCGTATTGTTCAAAGGGTGCATCTCTTGCGTGAAACCTTGTTTCGAGATGCTAGACTCGCCACATAGATGCACAGTGGGAACCAACCTTTAAACTCCTTTCTGTTTTGTTTTTTTTTCATTTGGGGGGAGGGTACGTTTATTTGTGACAGTCATGTGCTACCAGGAAAATTTATCTTGCGAGTCCAGGGTATGTATATAGCGGAAATCGGGAAACAGGCTCCGAGACGGAATTCAATTCTCTGACGTCGCACCACTGGGGTGGCGCTGCGGTCGGCACTGTTCATGCACACATGCTTCATCTCTCGCGAATCTAGTTTCTGCCCACGCACAGAGCCCACATCTGGTGTGAACAAACGCGGGATCCTCAACAAGCAGCGCGCTGGTGTACACTTACTATGTTCAGCCTTTAGCTGACGATGCGCTTGGAGCTAGCTACATGCTCGCCGAACCATTTCGATTTATCACCTAACCCCGTTCTCTGCGCATGCGTGTGGGAGGAAGCATGATCACGTGGCAAAGGATAGACGCATCGCTAATCCAAATAGACAAATAATTGGGGTTGTGTGGATATTTAGACAGCGTGTAGTTTATCAGCCATTTCAAAGTTGCGAAGAGTCCCTCGCTGTAAATGAGCAATTTAGCCAGTGCGGTACAACCGCTAGTCTGGGGTCTTTAACGTGCACCACGCAGTAGTGGTAAACGACCGCACGCCGGCACGATGCTCGCCCACATGGAAACGGGCAGGGCTGGGGATATAACCTAGGATCCCTGGGTTCTGCAGCGCGAGCTTTTGCTCAACGTGCCCCGAGCTGGTGCGCCAGCCTACTCGGCCACCGATCCCCCTCTGGCTAATCCAACCATTACGTAATTTCCACGGCACTGCCAGGTTAGGAGTGAGCGGAGTCGCACACAGAGTCGAACGCGAGTCACTGCGAGATCCGTGCTTCGAATGCCGCGTGGCAATGAGTTCAGGGAGAAAACTTGGCACGCGGGATTCGGACCACGGACATTGCGGTGACATCGTGTCTGCAGACTGTCCTTTGTATGATGTATGAGCAGTGCGACCCCGGCTTTAGGAGTGAGAGGAATCCCCTGGGAAATGTACAGGACCGCCCTTCGGTCGGCTCATTCACAGAGCTGCTGGTGGCCAAAAAGGGCAACTTTGGGCAGGCCGGCCACGTCACCAAACGATTGGGTACGAGTGATGCGTCCCAGTTCGACGGGGCCTTCGGACGTTCGAGCCCGAAATCGGGTAAAATGATTGCTCGCTTGGGCCGTTCAAATTTTCTAAACAAATTCTACGTAAGGAGGTGCTATCTGTTGAATCAAACTTCACGGCATTGGTCGGTGCACGCGTTGTCCGACGTGCGGAGGCCCCGGTCATGGGGTCTCAAGGACTCGGCGCTGATAGGATTTCCTTCCGCTGGCGTGGCTCGCCAATCAAATCAGGAGCCCGGAACAAGCCGGGCCTCGACGGGCACGCGACACGAAAGACGTCGATCAACGGCGACACGTACCGCGAACTCCCGGGTCGCAGTTCCTCCGCGCAATGACATGCGCGACGCCCGTCTGTCGATAAACCGAAGTGCGGAGAGGAACTGCGGTCTGCGGGGAACGGACGTCAGGGTTTCGAGATCCGATTGGTTGGAAGGGGGGCTAGAAGAAAACGCTATAGCGTCCTTTGTCACCCACTCATTCATTGAACGCGTTCGAACGCCGAACACGGGCGTACGTACGGCGTTCGAACCGGAATCATTACGCGACGAGCAGACGACGCTCTTGTTCGCTCTGATTGGAGGGAGACAGTGGCCAGAGGCAAAGGCAGATAGCCTTCGTGCCTAACCAGGAATCCTTGCAATCATAACGCGTCGCTCCGACGTCCCTCCCGGCAAGCACTCGACTCCTCCTCTCCCTTTACTTTCTCTCCGTAGAGGCAACTCCTTGGTCGGCAGACTGGTCTAGGAATACCGAAAACATCCAAGTTCCAGCCAACAATCGTCTGCGAAAAAAAAAAAAAAAGAGCACACCCGGGTTAATTTGCAGTACAGGGACAGCGCTAGCTGGGACACGTGTTTATTGGTTAGTCTTTTAGAAAATAAAACTGTATATGCCAAGTGTATTGACGCGGCACTGACGCACTTTCTGTGCATTCTAAAAGCGCATCGTAAAATTCTAAAGCAGTTTTATCTGCTTATCTCAAGGAGAATAGTTGTTTGTGTAAATTGTGGATCACATGGGCAACTATCCCAGTGCACTGCCAGATTGCCCGGCGGGGACTGTTTTAGTGACTGTGCATGTTATGTTGCTACCATGGATGACCATACATATTATCCTGCTTGCTTGTTATCAGCGGCCCGTGGAATCTTTTGGCGGAGTGCCGAAATAGACTCGCATCGATAGGGGGAGCCGTCGACGGCGCAAAACCTGGAAATGTCCCAGTAACAGCAATCGCTGTAAAAAAAGAAGCCAATCAGTTAGATTTTGTTTTTCTGTACCGTCGGACAGGTGGCTTCACCTAACCAGTATTACTTAAAGCTCAAAATTAAAACAACAGATAGGCTGCATTTCGAGTGCGAGACTGAACGCATGCTTGCTTTTCATGATATTTGTTCATTCTCTGTCCAGTGAAGAGAGCTAAAAGCTTCGTCCATAGAAAGAACAAGGAAGAAGAAAAAAAGTTTCCCGGCGCTCATAAAATGAAGCATGTCCTGAAATTAAAGTCTCTTTATTAAAAATTTATAATGAACCGGCGAATACCCTCTGAGCCCGTACCCAGGAACCGGGCTTGCGAATGGACGGTTTAGTTTTGTAACGAGTAATCCCCTAAAATTGGATACGGTTTGTGTTTTCTTACGAAGCCGACCGATGTCTCCTAAGCAAAGAAACTTTATTTTTATCTTTTTCTCACATGTAAAAGGAACGCGTTGTCAAGAGGTCTAATTCCACGGTACGCCTCTAGATTATATACACATATTTAATTTATCCGCTTCTATTTTATTATTATTTTTTCCAGAAGGAATATTTCTTTTCGGTAAGTGAGCAATGGCGCTCCATCGCAGATCCGCAATAACCACCAGAAACATCGTGCAGTTAAGTGAAGCCTACAGCCCCGGTAAGACTGTTATTACATCATACGAAAGAGAGCATGCACCCTGTCACGAAGTGGGGGGAATAATAGCAATAACATTCTAACTCCATTTGAAAACGATAAATTAATATAATATAAATGAGGTTCGGACCGGTGGCAGGCGATAGATTCACACGCGGTGAAAAGTTAGAACAGGCGGCGACACAAGGAGGTAAAACGAAACAGGAAATTTAATTAGCGATAAAAACCCGCGCGTGACAGTAAAAAGAAAGGTCTAAAAACCACAGGCCTACACACGTTCTACCTGAAAAACAACCCCTCGAAACTTCGGGCAGTTAGGTCACGAAAAAATCCTAAGACTCTTCAAACCACACCACGACCGACCAAAAACACCGCTCGCTGAACGCAATCGCAAGTTTTCACTGTAGGACCCAAAGTCCAGGGGAAGGTCCGAAGTCTGATCGAATCTGGGCTGATATCGGGTCCGGATGATCGTCGTCCTTCCCGAGAGTCTTGGACGACACCACAGCACCGCACACACGCAGTCCCGAAAAGCGGAAACGAACCGCCCGTAGGCTAAAACACGCCCGAAGGCAAACCCGCACCGACGGGCAACGCGGCCCGCCGGCCACGCGCCGATACGGCACAAAAGCTTTGGCACTGCTGCGTTCCTTCCTCCCGCCAAAACATGGCGCTTGAGTAAACCTACATAAGCGCCTAAAAATGTTGGCAGTCTCAAACCATGCAGGCGATTTACAGGGCACGTCTTCGGTTTTGAGAGTATACATCAGTGTTGCCCAACTACACTGAGTTGTGAGTTGTAACTTGTTTACTTTAGTGGGCTGTGACAGCTTGCGTTGGCACCATTCTAGGCACTGGTGGCTGCTAAATTGCTGCGATTTATTGTTTTTCGTGCGTTATATGATGAAAGGAAGTTTCAGGGGCCTTTGGGAAAGCAATTTACCATCTCTGGAAACAAATAAAAAAAAAAAAAGGTTATATTTGGTGAGTTGCAAGCGACAGGACGAATGCAACTGGAATGCTTGTTTAATCTTGAGCAGAAATTTTCACGCCGCCAAACACTCAGCCGCACCTATCTCCTCAGGAACGAAACAAAAGGACAAAGGTACGATTAAGAAGCCGTTGTTTTTATTGTATCCCGTAATCATGCATCCTTCCCCCGAAACCACTCATAAACCCTACAAAGGGTTCTTTTCTCTCACTCCCGCCCGTCATGTGCGTTTTTTTTTCTTTCCTCTCTCTCCTTCAAAATTATCATCCATGTACTCCCGCACGCTTCTGGGCTTAAACGGCCAGAAGGAAGTTATTATATATATATATATATATAAGTTTCTGACTGCTTTATTCTTGCGGGCCCGTTTTGCGGCTCGGTTTGGACCACGCGTTAACCAGGCTGCATCATGACTGCACTTCTTTCAAGGACTAATCAGAGGTCAGGGTCCCCCGAGCCACCCTACCTCTCCAGGAAGGACAACGTCAAAGCGGGAAGGGGAAGGAACCCATCGTCCGCGTACACGAGGCTGGTTGGCGAAAAAAGCTACGATAACAAAAATGCAAAGACGCTCTCTTTGCATAAAACGGGGCTCATGATCACGATGACAACAATTACGAAAACAAGCCCCGAGAGTTCAGGCTTTGTTGACGACAAAAACCAAATTCCTCAAAACCCGCGGATCAACACGGGCGTCGGCTCCCTTTGACCTCGAGAAAGCTGAAAACGTACACAAAACGTCATAACTCCACAAATAATAATAATAAAAAAAAAAGTCACACAATTTTGGGACAGATACAGTGTGGGGCGTTTTTCTTCCATTTATGAAAGTACTTTCACATCTGTTACCTCAAAAACGGTATGAAAATATGTTTTAAAACATACATACATGTATAAAAAATAAAACATGCTTCCCAGACGCTTGAGACGCGCTCGAAAATAATTCTGTCGTCATGTCAGGAGAAAAATCAGTGTTATTTTTATAATGCCTCAGCAGTTTGAGTACGGCTTTAGGCAAATGACGGTTTTACGCACAGATAAATTATAAAATAAAAGAAAAATTGCAGCGTGCCATTATTAGACAACCAGCGGATTGTGTTGTTATCAAGGCTGCCGTAGTTTCCTGCTGCAGCAACGCACCGCTCCATGAGCCCCTTTACTCGTTTGCACAACGAGAACTGCAGTAAAAAGTAGTCTGGCTCCTCGCGGAGCATTACTAATTTCCCCCTTTACGTGGAGAGTTAAGACATGTGCAGGCGCATTTCGATTGTATGTGTGTTAATAAGTAATCGAAAAGTACACATTTCAAACGCCAGAAGCATCGCATCATCCTCCGACAAGTAAATCTCGTAAGAACTACTTCGCGCCGCGTATGAACATTGCGCAAAACTTTTTTTGTTCATGTGAACCAAAGCGCACGCGAGAGTTGTTTGACGGCATCGGGCACTGGTGTGGTGGGCGCTATTCGCGCCTCCAACTGTCTGTGGGTGGCGCCACTCGTGTTGCACAATGGCGGTCGGAGATGCAGTGCTGGTGTACACCTCTTCCACAAGAACGCGGCCATCTTGAATGTCGTCACTTCTGGTATGCCTTAAAGGGACACTGACTGGGTACTTATGCTGGCCAAGGCTGTTTATTTTTTTTTTTTATTGTACACGACAAATGAGAGCTTAACTACACACAACACTATTTGCTGCTCGAAATTCGTTTTCTTTCCGCCCGAAAACCACCGATCGAGAAATGGCCGGTTACGTGCCAGTTCTGGACAAAAAATTAAATTAATGCAAACTTTATTTTCAAAAAAAAAAAAAAATCGCCACTGTTGAAGTGGTTAGGTCATGTTCACAAAACGTATAAATCAAGATAGGCTGTTCTCAGTACCAAAACCCCAAAAAAGAATCCGAGTCCGAAAAAAGAAGTGTGTGTGCGTTTTTTAAGGCATCGCGTGATGCATAGGGCTTTATATTATATACATGCAGTGTTTATGTGTATATTCATAACGATGTCAGAGTTTATAATATGCTAAAAGAAAAGAAAAATACCTTTATGTAAAGACTATTATGCTTCAATGGCGTATTTTTGTGATTGTGGCGTTTATTGCGGGCCTACATTACGAGAAATTTCTATTATAACCAATACAATCAAGACATTTTAATAAGTAGTTATTCAATGTCTAATATAATTTGTTGCTCGTGATTTAATTTAAAATGCGCGAACAACTCTGGCAGTCCAAAGTTTACAAATGATCATCACTGCTGCCATTTGCAGCATTCCTGGTTCACAAGGTATACAATTAAAATAATCTAAAATTGATGAAAACATTCTAGCTAGTCTGAGAAGTACACGTAAAATTACATTTAAGGCATGTGCCGCTTCTCAAAAGCTGCAACTTTGACATCACCATAGGGTGATATCAAAGTCGCGCCTTTTCAGAAGCAGCAAAACTTCCAAATTCGACGACAGCCTCCGGACCAAGGGTGACCCGAACCCCCCCCCCCCCCCCCCCCCCACCCCTCCAAAAAAAAAAAAAAAGTGTATTTCCGTCTTTCCAGTTCCAACTAGCGCCCACCCGCTTGCACGTCTGGTCATTGCAGTACGTTTCGTTGGCGTTGGGTTTTGAGTTATAGTGAGTTTTAGTACTGCGTATACGAGTGAACGCAAACACTGTGTGTTTGCGTTAACATTGCGTGTTCCAAACTGCGCGTGCACGGAGCCCAAAATGGCGGTCTTAATAACAGGCAGTTTGTACAACGATGCAAAAGAAAAATCCCTAACGTTCTAACTGACCTTTTCTTTTGCGGTCTTGGACTGGCGCATGGCAGCTACGAGCACGTGCAGCGTGGAGTACGCAACCCTAACAGCTAACGCGCAGCGCTTGCGTTTGCTTCTATTCACCGCATTCGGTGGGAGTTGGAACCACGAGGGCGCCACAGTATTTGGTGCCCCAGTAGACTTCCGGTAGTATATTTATTTCTTCTTCAGTAACACACAGCGATCGGAAAATAAGATTTTCCTTCGGAGAGGTACCTGTAATAGGTTTGTAAGAACCTACGCGCTTTGTAGAACGTAGTACAATTAACAAAAGGATGTGTGACAAGAGGAAAAGAAAAGGAAAACCGGAAGCGCGCAGGGGTCCGCCGATAGTGGGCGGCAGCGAGCTTGTTTGCAAACAAACTTCGGTGAATAGGAAATACTAAAACTCTCTATAGCCGGTGAGAGGTCAAGAACCCAGGGCGAGGGAAAGGCAGGCAGGGGAGAGGGAAGCAGATGAAATACTGGGGAGAAGAGGAGGAAGCATCCCCTCTCCTCTCCAGCATTCCCCGTGCTTCCTCCTCCCCAGCCTTCCTTTCCCTCGCCCTGGGTTCTTGACCTGCCACCGCGAGCGCAGAGTGAACAGTGCGCAGACCATAGGCGGTGATCGACGGAGTCTGTTGTGGCGTGCATCTGAAACCGCCACCGCCCGGGGGACGTGGCACTCCGGTGACAACGGTATGCGGACCGCTGCGATGTTGGAATTCCCACCCATCGCATGCAGAGTCGGAACCTCTCCGCTAAATGCTAACGCATTTCGTCGACAATCAAGCGACAACAGCAATGTGGGCATTTTTCTTTTTTTTAGATATATATTTCGTGCCTTCTTCATTTTGTTCAAAATCCAAATTCTCAAGAACTGGCATTTGGCGTTGAGCCCCTGCTGCAAGCTTACAAATTACAGAAGCCACGGCTTCCGTTGTAACCCACCGTACACCTGTGGAAACTACACTGGGAACGTCAATCTGGCACAAAGAAACCGGCACCGAGTACAACTTTTTTTTAAAAACAGAAGGGCTCTGTGTATGTTTGTACAGCCTAAAACTTGGTCTGCCTCAACGAGCGACGATTCTCCCAGCTGTAGATGAGCAATTTAGCCAGTGCAGTACAACCGCTAGCCTGGGGTCTTTAACGTGCACCACGCAGTAGTGATGCACGACCGCACGCCGGTACGATGCTCACCCCGATCGAAATGAGCAGGGGCGGGGATTGAACCCAGGATCCTGTACAACTCTAAACTGAATCGTTACTCAACCGCGATCCTGGGGGTGGCGTAGAACCGGAGGTATAATTGCAGTGGACGCCTGCTTTCTGCCCTAAGTCGCTCTGCAGCGAAACAGCTCCACGGATAGCAAAGCAGACACGAGTTGAGACGCCGCGGCGACAGCGACTCGGGCGTCCACTCCCCCTTTTTGCGAGCAATTCCGGGACCATCCGCCGGGTTCGCGACATTTCGACTCCTGTGGTGAGGCGGTTTGTTTGCTACACCAAGAGTGCCCCTTCAGTGCATGGGCGGTATGCGGAGAGCGAGTCGACTGCTTCTTGCGTAGGAGTCAACGTTAATAGACTAGCTCAGTTACGGAACGGCTCATAGACGCTGCACGCACGAGCAGTGTACCCCCCCCCCCCCCCCCCCCTTCACTCACCACGACTCACCAGCCGTCGTTCGACGCGCCGGACGGCCGCTATGTTAACTGCAGTGTATTCTATGGAATACGTACGTTTCGAAGCACAGCGTCTAGATGGCGCTCCGGCTCTGCCCTATGGAATACACAGTTATGAAACGAAAATCTAGATGGCGCTTCAAACGACGGGAGGCGGACTGAAGTGACTGAGGGGGGTACCCCCTTCCGCGGGAGTTTTACAACTGAGGTAATCTGGCAACGCTGGTAGGGGTTGCGGTGATGTCAGAACCACACCGAGCTCCGATTGACTTTGATTGGAAGGATAGTGGGTAGACCTCAATGCTAGATGAATTGAGGTCAACCCGCCATTTTTGTCCATAAACGGACAAGGTCTTGCCGTTCTGACATCATCGCAACCCCTGTGCACAGAGCAGACGAACTTGCGCTCCGTAGAGGGCGGTAGACGTAAGATCCGAAAGCGCCTTCCAGGCACCGTAATGCGAGCCAACGCCAGAATGATTTGGACGAGTAGACTTGGACTCGAGGGGCACGAGACGCCCGCTTCGAAGGTTTTGTTGGAGAAAGTCCGAGGCGGGGGCAGAGATTCGCAATGCAGATTTCAGATTTCGACGTCGCTGTCAGGAACGTTCGGCTGTCTCCTCAGAAACGCTAGTGTAGAAAGAAACGAGCAGCACGCCGCATGCATCAGACGATAACCGAGTGGAAAAAAAATGAAACCGAAAAAATCGAATTGTCTGCGTTGTCACGGAAGTCTGGCGCGGCAACGTGGCGTTGCAATATGCTAACGTCACATCCGGCAAAGAAAGGAATAAAAAGAAACAATCGAGGAAGAGACGCGCGCTCGAACGCCTTGGCAGCTCCAACGTTCCGACCTAAGAAGAAAAAAAAAAACAAAAAAAAAAAAACAGGCTTGCAGTTTTTGTTAGTTCTCCAAGACGCCAGGTTTCAGAGTGCAGTGCGCAGAGCTCACTACACATACACCAGACGGCGCTCGCAGATGATTCGAACCAGAGGCGTATGTTAGAAAAGTTTGGCCAATAGGCGGAGCAAAGGCCGCCGCCAATGCCGAATACTCCCCCCGCGGTTAGAGCGTAAACTAAAGGTTCGACACAGCGTGGACCAATCAGCAGACCGCGACGTCACAATGTTGGAAACGACATTTTTAAAGCGTGAAATAGAACCGTTCAATCTCGGCCTCTCGGTGACAGTTTGCTGTGGGCCGGCTTGCTAGAACAGCGTCTCAGCTGGGACTGGCTGAAAGAAAACAGTGCAATGGGTGGGGCGCGCGAGCGTCTCGAAACGCGGAGTCCCGCTCGGCTTGTGCGCTGGCTTTGGCAGTGCTTTCTTTCTCCGTCTAAGCCGAGATGCTGTTTCTAGCAAGTCAGCCCTGGTTCGGAGCGCACGTTCGTTTATTCTAGCCTTGGATACGGACTTGACGAAAACCTCACATGCGCCAAGTTTTCAGTCACCAAGAGTTATACCTTTTTGCTCGAGCGACGCTAAAAACGGCCAAAATTTGTCGAGTCGCGTTTTCAGAGCTCATAATCACCGCTAGGGGCTATATCGCGGCCTGTGGTTGGCCCCGAGATGCTCCCCTATTCAAAGCAATGTATGGCCAAACTCTCCCGATACGCGGCTCTGATTCGAACTTACGGGGGTACGGAGCGTCATTTCGGCGATAGAAACAGCCCCCGACAAAGTAGTACAAGGTTCAGCAATCCTGGGTGAAATCATACCACTCACAGTGGTAGCGGAGGTCGTCGAAGAAACATATAGTGCACGGACGTGCGGACAAAACGTTAGCCGTGTATTCTTGTTTGTCTGATCAAAAAAAAAAAAAAAAAGATATATATAAATATCTATCGGTGAAGGTAAAGTTTGACAGCAACACACGCTATAGGACTCAACGGAGCCGACCAAGTATACAGTACCAAAAACGTATCGCTGCGGTGCTCGTAGTTCTTGTGGGTTTGGTTCAGATCGTGATGGCGAACGCTGGATGGATGCTAACGGTTGTATCCTTTATAATGGGCGGTAGCTCGCGCCACCTAGCCTAGAAATTAAGAACCATAACGATGCTGCACTTGATTGGCTTCGTCTTGTCGTGTAGCGTTCGGCTTCCCTCAGACTTGATGCGAAACGCAGCATAACGTTTCGGACCGCCTGTCGAGGTTTCGGAGATTGCCGTTAACTTAATAAACAAAATAAAAGCTTGTTTCTTTTTTTTTAATGGAGCTTGCGTTTGCGGTGGCCGACGCAATTTACCTCTTCGTGCCACTCATGGACTTTTTGGGCTACAATATTCTGATTAAAAAAAAAATAGGGCACTCTTAACTTTATAGTTGGAATGGAGAGCGTGCTGGTAAGGATAATATAAATACTGGAAAGAATGTAAAAAGCAAAGGACGGACGAGACGTCTTGTTCGTCCTCGTGTTTTATGTTCTTCCCATTATCTGTACATTACTCGTAACTCTATATTCAGATAACGGCAAGCTCTGGAACTTTGGCAACTGGTCAGCACCGCTCGCGCCACATGTGGGCGCCAGCGGTTCGGAAATGCGTAATACATTTTAACGGTCAAAGAAAAAGAAAAAACATTAAAAAAAAAAAGAAAAAGAGAGAAAAATGAGGCCATATTTTTCCTCAGACATATCCGGTATATTGATTCCCACTCCTGCCCGTTTCGATTTGAGTGTGCGTCATCCGGCGAAGGGTCACGTATATTTACCACTGCTTGGTGAATGTTAGAGATCCCGGCCTAATAGTCGTATGCTTCCCTCGCAAAAATGATTGCCCATCTACAGCGGATCTCTAGACAGTTCATTCATTCATTCATTCATTCTAGCTCACAGTTACGTAAAATCAAGTGATCTAAATTCTTAATCAATTAATTGGAATGAAATTAAGTTCGCAAATTTAATCCTTTAGTGAATTTAATCCACAGTTCCCAAGGGCCATATTGGAGGTGGTGGGAACGACACAGATATACAAATCTACGCCAATATAAACATGAATATAAAAAAAAAATATAAAAAATGCGCGCGAAAATGGGCTTCTATTGTTCTAAAACTGTTCAGTGTGACTTTTTCTGTCGCCTCCAAACTTACCACGTAAACAAACAATCCGTTGCCGCTTTTTTTTTTCCCCTCTTTTTTGTATTGAGTTGTTTAGTCAGACAACGGGTTCTTCGCCCAGGCGCTCCAACAGTCACGTGGGAGCAGCTCGAGAATTAAGACACACCATATGCCGGCGAAAGAAGCCCGTAAATTGTCCGCCCAGCGCAATCCCGCCCAGGAGACGAAGGACCTAAGAAATCGAGTAAAAATAAAAAAAAAATAAAAAAAAAAGAGAATTGCAGGCGGTTCCGAAAGCGCTCTGAAAAATACAACTACGGATCCTTGCTGCCTCCTCCGGTTTGGGGCGTATATACAGCGGTTCGAGGCGGTGGGACGCTCACCCACGCAGCGGGTGTGGGAGCCGCCGTTCGGTGGAAGCAAAGCAAATGAGACGTCAGATGTTCAGACAACGTAGCTTGAAACCGCCCTTTTTTTATTTTTTTTTTTTCGCGGGAAAGGGGGGGGGGGGGGGGGGGTTGGACCTGGCGACACCGCTACACGCTGTAAACAAGATTTATTTTGCCACTGCAGCGCCAATGCCAGGCTATGCCGCTTTGGATTATTCACTGGCATTCGTAATCTACGAACGCGCGCGTTCGCTTCTTTTTCTTATCCGCCCCGTCATGCGGGAAAAATTCGAGAAAAACGAGCAGCGTTCACCACCTTCAACTCTCAGCCAGAACAAGCGGCCAGATGATCCTGAGCCGATTATATGCCGCCACTGCTCATCGTAGTATTATTATGATAGAAGGATGGGCTAGTTGGTATTCGCCACGTGCGCGATCAAAAGCGTCGCCGTGATCGGTCTTTCATTAGAGAGTTTTAGTAGATCGTTCCCATGACTCCGATAACGATACCCGATACTCCGCCACCGCCTCCCTTGTGCATGCATACTATCGTTATCGGGGCTATCGGAGGTATCGGAACGATTTACTAAAACTCTCTATTATTGGAGAAACGCTCACTACGTCGTCTTCCGTTATGATGAATTCTACCTCGATTAATGGAAATAAGAACAATGTCGGTTTGTCAAAATGAGACGGTTAGCTTCTACCGTGCTTTTTACACACAGGTCGTGACGTCACAGATGGAACCATCTCGTCGTCAATATCGCTAGGAAGAAAAGCGCGCAACACGCGCAGGATTTTCTTTTTTTTTTTTTTTTTTTTTTTTTTGAGAATACTGTCAGCCTTCACTTGAAGGCTATTACAGGAGAGGTAACAACAATATATATAGTCATATCAAAAATTTGAACTCTATACATATGTACGTAATAGAAGACTGTTATACAATTTTTAATTGAAGACAACGTGAACCATATCGCCACACTTTGTAAAAAGAAGTGAAATAGAAAAAAAGGAAAAACGCCCTTCTTATTTATTGCTGGGTAAATATATTTTCTAAAGAAGACTCGAATTGGGACATATTTGCAGAATTAATGACATAATCTGGAAGTTGGTTCCAGTCTTCAATTGTTTGCACAAAGAATGAATATTTAAAAACGTCTATCCTACTATTATACGGTTGGATTGTTTTATTGTTATTTAATCTGCGCGATCGTTTATGTGTTTCATTTAAATATAGTTCAGGTTCAATGTTTAAGTGATTGTTATACAACGCAAATAAGAACTTTAGCCGCGCTATTCTCCGTCTAGTTTCTAATGATTGAAGTCCACACTGGCTAAGCATTTCAGTCACAGAGTCTGTTCGTTTGTATTTATTAAGAATGAAACGTGCAGCCTGCCTTTGAATTTTTTCTAGTCTATTGATGTCTACTTTTTTGTTTGGACTCCATACAATGCTGGCGTACTCTAAAATAGGACGGATCATTGCCTTATAAGCTGTGATTTTGGCATTACTAGTTGCATGTTTTAACTTTCGTTTAAGAAAGCACAAACTTCGATAGGCAGAGGAGTAGACATTATCTATATGGGTGCGCCATTGCAAATTGTGTGAGATCACCACACCAAGGTATTTAAAACTGTTTACAACACTCAAATTAACATTGCCTATATTATAACAAAATTTCAAAACGCTTTTTTTGTTCGTTATATGGATATATGTCGACTTACGAAAATTTATTTGCATTTGCCAGTCCTCACACCATTGCCTTAGATTTTCCAGGTTCCTATTAAGAGCTAATTGATCATTAGTATTGTTTATGACAGAGTAAAGAAGGCAATCATCTGCAAAAAGTTTTAGTTTTACTGGTTCTGCAATATGCGTAGCTATATCATTTATATATATCAAAAACAATAATGGACCTAAGACTGAGCCCTGCGGGACTCCTGAGGTTACAGATAGAGGTGGTGATATGTTTCCATTTATCTCAACTTTTTGACTCCGATTTGACAGGTATGCTTCTATCCAGTTAACGATTTTATCACACAACCCTATCTTTTTTAATTTGAATAATAATTTTTTGTGAGGTATGCGGTCGAATGCTTTTGAAAAGTCTATACAAATTACATCGATCTGTTCCTTATTATTTACAGATAAAGAAAAATCATGAAACGTTTCAACAAGCTGCGTTACGGTTGACAAACCATTACGAAAGCCATGCTGATGAGAGTATAACGTCTTTCGCTCCTCTAAAAAAGTAAATATATATTTTGAAATGACGTGCTCCATCACTTTACAGCAAACGCTGGTCAATGAAATAGGCCGGTAGTTTTCTATCGTAAAGCGGCTTCCTCCTTTAAACACAGGGACGACACGTGCGGATAGCCAATCTTGCGGGAGTGACTCCGTTTGTAATGATTTGTCGAAGATAATTTTTAAATAAAAAGATAGCCACTCTGCATATCGCTTTAAGAATTCATTCGGTATTTTATCCGGGCCTGTTGATTTTTTTGTATCCAGTGACAATAGCTTAGCAAATATTCCGGACTGGCTTATCTCTATTTCTGGCGTACTCGTTTCAATATCAGAATGAAAGGCCTCATCGAGATTTTGTACGTCGTGGGCTGAAAAGACTGATTGGAAAAACACGTTAAACCGATCTGCCATTTCTGCACTGTCAGTAATGACCACATCGTTTTCAACAATCTGCTCGATCATTTCCCTCTTTCCTCTTAAGAAACGCCAGAATTTCTGAGGGGCAGTTTTTATAAAGTTGTGAAGAGTCACTGAAAAGAATCTCTCTTTGGCTTGTTTGAGTGATGTTTTTAATTTAATTTTTAGAGCATTTATATGTTCTTTAAAACCTTTTCTGTGCCTTTTGATTTGACGTTTTAGGTGGATAATTTCACGCGTTATCCAGGGATTTGTGCGATATGTCTTTTTAGTTTTATTGGGAACAAAGGAATTAATGCAAAAGGAAGTAGTAGTTTTAAAAAAATTCCACAGATCATCTACTGTACTTGTAATGCTTAGTAGGTCTAATGTTTCTAAGGATGTCTCTAAGTAATCTATAATACTTGTATCGTCTGCGCGAGTAAAGTCTTTAACAATTAGGGGTCTAGCAACCCTGCAATGACCCTGTCGTGGTAGTGGAATCGTAAACAATATCATTTTATGGTCTGAAATTCCTTCTACAATTGAAATCTCGTAATCCGATATGTTTTCTGTAATAAAGACAAGGTCTAATGTTGACTGAGACTGGTCGGTGATTCTAGTGTATTCCTTGACTATTTGGGTAAGGTTGTGATTAAACGTTATGTCAATTATTTTTTCTCCGTTAAGGATATCAATGCCACCAGCTGTCAAAAGAGCCCAATTTACATGGGGCAAATTAAAATCTCCAGTCATGATTACCTTGGTAGTATCATTTACATATTTGCACAAAAACTCATTCAAGCCCTCCAAAAAATCTACTGGTGCGTTTGGCGTTCTATAAACCACTCCGAAAAGGAACGTTCGACTGTAATAAGAAATTCGGCACCAAACAGTTTCATCACAGTCGCATTCAAGCACCACACAATCAATGTCATTTCTCAAACAAATAGCCACACCCCCGCCTCTGGTAGTTCTATCACACCTAACTAATTTATAATTGGGGGGAACAATGCAATCGCTTTCTATATTGGAGTTTAGCCATGTTTCTGTAATAGCTACCACATGGGGACTGTGGGCAAGAAACAAAATTTCTAGAGCTTCAATTTTATTAACCACACTTCGGGCGTTTAGGCTAATAACTCTCAATTCAGGTGGATCGTTTTCAGCCGCCCTTGCATCGCGTCAGTTGTAGGCTGCCCCACTGGGTTGAACACGACGTCGCTGGTTTAGATTAACATCCCACACAAATGTTTCACCATTAATCTTCAGCTTGTCATGTACAAGTGATACCTTATCGCCCTTTGCTCTGTTCGATGCCGCGCTTCCCCATAATAGTTTTCTTACTTGCACTGTTTCTTTTGCGTAGTCACTACTGATACTGAGCTTAGTTCCTTTTAGTTTTCTACAGTTTTTAAATATTTCCTCTATCTCGTTGTAGTCGAAGAACTTTATGATTACCGGTCTATTCGTTTCCTCGCGCTTACGTCCAAGTCTGTGAATTCGCTCAATCGAAGTTACTGTGATGCCGAGAGTCTCCAGGAAGACATCTTTCGTTACGGTTCGCTTCAGTTCCTCAGTGCTTTCGTTGTGTTTTTCGGGTAAGCCAAATATAAGTAGATTATTTCGTCTTCCTCTATTTTCTAGGTCAATTAGCTTTTCACTTTGCTGTTTGACTGTCTGTTCTAGGTTTGCAACGACTTCCTTTAGACTATCAACTTCCACCATTTCGCTCTGAATATTTGACATTGCATTTTCCAGTTTATTAATTTTTCCGTGAATATTATGCATTTCTTGCCTAAGATTTGCTTGACCACTTTTAACTTCTTGAAGATCCTTACTCATCTGGCCCTGATTTTCCAAAATCTTTTCTAACTTCTGTTCTATTGTTAATGGTCCTGGGTTCGATTCAACGTCCCCAGAAAGCAGCAACAACATTAACCGACGCCAGCAATCACACAAAATGGCAAAACACTTTTGAGGGCACGGCACTATCACCACAAATTTGTAGCTATTTTTATAACTGTGCTGCTTGTATTGTAAACCAACCTGCAGAAGTAGTTGCGGAAATTTAGCCATGCTGGCCGTCGGGTGAGTGCCGAGCCCTCTGATGTTGGCCGGGTCTGGTCCTTGCTTTTGTAGTGGCGTGGTGGATGACGTTTCGCGCCCACGATGAAAATCCAGCCAATGGGGGCGGATGATGACTTGTTGTTGTCCGATGCTGTCCTCGGGTACCGTGAATGGCGTGTTGGATGGCGTTTCCAATAGTATCGGCATCACCTGCAGAAGTAGTTGCGGAAATTTAGCCATGCTGGCCGTCGGGTGAGTGCCGAGCCCTCTGATGTTGGCCGGGTCTGGTCCTTGCTTTTGTAGTGGCGTGGTGGATGACGTTTCGCGCCCACGATGAAAATCCAGCCAATGGGGGCGGATGATGACTTGTTGTTGTCCGATGCTGTCCTCGGGTACCGTGAATGGCGTGTTGGATGGCGTTTCCAATAGTATCGGCATCACCTGCAGAAGTAGTTGCGGAAATTTAGCCATGCTGGCCGTCGGGTGAGTGCCGAGCCCTCTCTTGGCAAGGGATAGGGCACGCGCCGAGTTTCCCGTGGTCGCAGCGGATATGGGCACGAGCCACGACCCGAACGGATGTCGAGGCATTGAATGTTACGAGCCCGAATTGAATACTCACGCGGTGCTCGTATCCATTGGCATAGCCTCCTCTATACTCACAAAGCCTGGCAGTTGGACGACGGAGCCATAGAGTGCCCGGTCGCAGATTTGGAGCGCGAGGATCTGGTAGCACAGAGCATCAGAGAGCCATTTCTCGGGGAGTCTGGGCGTCAGCGCACAGCTTTTGCAGCGGCGAGGACCCGAAACACACTTGTTTGCTCGGGAGAAATGTGTTTCGGCGCCTCGCCGCAGCGGGGCGCCAGTCACGTGGCTCTCCTCTCATCCGTTGTCTGCCGCTCCACCTCATCCATTTTGGCGGCCGCTTCTCGTGGCGATCTGCCAGGTTTTGTCAGTATATAGGAGGCTCTGCCACTGTATAAACCGTATTTAAAGATCGTAACCGCGGCGGATCGCATCTTTGGCAATACCAACATTGCGATCCCGACAACTTCGTCCTTAGGTTTTCCGAAGACGAGACCAAAGGAAAATATCTGCTATTAGGGAGTTTACGTAGACCGCGTTTCCCCCTCCGCCAAAGCCCTCCGCAACGAAGCCGCTACTGAGCTTGCGTGCCCATGGCCTTGATTAGGGAGTTTTCGTAGATCGTTTTCGCCGTCCCGCAAGGCCCTCCGCAACCTGCTACGATACGGGAACTCCACAGTCAAGGCTATCGGCGCGCAGGCGCAGTAGCAACTTCTTCGTTGCGGAAAGCTTAGCGGAGGGGGCAACGCGGTCTACGAAAACTCTCTGTTGTACAGTTCCGGGTATCGTAACGGCTTTTGGAGACCGTTGCGGGACGGCAAACAAACAAATTTCCCGGTACGCGGCCTTGTGTGCTTTTATAGTTGGGTCCCACTAGTGCCAGTGCGCTTGTGCAAAGTGAGCAACATTCCTAGAAAATATCGTTTCACGGCACTTTCAACGTAACGTATCGCGCGGTAGTGATTACACGACCGCAAGTCTCACATATCAGACGGCATGCTGCTTTTAAGAGTTTCAGAAATAGCTTTCACGAGAAATTCCATATATAAAAAAAGTAATACATCTACAACTAATCAGCTCGTATGGCTATTAGTACTATTACTATCGTATATTATTAATTAACGCCAAATAAAAATATTCTACGATTGTAAGGTACTATAAAATCTAAAAACAATTAGCAATATTACTATGGTTACTGATATTACTGACGTGATTCCTCGTCGCGGTACACTCCGTCCACCCCTAACGACTATTAGTATGTACAGCAACTATTAGTATGTAGTGTCACTTCTATAACTACCATTAGTAATACTACTACAACCACTGCCTTGCACGTGACGTCATATGGCACTGTACCAGCCGCCATTGCTCCGTGTACCATCCTTGTGCACGCACCTTCGGCAGCGCACATTTTCCGCCATCGAATTCGTTCTTCTAGGCTTGCCGAGAAGAAGAAATTCCATGGTGCCAAATGTACGTTGCGGAACGCACGCGGGCACCGGAGCATGGTCCGGAGCCATGACGGCTCATGTGACCTCAATGCAAGCCAAGTCTAACAACCTTTGCCACGATTCGTATTTTTACTACAATTTCTCCTCTTTGTATTATTACTGCTATTACCACTATACACTATTACGATTAGCACTACTATGAAATCGCGACGGACGCTTGACGAGCTGCGCACGCGACACGCACGGCCCCTTCCTCTCGCGTCGTCCGGAGCACGACGGTTCCCCCCTCCCCAGGTTTGCTCGCATACCACGCACTGCCGTCTCACCTTTACGAGCCGGGGAATTCCACCTGCAGCACGCAGGGTCGTTGGGTCCGCCTGCTCCCGCAGTTAAAAGATGATCGGCCATTAAAGCGGCTCCGGTATTTTAATGGGCGGCCCCGACTTCGAAGCTCGGGCGGAGGTACAAGTCACGTGATCCTGCGTCGCGGTACGCTCCGTCCGACCCTAAGCTGGCAGTGCGGTGGCAGCTGCGTGCTCGTTGAACCAATCGCACGTCCCTCTTACGCCACGTGATCACGCTCTTGGCAAAGGTCTCTTCTACGAGAGACTGGAGCGCAACAGATGGGCAGGCTGTCCCCAATAAAGAAATAGTTTTTACGCAAATGTTATGTGTCTTTCTTTTTTCAACAAAGACACATATTTTGGTGCAGTAATATCGGCGACATTGTTTCGCATTGAAATGTGCTTCTTCGGCCCATTACCCACTGCCATAGCCTCCTCTATACTAACAAAGCCAGGCAGATCGACGACGGAGCCATAGAGTGCCCGGTCGCAGATTTGGAGCGCGAGCATCTGGTAGCAGAGAGCATTTCTCGGGGGAAGCTGGTATTCAGCGCATAGCTTTTGCAGTGTCGAGGACCCGAAACATCGTTTTCAAACTCGATGAGAAAGAAGCGGTAGCCCGAGGAAGCGAAGAACACGAGCGGACATTCCATCACTCGGGAGAAGTGTGTTTCGGCGTCTCGCCGCAGCGGGGCGCCCGTTACGTGGTTCTCCTCTCATCCGTTGTCTGCCACTCTATCTTTTGACTTTCGGCGGCCGTGTCTCGTGGCGATCTGCCAGGCTTTGTCACTATAGAGGAGGCTAGGGTGCCTTCATGTGCGCTATGCTTAGGGTGGAGACATCTGGCCATTTTCTCACACTTTTATTTTTATTTTTTGTTCAGAGGCGCGTGAAAGAACGTGTCCCTGCACGCGCTCGCGGCGCTGACTGTACTACGGCGACATTTTGCTTTCGTCGATTTCTTTGTATTTTACCCGTGAGCGCGTGCTGTCGGCATCGGCTACTACAAAGGGTGGCATCACACTAAACAGAAGGACATTGAGGCACCCTAGAGGAGGCTATGCCACTGCATAGCTTTTTTCTTGGTGCGGTGACTTCAACCAACAGACAAGTTGAGTATGTTTGTTTTTACTATGCGATGAATTGACACGGCTTGCGTAGCGCTTATTGTTTCTTTTTGCTCTATTTTATGCGTGCCAACATCAAGTGATTATATTTTACGCTATTGTAACCACCCTCTTTCTCCAAATAATGCCTCCGGCGCTGCGGGATAACCTGAAAGAAATAAAATTAAAGATACACCGACGCGCGGCGCTGACGTTACGCTGCTGGAGCGGCGCTGCTCTCGGCACGGCACGTGCGCATTCCCTGCCCCTCACCCTAAACTGGTTCCTGCGCACGCGCAGTGCCCACCACACCTGGTGTGGACAAACGAGGGGGATCGGTGACCGAGTGGGCACACCAGCTTGGAGCACGTGCAGCGAAAGCTCGCGATGCAGAATCCATGGGGATCCCTTCAATCCCAACCTCTGCCCGTTTCGATCTGGATGAGCATCGCACCGGCGTGCGGTCGTGTATCACTACTCGGCCGTGTATCACTACTGCGTGAGGCGCGTTAAAGACCCCAGACTAGCAGTTCAGGTGCACTGGCTAAGTTGATAATCTACAGCTGAGAGGTAAGTCACCCGTTGAGGCAGACTTAACTTTAATCTGTATAAACATACACACAAACACAATGTGGGCAAATGCGGGGTTGTTTCTCAACAGCGCGTTGGTCTCAACGAGGTGGAGGGGCCTAGAGCGATAAACATGGTATCCCGTTTCACCAAACAAAAGTGACTCCCCCCCCTTTCTTTCTGGCTGCCGTCATGTTGTACAATTTTGACCACTAGACACGTGGCCGTACCAAATCCTGCGGCTTTTACGCAAAACTGAGTCGAGATTTGTATTGCTAACAGTATTTTTCCATACTGTTAGCCCCAGAGATAAGTGTTTTTGTCGTAAAAGCACATTTGGGATTTATAACCAACGAACACTAACTTATCTCGTCGGTGCTGTTATTAAACATTAGTAGGCAAATAATCTTTGCGCGGTACTTCGTTAAAATCTAAGACGTAAAACTACAAGATCAAGTGTCTAGTGGTCAGGTATGTGCAACATGGCGGCGGCCGGGTGGGGGTCACTTTCAGCTGCCAGTTTATCGCTCTAGTTGGTCTACTCTATTGGCGACGTGCGCGACCGAAAGCGTCGCTGTGGTCGGCCTTCCACGATTGGCCCAAAAGCTGACAATGACGTCGGAAAGAGTATACCATCGACGGAAATAAGAGGAATGAAAGAACTTTAATTTCGACGGTGTTGGCAGTGATGCTTTGAGAGCGCAATGATTTCAGGCTTCCACCATGCTATTTACAAACACCATCGAACTTGTTGTTCGCAAGGCAATGACGTCACAAGGGGGAACCATGGAGGGCGCCACCGAAACATCTCGCCGCTAATACCCACGCGCAGAGAGCAGGGCCAGATGATGAAATAGAGGCGTATGATTGGCCCGATGATTACGTAGCTTCCAGCGCACTGTCCGCCTAGCGGTGAGCGGAGTTTATAGCGGCGCCGAATTTCGTGACTGGGCCGGCAGTAAAAGCCAGTTTAGTGTCGTTGTCCTTTTCTTTCTCTTCTCTTTCGTCCTCCCTGCTTTAAAATGTCGGCAGAGGACATTAGGTTGAAAGCAAAAGTCCTAGTTTCCATTTAGAGTACGCGCGGTCGCGGCGCGTAGCTCAGGCGAACAATCGTGGCCGTAATTCTGGGGGTTCTCGGCGCTTTTCTTTTTTTGCTTTCTACGAGGCCATTTTGGGCCCCAATCTCGCCTTTGTCGAGGGTTTTAAGGAAATGTCACCGGTCGCCATCGCTCTAATTTTCTCTTTTCTTTTTTTCCATTTAGGAAAGGGCCAAGTCCACTTCTAATACCCTAATGACTTTTTAAACCGATTAATGGGCAATTCTCACGGCCGGGCGTGCCCTGGTCCAAGACCGAAACGGCACTCGTTAGATGTCGGTTCAGGGCGACCGACTTTTCGCAATAACGCGTGGCCGACGCCTTCGTCGTCAGTGGCAGTGTAAAAGAACGGTAATGGCGATTACGATTAAATCACCAATATCAAAACTAGTTTCATTACTAGTGCTGAAGATGGTGTAAGTGGTTACGATGATTATGATTTAGTTTATTCGCAGCATCGCCATCACGTGAAATTACTGAAGTCTGCTCTATGGGACTGGACAGAGCCGTTTATAAAGAGAGTTTGGCCATTCATTGGGAAGTATTGGAGGCAAATGAGGAGGCGCCATTGGCCGAAACCGGGCTGGGCGTGTTCCAGGGCGTCTTCAGAAATTCGAATGTGGCCAGCCGGAAGCCGCGAATAATAACCCTGGCGGTGGTGGCGAGAAACGAAATTAATAAGTACGTCGGAGTAAGTCTTGGTGACTGAAAATAGGGTGCACGCGATATTTTAATCACGGTCACGCAGAATCATCGTGGAAGATATATATAAAGATATAGAAGATATAAAAAACCGTGCGCGACTAGCAGAGCGATTGACGGAAGCCGTACGCCAGGCGCCGATGGTCGGGAATCCGCCGGTCGAGCGGTCAGACTCCGTTTGAGAAAAACAAAGCTCGAGGGGCACGTTCGTTTCTTACATCTTCTTGCATGATCGTAATCGAAACGAACTATATTATCAACCCTAAAAAGTTACTACATTTATCTCTTGATCACTCATCAAAACTGTTTCTCGCTACCACAGCTAAGGGATTGCTTTCGGCTTCTGGTTGCCCGAGAAACATGTCAAGCCCTCTTTCCGCGTCTGGTGCACGCCCTGGCTCTGCCCGCTCCTCCGATTGACCAAACTCTCTCTGTATGCGGCTCTGGGTCTGGTTAGCTGTAAAGCGCTGGATGGATTTCATAAACAAGTACCGTCAAGCTGGTGGATGCTAGGACGCACTTGAGCAAAAAATGGAGGAGCGTCGCCACCAATTTAGTTTGTCGTGGCGGCGCGTCACCGGCAGCCACAGCAGACCAATAGGAGCGTGCGCGTCTGGATGTGGGATGCGCCATAAGCCAAAAATGGCGACGGGTCGCCGGCATCCAATAGCAGCACCCGCGACACTATGGCGGTACTTGGATAAGCCGGGACATCCACCACTTTAATTAGCTGCTCTCCGAGCTAAGGTCATTCGATCTTGAGAAAGTAGCGGCATTGCCTTACCTAAGCTCGCAGGATCCTGTGGAGTTAGCGCCATTGCCTTCCTGTCTCCTGACAGGACACAGACATTCTTCTTTTTTTTATATATATAAAAGCCTTAAACAAGTTCTGTAACGGGTATATTTTAGGCGAAACTTTGATAGTCACTGATTTGTCTGAAGATCGGTTCGACACATTAAAGGGAAGCTGAAGAGCTTTTCGAAAAAAATGAGTTAATGGTTGATTCTAACGCGTTTGTGCCTGCTGAGTCCAAATATCACAACCATTTGACCCAAAATAATCCCTAAACGCGAAAAAAAGCGAAGAAATCAGAAGCGATCGCCGCAGCGGCACGCCATTGGCTAGCCACGCGTGACGCGCCACTACGTCATAAAAGGACCATCTCGATTCTCGTTTGCTCCGTCGCTTGCGGAAGTAGCCGGGCGCCGGGTCTTCTGCTCTTGTAAATCGGGTTTGGCTTCTGATTTTTCGAAATCTTTCGGTGGATCCGAAAGAGGAATGTGTCCAGACGACCCTCGACGTGACATAGTACGCGTTTCTGCCTTTGGCGAAGTAGAAAAATGACCCCCCCCAGTAATAAACACAGAGACGAGGAACCGCTTGCGCGGACGCGAGCGACATGGCCGGCTTTGTACCTTCAGGAACGTACTGACCGCTACTTATTGTAACCTAAAACGTTGACAATAAACGGAGTGCTATTGACGGGACGCCTCAAACCGGATTAGCGTGACCCTTCCCAAAACGGTCGTCAGAGGACAGCAATTCTGCACACATCGGCCTTCGTGCTTGCCAGCTGCTGGACGCGTGAGCAGACTCCATTGTTCATCAAGGCTGAAGTGGTTTCAAAGGCTTCGGGCGACGGGAGAGCTTCCCCTGAGATGAGACGGGTGATAAGATTGGGTCGCCGTTCTGCCAACGCCATGTCCTTGGGCACTATGCGTATAACTGCGCAAAAGGTCCATCCTTGTCATAGCAGTACCCTCTGTTGCATTTAGTTTGTTTGCCGCAAACTAAAGCGGAGATGTGTGCCCGCACCCCTTAATTTTATGTCGAATTCGTTAAAGCTTCCTTGGCCTCTACATTCGCATACTTTTACCAAGATTTGTTGACTGCATCACACCGCCACCAGGCATTATCATCGTCCGATCGCATTTCTACTGCACAAAGAATTGTTGCATTACACAAACTTTATACGGAAAACACTGCGTAACTTGTAAAAAAAGAACTCAATTCAGAACAGAAGGTCACATGCTTTGTATTTCCACAAGGCTCTCCTGAAGAGAATATGAACCTTTGGAAGGAAAATTTAACACAATTTAGGTTTACGTTTAAAAATTATGTAACCTCAAATAATGTCAGCAACTGTAAAAAAAAAAACGTTTATGCTAAAACAAATTGCACCGTGAAAGTCGCATTATGAATTGCATGACTACTTATTAGAGCAAGCCCTCCTCTCCCAAGTGACTGGGTAGCCGAGAAGATTAAAAGCAAAAGAAAATACTCTTGGGCTACCCAAGATTGTTGTCTTTTGTTTCCCAGATTTCCCGGACCGAAGTCGGTCTGGAAAATATGGTCACTTCAACAATATAAGAAACCAACACTAAACACTAATATAAGGCGGTTAACACAAGAGAGCGAATAGAAACCCGCTATTCGGCTAAATGATCGCGTCTTTTCTAGCACACTGCAGAATTCTAATAACGTAATAGTTTTTTTCTAGAACAGTCGACCTACAATTCCTAGCCAGTTACGTTTCCTCTTGGCTTGTGACTTTTAATGCGCTGAATTGCCTTTGTACTTTCAAAGATGGTCGGCAGAGCGTCGGATTCAGGCGAGCCTTCTTCAGACCCAAACCCATACGTACATAGTTTTCAAATGCGCCGTCCGAAACACATTTCGAACAAAAAACGGTGTACTTGCTCAAACCCACCCATCCCTTTAAAATCTCGGTGACGAAGTGGAAAAGACAGTAAGCGGGAAGAACAATTGCGACGAGCGCTGTTTGTGAAAGTTGGCGGCTACAAAGGAGTACGGCATCGTGCAACACAGCACGAGTCACTTGGTTCGGTGCCACGAGAATTCCGCAAAGCCGTGAACAAACAAGAAAACAATCAACACGTCAGGCGATTGAGTCAATTAGCGGCGAGATGTTTTGGTGGCGCCCTCCTATGGTTCCCCCTTGTGACGTCATTACCTTGCGAACAACAAGTTCGATGGTGTTTGTAAATAGCATGGTGGAAGCCTGAAATCATTGCGCTCTCAAAGCAACACTGCTAACACCGTCGAAATGAAAGTTCTTTCATTCCTCTTATTTCCGTCGATGGTATACCCTTTCCGACGTCATAGTCAGCTTTTGGGCCAATCGTGGAAGGCCGACCACAGCGACGCTTTCGGTCGCGCACGTCGCCAATAGCATGACCACTCAAGGGATAAAAGCAAGCGCTATGCAGCGGCAGAACGACGACGGCTCGAAAAGACACTAGCAGCTACGAGGAAAGCGCGGCCATCCGCGGCGGGGTCCCCCAGCCGGTCCTTTTGTGACGCCGGCTGACGGACTTCTTCCTCTCTCCCCTTTCCCTCTGCTTCGGAGAGGCGTGGCTTCGGCGCTACTTTGAAAGCGCTGTTCCGGTTAATCCGCGCAGAAAATGACCAAACGAATACGATATTCGTGATGGGTGAGGTCTCGTTAACTAGGTTCAGGTGTTTTTTCTCATATTTAAAACCGCTTCAGCTTCCCTTTAATAGCACAACTAAACAAACAACACAAATTACGAGTCACCATATTTTTTTTTCTCGCGAAATTATTGGTTTAAAATTTGGTCCGAGAGGTTGATGGGATCCAGTGGTAACATTGAAAGCGATACGTCAGAGGCTGTAATATGAGGCGATAGGGGGCATTACAGCTTCATCCGGTACACTCTAAAAAAAGTCTGTGCGTATACTTTCCCGCACAGCACTCGGAGAGCCAATCACGGCAACTCACGGAGGCAGCTCAGCGAATGACGACGCCGAAACATATGTTTAGACCAAAAAACGCAGTCTGAGTTGTGATATTAAGCAATGCAAAACGTCACGCTTGTATTGCTTAATGTCACTACTCAGAGTGCGTTTTTTGGTCGCAACATATGTTTCGGCATCGTCATTCGCTGATCTGCCTCAGTAAGCTGCGCTGATTGGCTCTCCGAGTGCTGTGCGGGAAAGTATACGCACAGACTTTTTTTTAGAGTGTAGATGACAAGAAGTTGGATGTTATAAAAATAAAGCTAATAAAACTAAAGCCAGCAAAAACGAAAAAGAAAAGCGTAAAGTATTGCGTATTTTTCAGACTGCCTCACGTCAGCACACTGGAGAGCTGTGGAAAATATTAAAGTTGGTTTTGCCATCCCCTTAATTTGCCATTTTCTCAATGGCTACTTTGAATTTAGTGAGAATAAACAGCAAGCTGGAAAAGAATAACGTCTGGGAATTCCGAAAATGTGTTTAGTTTGACTAAGAACACCGCCGCAAAAATGGCCTTTTTTACGTTTCTTTTTTTTTTTCTTTTTAAGTCTTGTTTTTCGGTTTTGTTGTAATCCTGCCCCCTTCAGTGCGACCACAAACGGCCGGCGTGGGAATAAAAGGCGTCCACCGCCGCATCCCAGTGGCAGCAACAGAGGCCCCCGGACGCAGACCGCGCAGAGCGCACAGCTTCTTCAAAAGAAGGCCGGCCTCCGTGGACGCGCTAATTTCGCGCGCAATTAGCGAACAAACTAATTTCGCGCCGACGTAATGAGCGGCACTGGGAGCGACACGCACTCTGCGCGATTAGAACAAGCCGACAGTGCGGCGATAGCCACCCGCTCGTCGGAACTAGACATGTTGCGAACCTGCCGAGGTACCAGATTCGAATCCATCGTGTATACGGTTTCCTCGTTTCTACGTATTAAAGAACTAAAACATTGAATCGGGTCACGTTCGTTATTATTTGGTGTAATTCTCGGTAATCCTTCTATAACAGATAAAACAAACTTGATAAATTATATTCGTTTCCCGAAATTTCCCCATTTTTTGGTGTAGAGGTCGGGCAACGGCGTCCTCGAGTCGAACTTCCTCGATTTTCCCGCTAAAAGTTCGAAGGTTCGGCGAAGCAATCGAACCGCGAGTTTCGACAAAAAGGTTCGCTACTTACTTAATTGAAACAGTCGTGTCTCGTTGTTTGGCCACGTGATCGCGCTCCCGCTCGTACCCAGGCGTAAAAAGCGGGGTCGGGAGGTGGAAGAAGGGAAGCGGTCAAGTGGTCCGGCGAGTGCGTAGCTCCCATCGTACTGTCAGCTTGATGGTGCACGGAACGCTAGAACGGCACATGCACGGCCCCACGGGCCGATAAGAGACGCGCGCTTCGAGTACAATGCGAACGCAGATGCGCTTGAAAAAGAAGTTCCCTCCCACGGCGAGAATTGCCTGTTGCAGGCCTTGTTTTTGGTTCGCTTTCGCGCTTGGCGAGCGCGCTGGATTCCCGTAAACGCAGGTGGCTCACGAACATGTTTGTGAGCCACCTGCGCACTCAACCCTTTTCCAAAAAAAAAAGTTGTTGATTTTGTGATATCATTGGACACTTCGGCATCGCACCGCGACTCGCGTGACATCATGGTAAGCTGAGGTCACTTGACGTCCTATCACGTGATGTGCGCTTCGGAAGACGCCACATGTGATCATATCGTATCATAGCCTCCTCTATACTCACAAAGCATGCAGTTCGACGACGGAGCCATAGAGTGCCCGGTCGCAGATTTGGAGCGCGAGGATCTGGTAGCACAGAGCATCAAAGAGCCGTTTCTCGGAGAACCTGGACGTCAGCGCACAGCTTTTCAGCGGCGAGGACCCGAAACACACTTGTTCGCTCGGGAGAATTGTGTTTCGGCGTCTCGCCGCAGCGGCGCGCTAGTCACGTGGCTTTCCTCTCGGCCGTTCTCTGCCGCTCCACCTTTTCCATTCCGGCAGCCGCTTCTCGCGGCGATCTGCCAGGCTTTGTCAGTATATAGGAGGCTATACACCAAATCATGTTTACAAACAAAAAGGAGCGCCCCTAGCGGACGCAACCGGCGCCGCGCATGCGCGATGGAGTGTGGGCAAGAAGCTCGCCGTCGTCCATAAATAAACCATTGAAGTGCGATGTTGTCGGCGTCAGTGAATCCCCCTGTCCTTTTTCGCGTTTGAATTGTTGATTCTACGTCTTCCTGGCAATGCCTGAATACTTGAGCGGCCTCGGCGAAACTACCGAGGCCCGTTACACCGCGAAACTTCGCGTGAATAATGTAACATGCGGCGATTCATTCCGCGTGGACGCCGGAGAATGTACGCTAAAGGATGATTTGAATGATGAGATTTCGCTCGCAATTTTCAGGTTGCAAAAGCGCGAACCACAGCTGAGATGGTCAACGTTGATATTGAAAATCGCAAGCAGAATCGGACCAAGTCAATCAGGCATAACAAGTCGGTGATGGCCACTGGTAACAATAATCAACATCTCCTTGTATCCACTGTTTACATCGAGCCTGCTCAATAACTTTCAAACTTAAGTCTTTTGAGGCCTGCAATTACTTCTTATCGCAAGTACCGGGCCAACATTTGGTCTACGGGCCGGTGTCGTCTAAAAGAGCAGACGACAAGCAGAAGCGTTTGAAAGAGCGGACGACAGTTCGAACGATTAGGCGACCGTTCGAACTTCAAGACGCGTTGAACGTAGTCCGCAGGTGGTCCGCACAACTTGACGGTTTTCCGGTGTTCATGTTGGAGCAGAACAAATAAATCTGATGACCACCAGTATCTGTGAATTCAATCCAAAGTGCTTCCCTCCCAAGCAATCGTGATCCGACGGCATCTGGTTTTCCATTTTCACGGCACATTCGGACGAACGGAGCAGATGAAAACTGATCTTCAAACCTTTCTCGACTCTTTTGGTACAGCCCCAGTCGCGGCGTTTTGACGAGAAGGCACGTTTTTGTCAGGTTACTTTCAAAACAACGCAGGAATACACGTCTCACATGGGGACTTCCGCCCATAGCCCCACACCGGAAGTGCGCCCGACGCGCCACCACCGCGCCGTGACGTAACACAGAAGTTGGCAGCACGAGAGCTTGTGCCGCCGAGATGTGCCCTAGAGCAAGGAGCTCGCGCTTGTAGCCTTTCCTGCGGTACAGCATAAAGTCAGACAGAGTATACGTATGCCACGACGAAAATGCGGGTGTGTTCACACGTGCTGGCTTCGTTCAAGAATAACTTTCCTGAAGAAATTTTTCTCGTTTGGAATTTCCTTCGTGGATTTGGCGCGATCCAAGAGCACTCCATGCTCACGCCTGTTATGAATGGGCCCCGGACCATGTTCACAATGTCTACATCTGGCCGTTTGTTTTCGTCGAGCGCCTTCCGCGGGTTCAAGGTCATCTGACTCAGCGAGCCTGGCGCAAGCATCGCTTCGGAAGCACGCCTGCCCCGCGGACGCACCAGACGGGCGCCGTGATATAGCCAGACTTTGCCGTGTACACACGTCTGGAAATAGCCTCCGAAGAGGGAAAACAACGTCTCAGGTTTCACACCAGGGCACGATCCGGGGCGATGAAATCATCAGGACGCCTTCATTCAACGCGTAGACACGAAGAGTCGAATGTCGGCACGTCACGTCTCGGCCCCGGACGGTGTTTTGACCAGCTGCGTGAATTCCAACGAGCCGGTGTTTTGGTGAGACTCTCGGCGCCGTCTAGACCGACGGTGAAGTGTTTACGGCGGCTCAGTGTGCGTAATAATGGAATGTGGGGCGGTGTTTCAACGAGACACCTCTCTGTGATTGGCCGACTATCCGCCGATGTAGGGGTCCCTACCTAGGGACCTAGGGAGAACCAAGTGTTTAAAATGAGCGAACTTTGACAAGCAAATATCTTCTCTGGTCTTGAACCAACTGTACATCATGCAAATAAACAGTGTACATTTCGAGAGATCGCGGCTCATCGCTGTCCCTGCTCAGCTCCAGCCCAGTGCCTGGCTCGAGTCGCCCCTCCACCACCACGGACCCCGCTCGGTCAAAACACGCCTTAGTGCAAGCACGCGGTTGCACGCCAAAAAGGTATCAACGAAAATGCGCTCCATAACCACTCCTTATCCGCCAAGGGAATTTCTCATTCCAAACAAATGACACGAGGAAATATTCAGCTAAGGAGAGCGTTTGCGGAACCTGCACTTACCATTCCGAGCACTCTCCTTTGAAAGGGTCAATCGCAAAACTTTTCTGTCTATTTTTTTCCCCCGACGTAATTATTTGTTTTCGATAGGAGGAGGGCGGATTTAAGCTAAAGATTTGATGAAACCACCGAACCGCGGATCCACCGTACCGAGTTACAAACTCGGTTCCATCAAAATCCTAATTGCTTCTATTTCTTTTCACAGCGCGTAGGCCAATATGACATTCTGGGGATACAGAGGTTGCTGTTACTTCCAGATACCACAAACGCACCAGTTTGCTTCATGCTTCCCGCCGGTGACAACAAACTTGAATAGTGCGGGAAAAATTAGAAAAACTAGGAAAAACGGATACCACCGAGGTTTCGGTTCAGGTATCAAACTAATTATGACATTTTCTTTTTGTTTGGTTTTAATTTGTTAGAGTGAATCCGTGGAAACGAGATAGCGAACATTTTGAAGCAACCCGGGACTGAGGATAATGAAAGTTGACACCAAAAAAAAGAGAACAAAGACGTCTAAAACTAAAGGGGAAAGAAATAACTTAATGGAAACAGGAAGCCACCAGCATTCAGATAATGGCCTTGGATTACACTAGTGCCACTAAATAAGCTACGCTTCAGAGTAACGACACTTGGCCATATTGTGGCTTAAAATCATGGTTGCCAGTTATCTGAAGCTTTATCTGAAATCACAGGAAATGCTTTTCCGCCCTCCACAAATGTTTAAACCGTTCGCGGCAGAGCAAAGCAATATTACATTACCTTCCTAACACCCAATCTAATGCTGAGGAAGTCGCACTTTTGAATCATGACGATCGGCTGTTGCGTCTGTTCTGCATACGAGCCAAAATGGCGGCGCCCACAACAACGTCGGGGAACGGAGTGCCGATACTCTAAGCGCAGCTTATTTAGTGGCTCTAGATTACACAGCTAAACAAATGGAGGAGGTTTCCCTTGAAGGCTGCTTTAGGCATTTGCTTTGGAGTGTAAAAGCTGGTTCACACAGTTGCGACTACAAGGATCGTGTGAAAAACCTCCTAAAATTTCTTACGACGATGGATGGATGCGGCTGAACCCTTTGAATCGGGCGGCGACTTGCGACACCTAGCTAGTTAGTTTTTTTTTTTTTTTTCATACTTAACATAGAGTTATATACGAGATGAACACTAGCTCCACCTACCAGGCAGCCGTGAAACACTCTGAAGTCTCACATATTTCCTTCCTTTTTTTTTTTTTTTTTTTCGCGCGTGATTAACCACGTTGAATTAACCTGAGACTGGGGTAGGGAAGAAACATCAAAACGTAGAAGGGAAGAAAATAGACAGGACGACGCGTGATTGTTTCTTTCTTGCCTTGAGAAACTTTGGTCAATACTATAAACGATCAATTCTCATAGGTGATGCGTACATTTTAGCTACCCAATTGTGCAAAACGTTTGCATTATGGTGAAAGACAGTTCCCGTCTCTCCGCGTCGATGGCGCCAGCCAGAAAGTGTATCTCTTTCGTGGTGAGAGATTTAAGAAGTTTTAGGGCACGCGGGCCTAACTAGTCGCAAGTGCCTGAACGGGCCTTTAATCGACTGCGTCACAGGGTTGCTAGCGCAACCGGGGTCCGTGCAACGTGTCGTAGGGGAACGCGAGCAGTCGTAACAAAACCGGTCGTACTCGAAAGCGAATACCTCAGCCAGCCATTACCGAACAATCGCTCAATATTCCTACACTGCAAAAAAAGTCACTCGCGTATATAAGGAGTCAGCCACAATGACTTATCTGGCGCCTTAAGCAATAATTTTGTTTTACAAAAAAGTGAATTATTGCGAGCTAACCCGCAGTATTTACGCTGAGTTCGCCGTCGGACATTGGCTAAGGCCTTGAGTAACGCATTGTGAAAGGCCATCCTCACGCGCAGCGAGGCAACACACCCGAATACGAAACTTGGCAGCAAACCTTATCTCCAGAGTGAAATGCAGTATTTAAGAAGCGATCGCTTAAATGTTTTTTTTTTATAAGACATTATAAACAATCATTTCGGAGAGTGAAGTAGAACCTTTGATTCTATCAATATTGACGTCAAGTGAACTATGCGACAGGTTAGTTTTTTCGCCATATTTGGCGGGGAAACTGAATTGGTGCATAAATATCACGTGACGTCAGGTAATGTTACGTCGTCTTCCCGGATAAATGTAGCGGGAAACTGGTCAGGTGACGTGAATTATGTAGCGGGTCAGGTGACGTGAATTATTTCGCTAAAGAAACTGCATCGATCGCCTGAGATAAATGTTCCCGCTAAATCTAGCGGTGACACCGAGTTGGTGTATAAGTCACGTGACATTAGGTCACGTGGCATCACGTCTTTCACTAAATTTAGCGGGCAAGTGAGTTGGTGCACAGGTAACGTGACGTCACTTTCCCCGCAAAATCTAGCGTTGAAACTAAATTTGTGTACACATCCCGTGACGTCAGGCCACGTGACGTCACGGGATACGGGAATTGTGCGGGAAAAATGGATGTCAGGCGACGTCAGTTTCCGCGACGTGGATTTTCCAGCTTAATCTAAGGGAAAGCGAACTAGTCTAGTTCACATGAGGTTCATTTTTCTTCAAAATTTAGTGTAAATTTTGAACTGTTTTTTTTATGGTTTTTTTTCGGGGGGGGGGGCGTGACGTCAGAACACGTGACGTCGATTTGCTCCCTATATTTAGCCTCAAAATGCCCACACGGATGGACGAAGACCGGACAAATATTAAAACTAAAACATTTTGTTAAGAAAAATGTTTTAGTTTTCCATATCTTTGCGGAGTGTCCACAAACGTCAACGATTTACTTGAATGTGTTTTTTCCATTCCATGTACTAGAGCAACTCATACTTTAGAGATACTCATTGTCATTCTGCCCATTACATCTCTCCTCGAATCGATAATTCATGTAGAGTTCAGCAATTCCGCTCTAACACTAATACTTTTTTTTATTATTTTCTCCCTTCATACTGCCCATTACAGAATGGAATGGCATGTTAGACCAGATGGTTACTAACACAAATAATGAGTCATTTAAAGAAATGCGCGAGCGCCAGTGCGCCGAGTAGAACGCGTATAATTTCCTATAGTTAATTTTCCTTTTCCTTTATGTGTTCAGCTGAAAATGAGTTCTGTGTAATGTGTTAACCTGATTTCGCAGCTTTTCCTTTGTTAATTACATGCGGTGCGATCATGTTGTTATGAATAAACTTTACTGCCAACCCCCCCCCCCCCCCCCCTATGTAATGCGTCTTCAAAACACGCCTTAAAAAAAAAAAAGAATTGAAACTAACAACAATAATTGGCAGGGCCGCGGGGAACACTATATCTCAAATCCTTTATGAACGGTGTCAACCGTTCACAAATGACATATTTCATATATATTTCACGTTACCTCATGGCAAGTGACAGGGCTAGGACCCATGAGTTAAGACACGGTATGCGTGGGTGCACGGACGTAATGACGGATTCATTTCTGGGACTAAAGACTTAATATAGATCATGCTTTATATATATATATATATATATAATTATATATGTCGTCTCTGAGTTTGAGCCGGAAAAGGAGTAGATCCGGTTCCCAACCACGCCAAGCTGTTCTCTGCGAGCTCAGACCCACCTGGCGCTTCGAGGATCGGGTGGGCGATAGCGCCTGAAATGAGGGAGTCAGATGAGGGAGTACCCGCATCTGAACCTCGTTCCCCGACACTTTCACGACAGAGTTTCGCTCGCGCACGAGTCCAACCCCCCCCCCCCCCCCCTTCCCCCTTTTTCTCGGGGCCAACCCGACACACGAGCCCAGGTTTTCCAATTACGGCGAACGTTCCGCGCAACCCCGGAAGAAAATGATCGGTCATTACGGAAAGCGCGAGAGAGGGGTCAACTAATTGCACGTCAACCTGGATGCACGCGCTACAGAGGCGGACATCGTTAGAGCAAGGGGTGGCCGCTGCGAGCCATCAATTAAGTCGGTGCACGCGGGAGGGAAAAAGCCGCCCGCGCTTGACATCTTCACAGAGTAATGAATCGCTTATTAGTTCGGCCTAAACCCGAAGGGATCAAATTAAGCGGGTGCTCGCAGGCTTCACTGTGCCTCCACCGTCTTGGATCGCCGAGCCAGTTTGCGGAAGCGGGAAAAATTAATTACCGATGTGCAAAAAACATTCGTCGGCGTTTTTTTTTTTTTTTTTTTTTTTCCGAGGCATTGGTTACAGCGAGCTCGGATTCGGTCGGTAGTTTTCATCGAGCTGCGTGACACCGACGGCTCTGTCCGTCCGGAGGACAAGGGCAGCCCACGACGTCATCGACCCGCTCCAAGCCGCAAAGACGCTGAAGTCGCCACTATTGTGCGCATGCGCGGCGCTTTAGCCTTGCCCACAGAGTCCCGAATCTCTGCAGGGAGTTGCGGAGACCGCTGCGGGAGAGCAGAAACGATCTACGAAAGCTCCCTATTCACTCCGAAAACCACATCCTCCTCCACGGTTCGTCAAAGATTGATAAAGCAATATACGTTTAAAGAGATACAATGTTCACACATCACACTCATCGTTTGCTGCAGGGCTAGGCAGGATAACGATAGTATTTCAGATATACATCATGTACAACGAGTCTAAATTCAAGGTGCATCTTACCGTAAGTATAAGGATTTCTTTAGTTCTTTGTTGTTTTTTTTTTCAGCACCAGTATACGCTTCTCCTACATCGTATACAAAAGACACTGTTCGCTGCAAAAATGATGACGTGATTGACCGCGGACATGCCTCATAGCATACATTTCCTTTATACCTACGCATAGTTCCGAGGTTAAGCACTTGGCCTATGTTGGTACCTACGCATGCTTGGAACATGCCTGCAGACAGTGTATGCGTGACTAATGTGCATATGAACGTTATAGAAGAAACACGCCTAAGGCAGCGTATGCAGGAATTCCTTCGTGTGATGTATCAAGCTGCGTGAGCGCAGCCTTCGGGTAACATGCGCTTTGATTAATTTTTTTTACAGCGGAGCTGTTAAACACTAGTTTCCCCAGGGTCGTGTCCGCCAGCAAACAAATGATGACACAGAACTCTGGACAGCTACCGCCATCTGTGAGCGACGGCGCCAACCTTTCGAGCCTTTCCACTCTGGCTTGCCTACTTGCGGTCGGCCATTACTTCATTCCCACCATAGCACAGCTTCGTTGGTCTTCCTTCTTCACCAGAATAAAAAGGCTGAATTTTCTATTTTTTTTCCTTACGTATACTGTATACGTGAGCGGGTGCACTCAGCCATGTTGTTTCGGAGTACATAAATATCTCAAACATCGAAAAAAAAAAAAAAAAAACGTATTTATGTGTTAAGTATTTTCGCTTGCATCGAAGCGCATTCAAGTATTAGTGCGTCCAAACACTTTCTAGCATACGTTAAAAAAAAAGGTATTTGTGACGCGTATCGCGATACTTTTCTTTGTATCTTAGTTGTTAGTATCAGTATTTTAGATGTCCTTGAAATGTATCCCAGTATCGATATTTTAAAATTAATTTCGTATTATTTCTGCCCGGCCAATTTCTTTACTAAACGAGAATTCAACGGAGGAATTTGCATCGATAATTGTCAGTGTTAGGCTTTCTTCATCCACAAAGGTCAATCGAGCCCTCCACGACATGTTGCATCAGAACGCCTTTCGAGTCTTTCGTCCTTTCCAAGCACATTCAAAAAGTGGGCCACCGGTGCTTCGACACTCAGCCGTGGTATTGCACGGCTATAGGAAGTATTCACTGGCGGCCATAGATGTGTACGTGAATGCTGAACGCGTGCTGATGGCCAGCATCCACAGTTCTTTTGCAACGTGCATTCCGCACCATCAAGAGTGCCGGTCTTAGCAGCCTATTGATGTGAGCTCGTTCTGAGCATGCGCTCTAAACAGCACCCACAAATATGGCGTCCAATGAATACTCCCTATACAAATAAACGAGACGGAGAAGAATTAAAAAAGTAAAACATACTTCGCGGTCGACAAGCACGGAAGATTGTGACGTCATAAACTGGAGTATATAAGGCTACCGGCTGCGTTTACACGCGTCAGTGGCGCACAGAATTGAGAAGGAACCAATCACCAACGTCGTCCAGTCCCTCTGCTTCCTGCTCTTCCATACCCAATCGCAATCCTCACGTCTTGATTCGAAGCGCTCTACGGTCGCACCTATTTCTTCCTGCGGCTACCGACAGCCAATCAGGAACGCAGGTCGTGGCAAGTGCCCAGCACCCTATTATCTCTTCGGAACCAATCAGTTGACCGGTATCAACCGACACGAAACACCGAAGAAGAAGAAATCACAGAGCTAGATGACGCTGATAGGTCACACGCCCTCCGCTCCTTAAGCCTAATGAGTATACAGTTACTCATATTTTTCCTCTCGCAATCACTACGCGTTAATTTTCTTTAAGTCCGCGGTATCTTCGACGTTCACTAATATAAGTTACGAATTCTAACATGTTTATTAGAATTCTATGTGGAACGTAAGTTTACCCATGAGGGTCTTACTTGTGCCTAATGCGGTTTTGCACCAAGGCGTTAGTTAGTGGCCACGCGGTGGTGAAAAGAAAAAAACAAAAAAGAATTTGAATTTATGCGCGAGAGGGTAAAAGATGGCCACGCGGTGATGTGATGGTGCTGATAGGAGAAGGGGCTGAAACGTACTTCTCTGAGTGTGAATGCTGATTTTGGGGGTCTTCCTGGTGTGTGTGTTTTTATCTTATTTTCTTCTTTTTCCTTTTTGAAGTAATAAAGTTCCAGTTGCGAGTCAGCGCTTGTACCGTCAGCGTGTTTCTTCTCCTTCGTCCGTGTTTGTTGGCGCTGTTTTTACATTATGATCAACGAATACAAACTAGCCCAACTCTCGACATTAATTCAGTGGCAAAGAACTTTTTACTTCTATTGTATTTTTTTTTTTTGGGGGGGGGGGAAGGGGGGGGGAGGGGTTGGGGGGCATTTTAATGAATTTCTTTTTGATCGCCACATAATCGCCAAAGTGCGAGACTTGAGACAAATCTGCCACGTATTAAAGGGAAACTCCGCTTCATTTTTGATATTCAGAAAACTATGTAGCCCTCTTCAGTATCGTATAGGAAGACCCCATGTCAAATATTACGATCTAATTCCGTTTATATATTGAATAAACTGGCCAGCAAACCTTCAAGCGAGCCAAGTCTCCGAAATCTGCCAACTCTAGCGTACGGCGCGAGGCGCAATCATCAGCGCAGTCAATGCCACGGAGTTGGAGCAGCCGACATTGAGCCACTACGTCAGAGGCATGACTACGTCATTCTCACGTTTTGTTCGTTTTTACTTCTCAGAGCGAAATTGAACGATGACGTCATGAGCTTCTCCTCCCGGTGTTGGCTGACCGGGCGTTCACGTGATCACCGTAACGCGGATGCGCTAGTTTGCGCTGCCCTGCGCGCTTATGGGTCTGTTTTCTCCGCTCCACTTCTCCTCTTTCGTCTTTTCCCCTTCCACCTCTCCCCCGGGCCATCACCATCCACGCCATGCGAAGGGACCTGCCCGCGCGTCGCGTGTCCTGTTTCTCGCTCCCTCCCAAACGTCACAAGACCACGTGGTTCGACGTGACGTGGCCATGACTCTGACGGCCCGAGACCAATGTTGCCTGACGCAACCGAAGTTTCGGTTTCAATATCAGCTGATGTTTAAATTAGGATTACACAAATAATATTCCACATTTCGCGAATCCGAAGACGTAGAGTCGTTTAGTAGTACTTCGTGAATTTGAATCACATATAAGCCTAAATATTTCGGAATTGAGCGGAGTTGCCCTTTAAGCGAAGAACAAGTTGTGAAACCTAAATTTGAAAGTTGTTGGGCCATCTAGGCAAAAGGTATAGAATTGGGAACTTCCTGCCTAACGATCTTCGATGTTCACGTAATTTTAGCCATTTTGCTTCCTTATATCACCTTTATACTCTTATGATCATCTGCTAAATTTAGTGAAATTAGTATGGCTCCTATAATTATACAAGTCTTGTTATATATCCTTTTATTAGTAATACTTCCGTTTAGTTTCTTAATAACCTGCGTAGATCACCTTACGATGCGTTATCTTGATGGACCCAAACTAGCAAACTCGCTATGAGCGCATCTGATTTTTTAGTAAGGTGCATGAAACCTTACCGACACTAAAACGAATTTAATTTAATTCAATTGAATTGAATTGGGCAAACATTTTGACCACCCGGGACCTTTTGACGTGCAACCGAAATCTCAGTTACACGGTACGGTGCCGTGTCCGCGATAAGCCTCCGTTGGGTTGCGGGCACCTCGGCCGGGGTTCCAGTTCTTCCACTTGGACATCAGAGTCACCGAGACGGCGTACAGTGCCACGCTCGAATTTCGACTGCGGTCACTTACCATTGGGAACCTAGTGGAGAGCAGTCGAGGATCCTGCCTTGCCGCATGGGAAATGGCCGATCCCTGAAACAGAACAAAAAGCCAAGCGTAAATACCCTAACCAATTAAAATTAAAATTAAAGCATCTTAATTTCGTGGATGCAGTCGACAGACAAGAATGTACTGCGTGTCTTGAGCTGCTCTTGGGCTAGCGTGACACGGACGCCGTTGCAGGCGACGCAGCGTTCCCTGACACCGAGGTCATCGGGCCAAGAGAAATGACGTCGGTTCGCGTGACGTCACTGTGTCTCGTGACGTCGTTTCGTCACGTGACATGATGCTGTTACATCGCACTCACGGCATCACGTGAGCAAGGTCAGGCGCGACGTAAGACCGCTCAGCTTGGCGGGCGCGTCATGGTGTTTCACTACAAGTTTTCGTGGTGTCAGCGTTGATCGTGGCGTGACGTGCGGCGCACCTTCATCGGAGATCCCGGTCTCTAAACATATTTCGTGAGAGAAAAAGCTAATTACGCCTCGCCAGGACGGATAACACCGGTCCAAAGTTTACAAAACCGCAGCCCAGCGTAGGAACGCCACAGCCCAGCACGCCCATGATCATCCCTTCGGAAAACGAACGAACCACGCGCCATACGCCCGAGCTCTGAGAATGGCACCAACCAGAAGTCGGTTTCTAGAATGGTCTATCTGCAGTTCTGAAAAAGGCAAGGACGCGAGCGCGTGACTTCAGAAAGTGCCTTCTGCGCGATATTGTACACTCTGCGACAATGACCGTTATGTTGTTGCAGTACTGTTGAGGACGGAAAAGAGGGCATACCTAGTTGACAATAACCACCGACACCGAAAAGCCTCAAACACGTGCAGTGAACACGCGTTTGGCAGGCTTGAAATTTCTCGGTGCTCGTGAAGTAAGCACGATTGATTGCGATACTACCAAAGGTACCCTCAAGTGCACGCTGCCCGTACGTTTCAGGTGTGTGTGTGTGTGTGTGTGTGTGTGTGTGTGTGTGTGTGTGTGTGTGTGTGTGTGTGTGTGTGTGTTTGTGTGCGTGTGTGTGTGTGTGTGTTGGTCGTACCCTTTTTTTTTATTTTCCTTCCCCCGGTTCTTCTTTTGCCGGCCCCCGTCACCTTCTTATCTCTCAAACCATAGCCTCTCCCATATTGGCAAAGCCTGGCAGATCGCCACGAGACGCGGCCGCCGAGAGTGAAAAGGATAGACCGGCAGACCAAAAATGAGAAGGGTGTCTAGGGTGCCTACATGTCTGTCTGTATTGAAGACATCCATTGTTGACCTAAAAATGCCAGCGCGTGACGCTCTGGCGCACTCGGTGGGGTGGGAAAATGGCGTCTGTGCGTTAGCCAAAGCTACGCGCTCGTGCTGAATGACACCGGACTGCGCGCGCTTCGAACTGCATAAAAAAAGAAATCGATTGGGCGGAAAAATGGCTGAGATGTCACCACTCAAGTAAGAGCGCGCGTGTGTATGAAGGCACTCCACGTAAACTTAAAGCCCCTTCATGTTTTAAAAGTAGCGCAAGGTGCATCGATGCAAGAGGTACGTGCAACGTGCAGCCCTTAGGAAGATCATGGCGGCACAGTGCAGCACTGAGCTAGATTTTAGACGTCGTGTTCTTCCAAAAGGGGCGCGCGGCACGTGTCTCGAGCATTTCCACAACCATGAGTTGTGGAAATTTTTTTTTTTCCCAGGATAGAGGGGCTTTACGTAGATTTCACTAGTTACTCCATCTGTCGGCGCGTCAGACAACCGTTTATTTTTTGCAATTTGTTCACGTTTTAAAGTCACATAGGGTAATATATTAATGAGCTTGTTTTTGCTTGTTTTTGGTTCTTACACGAAGAAGAAACCCTAGATTAAAATCTGCTCTTACAGTATGACGGGGTCCTGACGTCCTGACCGCGCTGACACACTTCTCCGGGAAGGCAGTATCATAAACAAAACAAAACGAGAAAAAAAGGTAAAAGAAAAACTCAAGTATCAATAATAACAGTAATAATAAAATGCCTATAAAAATATAAAAAAATGTTAACTTGCTAGCAACTGTTCCTCACCCTTGGGCTCCGGTAGGCCCAAGGGTGAGGTCTTTCAAAAATTGACTGGTACAGTAGTTTTCGATGGAGTTCAGCAAAGTTTCTAATTGAAACCACATGTTTATTTTAACTAGTTATATAAAGAAGTTAGTTTACAAATGTTAGTTAATTATCCAACTTATAACAATTACCCTCCATATTATATCCACCTGGCCGTAAAAGTCATCGGCAGAGAACGCATTAGCGTTCAACTTTCACGACTCTTTTTAATGTGTAAAACCTAATTTTTTGAACACACCGTATATGACCATTACGCGGGTGTACTTTTGTATGTTTGTACCGGTTGCTTTTTTTATTGCATTTGAAGTATTTCTTTTCTCACTGCCGTAAAATCGCGATCACACTGCTGAGACCATCATACAAAGGACAGTCTGCAGACTGTCATTGTATGACGGTCACATCGGTCATATAAAAACTGTCTGTTTCTAGGCATGATCAAATCACGCACATGTATTAAGCAAACGTGGTTCGCACATATGCGTGAGGCGTTTCCGCAGATAATTTTGTTATGACTGCAGTGAACGTCGTGTCTTTTCGCTTGATGTACGAGAAGTGTGACTCTACGGCTGAAGAGGTCTCATTAGGGCTAATGGCTGGTTCGTAACACTCGCGTTTGCTATAACGACCGAGTTCTCGTAACCTCTTTTACTGAGAGAAAACAGACCGGCGCACGCTGGCGTCAACTGAGAGGTGGCCCTGGAAGTGCGCGTTTCGCGAAAGCGAAGATTTCATGATATTTGCGAAACCAAATGCATATACTAGATGTGACAAATGGGCCTTTCCATAGGGAGAAATAATCTTCTATGAATAAGAAATTTCTTTGTCCGATAAACGCGCATAATCAAATAAGATCATATAAAAGCGTGCAATAACCTTATAAAGAACAATATAAGATTACTCAAGAAGTCATGGGAAACTGATGAAACGTTCCTTATAACGTCCTGTTCCTATAAGGTTCTTGTATGTTCTTATTTGATCTTACTTGATCATACGCGTTTATTGGACTAAGAAATATGTTATGCGTATAAGCTTTTTATTATGGTTACTTTAAAATAAAACTAGTTTTTCAAGCCTTTAAGCCTTCAAGCCCCCCCCCCCCCCCCCCCCCCCTCCCCTCCCCGAGAAAAAAGGAAATATACGGAAAGTGTGAGTGCTCCATAGCTATCCGATAGATGGCGCCAGTCATTTTTTCTCGTCGTAAGGGGCGTCCACTAGGGGTTGTAAAGCTCCGGTCAAGCTGCAAGAAGATCATAAAAAAGTATGTCTGCGATATGTTTCTTAGATAACAATCCTCTCGCATCGGTCATAAAAAAAAGAATATATATCTATACAGGTTTTAAGATGTACATGAGGCAAGCGTTCTCCGACCCTAGTTGAGGTATGTCCGCAGAGACTTCTGTCAAAATGTCTGCGGCGGACCTTGGGATAACGTACGAGCCTCGCGCGACCGCGCTTTTAGGCACTCGGTCGTGACTCGCAATCAGTCGCGAGTGTATGAACCAACGTTTATAGTACGCGAAAAGAAATAAGTAACTAAAGCGCGTGACTCCGGACGCGCAGCCAGGCATCGCGCGGGGGACCAGCCCGTCCGAATTACACGGACCGCTTCAGTCTACCCGGCATAATTTGGCGCCCAGAGGCCCAACCTCTCTCTCCATCCATGCCTACTGCGCACGCGGGGATGCCGACGACGGAGCAATTAGCACTTTTCGGCGAGCAGGGCTGGCTAGCGGCACTGCAGAGCCCGGACGCGATACAGCCTCACGAAGTCCCGGGAATTGCCAGCTACACACGAGCTCACACTCCCAGCCGCCGCTTCAAGAACGTGCAACGTCACGTCTGCGGAGGATGTTGCGTTTTCTTTTCTTCCTTTTTTTTTAACAGACATTGTGTTTATACGTTTGTTTGTATGAAAATTGTAGCGCTTCGCCTGTCACGCTCGGCAGCTGCCCCGCACCGTTACCGCATATGAAAATGACATAAGACATACAGGCCCGCGGGCACCGTTATGAAAACACGAATACAACAAACACTATCCCCGAAGAAGGGATTGAACTTGGGAAAAGGGGCCGCTCGTTATAGAACCGCTCTCGAGACCCCAACTGCGACAGTTTCAGCTTCGCATCAGTGTCAGCGAGATAAGCGACTTGCTCGAAGCGAATCAAGACTGGTTCTAAAAACCAAAACTAAGTGTGTCCGAGCCCCGTCTTTTTTTTATTCCTGCGGCACCCCGGCAGCTGACTGACCGGCGGGTTGTAGACCATAACAAGGTGTACGATGTGGCACCGGGATCGATGCTCGCTCGGTTTTGCATTTTCCCTTCCGTTTCAACCCTTCTGATATCTTCTAAGGTTAGTTCACGCGACGCATCTTTTTGGCGAGTCTAGTGTCGCGAGGTGGATCGTCTGCACTTAAAACGAGATTTTGTATGAACTTCACCCAGGCTTGTCAATCACCCAAAAGAGAAACGCGGACGCTGCCACGGCCGCTCGACATTGTTGTGACATCTGATCTTCGAGGTGGAACGAGCTTTTTTTTTTTTTAGGGGGGGGGGGGGGGTCTGATATTTGGCCGAGAAGGAAATCAAACATGGCGGTGAGCGATGAGCGACGAGCGGAGAAGCCTTCAGTACGGGCAACAGGGGTCGACGGCGCGGTGCACATTTCTCAACAGTCCCCGACGAGTGCAAGCATACTGCATATAAACACGATGACTGGGGATTTCGGTAGAATAGATTGCCCGCCTGTTCTCTGACATTCGCGGTCTTTCCCCGGTTTGGAAGGCCTACTGAACCGAGTGAGCCCAATAATGGCCTACGAAGTTTTATCCACTGATATAATAATAAAGCAGGCCGACTCTTGGAACCGCGCGTAGTTTACATAATTTGCTGCAAGCCGCTTGAGATTCCCGGTGCAGACGACAAGGTTTGGCAAAATTTTCGCGAGTCAATACGTTACTGTGGTGCGTCAAATATAACATGTGAAGTAGTCGATTAAACAAGAAAAAAACGTCTATAATTTTTAAGAGATGTGTTTTTCGAGGAACATTCTCGTGAATGGAATCTCTTAAAGATAATTATTTACTGCCCTCTTTTTGTAAGATCAATCGTAATTTTAAAACAACTGCTCATAATAAAAGAAAAAAGAAAAACAAAAACGAAGCGTTGCAGCCAACAGTGTTTACACTGTTAATGGTGAGCCACGTCATATCACGCACAAAAGGAAAGCTTAATTTCTCGCATTGCAGCTTAATTTGGTGTGTGCTAGCACAGTATGGAAAATGGACATTGTTGGTCTGGCAACCAAGCTTGAAAAGGTACAAAATAAGACTGCCCAATTCGTCCTTAAAAAAAAAAAAAGATTAATCTTGGAGAGGTTCAAATTGTTTTATAGCGTATTTCACCGTAAAACTGGTATTGAAAAAGCGAGTTAGGTTCACCCACATCTTTATACTTTGCAAAAAATGCATCACTTTAATAAGGTAAAAGAATTATGTTACAGAACGAGGGTTTTAGCAAACTACTTTTCTTCTAAAACCATGAGGGAACCAACTGTTAGCATTGTGTCTAAAGATACGTTTTCTTTATCACAATCGTCATAGTGTTTCTGGTTTCTTTGTATATTTCTTATAAGAAAAGCCTGCTAGTCGTTATAAAGGGTGTTGTATACTAGAAAATGTTTTGCGCTATAGTAGTTCTTATATTGCTAAGTCGCGTAACTATTACTCCCTCAGTTCCGAACGTTTCCCGCCTACTCTAGCGCCTTAAGGCGCTCTAGGTACTCGAGTAAATAAACACATGGAAAGGAACCGAGGAAGAGCAGGACATGAGTGCGAGCGGCGATGTCAGAGTGCCCAACTCCGATTTTAAGGATTAATACGTAGCTGCCTTTCTCTCAGCTCACACTTCGAGCGCCTTCGAATGCGAGACACTGTGAAGGGAAGCCGACGACGCTCTTGTTCCCTCACATTTTTCGACTACTCTCATATGCTTTTATCATCTATAAAAAGCATACGCATTTCGTAATAACAACGTTTTCAATCTCACCGAAATGTCGCGTTTTCATTGGTCCCATGTCGTCCTGGCTGCCGAAACAATGCTCCGCCCCATCGCCCGAGAAGACTTCGATGTGTTCGACCTTTGATTGCTTTTTTAATAGGGAAATCGGTCACGCATCGTTATGATTTATAGATTTCTAGGATGCCTGGGGCCCGCAGAGTGAGTTATCGATATATTTAGGCGATCTCAGAATTGCCCCTCGGGGCACCTTTAAAGCAGCCACGAAACGAGTTCTTTACTTTCACTAAACACTACTTATAATTAGTCCCTCACATTAATAACTGAATAAACTTACCTTAGTTGTTTTTTTTCTAGGCAACGGCAGTCGCGAAAAGAATTCGAGAAATGTGAGCATCTTTCATCCCCTCAACTCGGAGCCCGAACGAGCGGTCACGTGGTCAGGTGCCTATGCTGTGCCGCCAATGGTAATCATTGGCCACGCGTAGGGATTGGCAAAGTAGAAAACGTGCACTGAGCTCCAGGCATTGTTAGAGTTCGGCTATTTTTATCAACGCAGTGCTTGGACATGAGCCAGTATCCGACTGTCCACCGAGGCATTGATTGTTACGAGCCGAAGTCTAGTGCTCACGCAGTTCTCGTGCCCAATCCATGAGCAGTGCTCGACTGTCTTCAAGCGGGTGGTTTCGATGCCACAATTACGTCATCAAACTTTGCGAAGGCAAGACTAAAGGAAAATGGTCTCCTTTTATCCTCGCTATTTCACCGCGACCAAATGCTTCTGAAGCAGTAGCGGTCTGTGCGAGTACGCTTGGGCCAGACTTGGTACGCCTCTGCAAAGTGAAGAACATTCCAACTCGATATCGTTTCATGACCCCTTTAAAAGGAAACCGAAGCCTTTTTGTGTTTGAGTAGAAATACTTAAATCGTCTTCATTTGGCCCTCAGGATAACGAATATGGAGATTATTTTTTTTAGAGTTTGGGTATCGGAGATGGCAGACAATCATCAAACTACCGCTGAAGCCCCCTCCTCCCCGTATACCGTTCCATCATGAAAGGAGTTTTCGAAATCTCTGCTCTCGCGCATCTTCAGCGTCTAAGCGTCTATCAAAGTTATGCACGCGCACTCTTGCTATTTTCAATAAGGTCAGAAGAGACGTCACCACTGGTGTCAGTGCGCGGGAGTATACCTAGCACAAGCTTGCAACACCACGCGCTGCCCACACGAGCGATACGCGCTTGGCGGCCGAAATATCCTTTTATGAGGTAACGACTGGTCGGAGGTTTTTCGTGTCTTCTGGCGTTTAGTTATATCTTCGGGGAAAACGAACGTGATATTCAGATTCACGAGATAAAAATACTCTAGAATTCGGCTCTAACTCGTTTTCGTTTTTTTCCCAAGAGCCTCTTCAGCTTCCCTTTAAGGGCACAGTGCAAGGGAAAATTAAAAACAAAATCAATTTTGGTTTTTTTATTTGGAAATTTTATTTAGTTTGCACAGTTTTTTGTCTCAAGTTGTTTTTAGAAAGTCATAATTCGGACTGAAAAACACCTTTTCCGAAAGCAAGTAGCGGGGGACCACGTCCCCTTTTGTGATACGGTTCTTGCTTATCAATAAATTAAAAAAAAAAAAAAACAGATTTAAAAGCATGTCCGGAATGAAAAACATCTCAAACATTATCTGCCAACTGTTGCATAGCTCTTTTTTAACCAAAACAATCCCGATACGCTCTGCACGATTTTTCCACGTGTGTACTTTCAAGCGCCTGTGTTTTTGAACGACAAAATGGCGACATGGGATGGCGTTCTTTCGTTCATTGATGATAGCATCGCACGAGCCCATCGTTTAAAGTCCTGTTGATTGAACCCTGGGCGGAACACCATCAAGTGGCTGAGGGAAGTTGACCGCACTAGAATATTCTTTGCGGAATGAGCGGCACGACAGGTCACAAAAGAGGTCCGGCAAGCAAAAAGATAAGCCGAAAAGCGAAGACATATAGCTCTAACAATGACTACCAAGCTGGCGGCTATTGAAGAAATGACTCTGAGGGTGTTGGTGCCAAGAGAAGTTTGTTATTTACCTGTTTCTTTTTTTAGTTATTTTTTTTTTTACTTTAAGCTTAGTTATCTCAAAACAGTGTTCTTCCGTTCATTGGTGCCGTTATTTTCTTAACCTGGCATTATAGATGATTGATTTTTTTATTCCTGCCACCAACAAAGGTGTTGAAACCTACTGAACTAGAATTAAAGATATGCGCCTCACAGTTCTTGTGTAACACATTTTTTTTAATAAATTAAGAGAGCCAACCTTTCAGTACTACGAAAAAAAAATACCAAATTTAGTTCTCAGTTGGTTTAAATAATCTTAGTTCAGTAGAAAAAAAATAACCCACAAAATTTAGAACATGTTGATATATACATATATAAGAGGAATACTCCTAATAATTACCGAGAAAAATGTTCCTCAGCATGGCCTAAAATGCATAGGGAGTATAGGACTCATCCCAACTACGAGCGCCCGCACACTCGGCTGGTATCCACGCGCGGTGCCACACTGTATTCACAAGCAACCCCGCGTTTGCTCCCATCTGGTGGCCAAACACCGACTTGTTTGCAAACAGCCTGTCGGCCTATACAAACAGCCCATCGTGGTTCAAAAGTAAAAGCCCCCAGCGAGAAGGTAGCTATACTCCGACAGCGTCCCGCTCAGGGACGAAACAATAAAAAACAAAACAAAGGGAGGCGGACGGACAAAGAGCGGAAGGGAAGGGCAGGCACCGGCAACCCTCGAGGAGGAAGCCAGGTACACGTCTCTTAAGTCTGGAGACAAACAGGAAGAGGGGGAAAGGAGGGAGGGGGTCTCAGCGGAGAAACAAGCCGGGACGGATGAAAACCACGCAGAGAAAAAGGCGCCACAACAGGCGGCTACAACAACGGCGGACAACAAAGCTTCCCGGGAGAGTTGCAATCGGGAAGACAGTGATTGAATTTGAAGAGCCGGCCGAACAGGGAGGGAGGGGGGAGAGGGGGGCGGGAGTATATCGACTCGGTCGTTAGTGCGCTCGAGCACCGCCGCTGACGCGAAAGCGCCGCTACGGGGGAGGTGGCGGGGAGGGGGGGGGGGGGGGGGGATCTGAGTTTGTTTCGTCGGGCGTCAATTGAGGCGGCGGTCCTTTAAACTTCGAGTGGGACGAGACACGAGAGGCTTACAGTTTTCCTCCGATTCGCCGATGTTGTACTTCTGCCCGCCTTATTTGTGCGTTTGTTCGTCTTGACTCGGAATAATTTTTGAAGACAAACATAAAAAAAAAAAAAAACGCGAAGCCCCAGTTTGTTATAACTAGAATTCTCTGTTTTCAGATCAATTTACAATTTACAAATAATTTCTTAATGGGTCATTGGTCTTGAAGAAAGGCCACTTCAGTTCCCTTTGAAATATCGGACGATAGACAACAAGTTCGTCAATGTTCGTTCAAGGCTCCACAAAAGGGACCACCCAAGTTTTTAACCCTAATTTCTGCGCCCCGAAAGCCAACATGGAACTTCAACACCACAGAAGCACTGTAACTTGCGAGATTGAAACCAAATATATTATGACAAGTGAAACAATCCTAACAGCCACATTACAGCAGAAAGACTAGGTTCATGGCAAAAGGAAACAAAGGTAAGACCAGTTATATTCGAATATAAAACATCCTGCACAATGTTTACTATTAGGTCTTCGTAAGAAATGAATTCCTTTCTTTAGGTTAGTGCGTTAGTGCTCTAAACGAGTCTAGATCGATTTAATACTTTATATCCTTATATCAATCACAGTAGCAAAAGCAAGGCCCAGGTACGCGTTCAATTTTTTACAGCGGAGCTTTTAAGGGCTTGTTTCCCCAGGATCGTGTCCCCCCGCAAAGAAATGAAGACACCGAACTCTGGACACCTACCGCCATCTATGAGCGACGGCGGCAAGCCACCTATCTGGTTGCCGCCGTCGCTCCTAGATGGCGGCAGCCTCTCCATTCTGGCTTGCCGACTTGCGGCCGGCCATTACTTTTCATTGTACAGCTCCGCTGGTCTTCCTGTGCACGCGCACTCTTCACTTCTTTCGAAATAAATGCCCGAGAGTAAGGCGTGGTAACTGCGGGGAAGCGTAACTGCAGTTAAGGGTGACTGAATGACCGTTAAGGTAACCCGTGTAACTATGGGCCTCGAGACCGAACCGTGTCGCCAATCTGCGGCTGAAATGGGAAACCAGCGAAAGCGGGGCTGCTACGGGCGCACGTTCGGACCTTCTTTAACAAATGCTTGTTGTTTTTGTTGTTGTTTCTTCTTACTAAAGGTTGTGTCGTAACCTTTCACACGCGTGGAAATTCAGCAAAGCGATAAATATTAAGTCGGATGCTTCCATAATATTAGTAATGTGACTTGTAGAACCTCTGATCCTAGATACATTTGTTATCTCGCACAATCCATAGCTTCCATAAAACTTTGAATGCTGTTGGAACGGGGGTTGAGTCCATCGTATCACCACCATTGAGAAGATTAATTGATGGATAAATCAGTTAGTTGATTTTCCCCCCGTCATATTACATGAAAGACAATAAAACTAGCCATTTTTTACTATTTTTGCTACGTCATAAATTGCGCATTTCAGTCCCTTTTCAGACATCACGTGACTCCTAGCGAAATATGAACGCGGGAAACATTTTAAAAGCGCGGTCGTTTTTAATTTATTACTTAAACAGTATAATCAACCCGATGAAAATCACAAGCATGCTGAAGTCTTTTACCGTGGGCACCTTTGTCCTAAAAGTAACACTCAAAGATATTAAAGCATGCCTTTTTTACTCTTTTTTTTTGTCCTTACTTTTTCTAACATAAGACTCCGATTAACCGGCTAAAATGTTTGTTTAACGATTAACCGGCTAAAACATCACTTAAACAATTCGAAGGTTATTTGATGAACTGCCCAGTTCTAATATGCGCAAGGTTAGGACAGTGGGTTATCGGAAAATCTGGTGAAAGTCTCTAGCCCTCATTAGTAAAAGAGTGTCCATGCGGCCGATGCAGCCTGTGTCGTGGCGCGGGTCGTTTGTTCGTATCACAGAGTCTACTACATTTCAATAGAAGAGGATTGAGCCAGAAATGTATAATATTAGCGTCTTGACATTTGCAGCCCTCCCCGAGAAAATTGAAGCGAGTGAACCCACATGACCGAGAATAGCACCTAATAGCGCGCACACTGCTGCGTGGCTCGAACACACTCGTTCATTCCACTCGCGGCAGATATATTAGAGCAGTTTGTTTCACTTGTATCAATTTTACTGCCAACAATCAGTCTCCTCATCGCAACGTGTACAAAATTGTTCCGACCCCCACAAAATTGCCGACACTTTGGGAAATATTGACTGCAGCGGAACATTCTTAGTCATAAAAATATCAGTAGCACAGTGATTTTGCAGTACAGAACTAACTTTTCTCAATGTGCAACATTTCTATTACCGCAAAAGCTAAAAGTTACGCGAAAAAAAGCCTAAAACTTGCGATTACACAACCCAGAATAGTACCAGTAATATGTAAGTACCCGAATTAGAATTCCTCATTTTGTGGCATTTCCAAGCTAGAGAATCGGTACATTTATTTTAAAAGAAACAAATATTTCATATAAGTAGTGCAGTTCACCCGGAAACAGGCATTCACCGTGGTGATCCATGCTTCCCAACGTCTGCCTATAGCAGACGACACATCCGCGCGAGCGATAATTTAAATGAAGGACGTAGGCTGGGTGTCGCTATTCGATCTTCACTGAAACAGCGGACAGTCGCATCATTTTCCGCGAAAATTGCTTTCCCATCGATACTATGCGACAGAATAAACATGAAAATCTACACCGTCTCGCTTGCAACCGTGGATAGTCAACGGGCCTGTCATATACTTCTATCCCCACTTTGATGATGATGATAGCGCGACAGTCGTGCCACGTAGTACACAAAATTAGCGCAAAGGAAGAACAGAGAAAAAAGAAGTAGACAGGACAGTGCGCTCTGTCCTGTCTGCTCCTTCTCCCTGAATTCGTCATTTACGCTAATTTTGTATACTATGCTTAACCATGCTATGCCATCAAATTATTTTGTTACAGTAGTGCCACCTCTGGGTCGATAACAATGCCTGCACCTTTATTCTCAAAGATCATCATCATTATAGATCCACGTAGCGTCAGGATGGATGGATGGATGCTAACGGTCGTACCCGTTTATATCAGGCGGTAGCTTGCGACACCTAGACTAAAAGAAAAAAAATTATATGGTCATTCCTCTCTTCGCCTTTCTAAGCTAGTTTGCCACCTATAGCTCGCGTCGGCGTCGTTTGCCAGCGCATTGTGCAGCGTCTCAAGACGCTGCACAATGCGACGCCAAGGCGCGCACTCGTCCGCCACTATTACGGCGTATTCTCGTCGAACCTCAGCGTAGCTTGCCGCTCGAGGCACGTCGTGAATGCACTAACGGTTGCGCCTGCAGCGCAAGCATTGAGACTTCTATATACTGACAAAGCCTGGCAGAGAAGCGGTCGCCGAAATGGAACAGGTGAGCGGCAGACAACGGATGAGAGGAGAGCCACGCGACTGGCGCCCCGCTGCGGCGAGACGCCGAAACACACTTCTCCCGAGCGAACAAGTGTGTTTAGGTCCTCGCCGCTGCAGAAGCTGTGCGCTGGCGTAGAGGTTCCCCGAGAAATGGCTCCTTGATGCTCTGTGCTACCAAATCCTCGCGCTCCAAATCTGCGACCGGCCACTCTCTATGGATCCGTCGTTGAACTGCTAGGCTTTGTGAGTGTAGAGGAGGCTATGACTCTATGGATGCTGTTGGTAAGAGACGCTGCACGTTGTGGCTCAATTTGTTGTTGTTGGACGGCTTTTTAAACAATTAATCGAACAAAAACCCCCAAAAAACACGGCTGTTGAGTCAGGCACAGTGTTGTGTGTGCGGTGGTTACACCGCTCGATTGCATCGCTCACGCCTTGTCGCGCGCTTCCCCGACAAACAAAAAGTCCCGCCTCTCGGCAACAAATGCAGCAGTCCGAAACACGATCCTAATGGATGATGCGCCTGCCGCGAGCGCCCGACGAATGTCTCTGGGGGTTCGTTTTCTGGAACAGCGGCGCTTTAGATCATCGGTCTAATTTTTTTTTTTATTCGCCCGTTTTGTTTTTTTGTTTTTCAAGAAACTGACATTTCCTACGCTCCGCTTTCCATCACACCGTCATTCATTAGAGACAACACGCGCCAAAGGCGTCTTTTCTTGGAGTCATTTGGTGGACGCAATATAACTCGGTTATTCCGTCAGCGGTGCCATTATAAAAGCAACGGGGAAACTCTCTAGTGTCTTATTTCGGACTGTAAGCTTCTTATTCACCATCTAAAAAACTGGTCAAGAAAAGAGCGACTGACAGAGTGCGTTAGGGCATCAGCAAAACCGTGCAGCCTCGCGAAAAGAACGTGTCGTAGACGGGCCCAGTTTCGATGATCTACGGCAAGAGAAAAGTTTATGTTGTGCGCGCGTTTTCAAACATTTGTTTTGTGCGCTCTTTTTAGTGCCAGACCCAAAACAGATAAATTTTCTCGGACTTAATACTTCGGGGCCCTATTTTTCTTGGTCATTTCCCCGCACGGATACAAATGCGAAATTTGTGTCCTTCTTTTTTTCGTCTATAGTCACTAACAAAACGAGAACGTCGGGGAGCTCTTTTAGTTTTCCCACCCCAAGCTATAGGACCTTCCCGTCTTCGATAAGCCGTCGAGTTTCCACGTGCAACTTAAAACCCCTATGCTGAGCCAAAGTTCGTCCGCTTCTTTTGCGGGGAGTTGTGGTGACGTCATGACGACGTCGAGCTCTGATTGGCTCTGATGGAAGGATATATTGGGTAGACCTCAAAAGCAAGCACACCTCGAGGTCTACCCACTATCCTTCCATCAGAGCCAATCACAGCTCGGCGTCGTGCTGACGTCACCACAGCCCCCGCAAAAGAAGCGGACGAACTTGTGCCCCGCACGAACTTCGCACATGGGAGACTCCTGTAGCAGCGCATGCGCAGTGCGTACCGGAGGGTTTAGCGTACCGCATCGGATGTGCAAAAAGGGTTCCCTAAAACTCTTTAATGTCTGCAGACTGCTTTTTGTTTTTGTATGACGTATTGAGAGTGTGGCAGTGGCTGAAATGTTTCGAAGCCAAACTCAGTGTGACTGTGTGCTGGGGTTTAACGCGGGACTGCTACATTTTTTTCTGTCTGATACACCTCGTATCGGGAACGTGCATTTCTTTATCAAATAATTTCTTTTAATTATGTGACTTCGTTCATTGATTTAATAATGATCCGTTTGCAGAAATTAAGAAAAGTGTTTTTGTTTCGTTTTTTTTTTTACAGTAATTTGTCTTTGTTTTACTCCGTTTATTCACAAAAAAATATTTAGGATGTGGGAATAACACGATCTCTGTTTTCTCACAGATAATGGCATGTTTTGTAAAGTGGTAATTAAAAAAAAACGAATTTTTCTTCAGTGTATTAAAACTTTTTTTTTTACCGATAATGCCGTACTATTAGACTGTTTAGTTACAAGACAAAAACTTGTGTTCATGACGAATAAAATAAGCCCTGTTTTCTTAACCGAAAAAGCTTGTCTGTATGCTAATCTAACGTAACCGTTTCCTTACTTCGACCGAAATTTTCCGGATAATTCTTTTTTCATTACAATCTTTTTTAAATTTTTTTACATATGCACTTTTAAAGGTACCTTCGGCACGATTTTATTCAAATCGTGGACAAACGAAGAAACTCGAAATTGGTGTTGCTCTTATATATATATATATATAAACGTGTTTCGTGGGAAAAAAGTTATACGTGAAGCATTTTTCTTCTTTTTTTGTTTTGTATTTTGACCCAAGACACAGTTTCGATTGAACTATCTGTAAGGCTGCTTCTTTCTTCAGAATACTCGTTTTCATTTCTTATCAAATACAATAAACTTTATAAAAAAATACACAAAAAACATTTGGGCCACTTCGCTGTTTCTCGGGGGTTCGGGAATCTCGACTTGTCCTGATTTCTTTAATGTAAGTGAATAAAACAACGGGGGTACTATGAAATTCCGAGGGAGCACTCGCGTGATCAAGTACTGCTTGGCAAACATCTCGGTGCCGATGAGCAATAGAAACGGACACAAAAGCACTTGCTTCCCGAAGTGAGGAACAGTCTCGTTGTAGACGTGTTTAGTTCGGACTTTCGCTCTGGTCCGACACACCGCAAAACTTTACACGTGAAGCTTTCCTCTCTAGAAACCCGTTTTTATTTTTTTTTTCAATGACAACTTAAATTTGGGGTCTTTGTGTGTTCCCTGATTTCGATAAAACTGGAACGGAGATTAGGCGTCGGAATGTATCGGTATGTACAAAAAAACAAAAAAAAAACATGAAAAGCTAAGTTATTTTGAAAATGCCGTTTTTACCGAGATTTTTTTTGCTCAATATTTGGGTTTGATTAGAGTTTATTTTGCCGCATTTCTATTCTTTTCTTTATTCTGAGTTTCATTTTAGTGTATTTACAATTTTTTTCACAGTTCTAAAACAATATAAATATATATATATATATATATATATACAGTCCGGACACAATCGTACACCACGTTTATCAAAACTCACTTTTCTCGAATGGTATCTCTCCAGCCGCATTTAGCATTCGCGCCTCGGCCATTGACAAAAGACCCCTTTCGAAAGTCACGTGCCTACCCTAAGAAGGTCGAAACCCCTGCGGAACAACTGTATCGAGGAACGTGCAAGTCATTCTTTAAGATACCGAACGTCGGAGCGCAGCCAACACTACGAGTCAACGAGCCAATGAAACATCGTCGAAAGTGCACCGTCACTGCGCTCATCAACTTTTTCTGTGCGCGTGTTTTTTTCCAGTTTGCCGTGACGTTGATGTTTTAGTCCGCCATTTTGCAGGGATTTCACCGGCGCCAACAGAAGGCAGTATTTCGAACAAACAAAAAGCAGCATTGCGTAAATAGCAGTCGATACTTCGAAATAGCTCAGCTCCAAGACGTAGTCGCTGGGGAGCATGGAAGCTTCAGTTGCACTCACCCTCCATTGAAATCTACGGGTTCATAATTTTCACCGCAATAAAAATACTAGTCCTCCTTCCTCTCAGAAGCACAAATAGTATTTGTGCTTCTTACGATTCACGTCGCGTAAACTGATTACACGCGGCACATACATCTATACAACTTCCCCGCTAAATCTAACAGGAAAATTGGCGTCACGCAACCTATACTCCGATTTAGTTTCCCCGCTAAACCTAGAATGGAAAATGACGCTACGGTGACCTATACGCATCCAGTTTCCCCGCTCAGTGCAACGGGCAAATTGATAAAAAAAAATGTTTTTTCCTTTAAACCTTTAAACGACCGTTTTAACGTCTTGTAAATAATTTGAAGCGATCTCACCTTAAATATTGCATCGTGTGCACTATATGACTTTGGAGGAAAAGGTTGCTGCCAACTTTTCCACGAATAAATTAGATTTAATCATACTCAAAACTTCATAGGGAGCGTTTGGCCAGTCGTGGTAGGCCGACCGCGGCGACGCCTTTGGTCGTGCACGTCTCCACAAGCGACACAAAGTTGTCCAAGAGTTACAGTGTGATAATTGCAGGGTTAAGCGCAACTGCAATTAAAAGTGACCTAATTGCGGTTAAGGGCGCCCCGTGTAACTAGGGTATAAAATAGCCGTCGAAAGACCCTCTTTAGAATATGGTGTAGGCGCTGTGTCCTTAGCCCCCCCCCCCCCCCCCCCCTCCCTCTTCCAAAAAAAAAAAATAAATAAAAAATAAAAAGCAGCTTCATCGTGAATGTGTTTTGAGTCGGGATCGATAACGTGCCGCTTCCGTTTGTTTCTTGAGCAGCTCGTCTTTGGAGACGAGGCTTTCCTTTCTGGCGGGGGAAGTCTGGCAGAACCGAACGCTCAAAAATCGACGTCGCGGATGCACCTTCTCCGCACAAATAAAAGCGAAATTCTTCGAAAGCATAAGGCCGAAAGCGGGGAATTTATTCTAACAAGTAGTTTTTGTTGTCGTTGTTTTTTGTGCGAACTGAGGTTTATTTAGGTGCCCTTGGTTTAGCGTCACCGCCATTAGAACAAAAATAGTAGGGCGTCTCAGACTGCCACTTGGTGGCTGGGACCTTTCGAAGGGCTCCCATTTGAGGGTCAAGTCGTTCCTGGAACCGAAACCAAGAAGTCAAAGAGATGGAATATTCTTTTAAAGCCGTTCGGAATTTATGCCAAAGGGCTCTCATCCAAAACCGCTCCAGCTAACATCGGTTCAAATAGGCGTGTGAACATGACGAAAGGTCAAAGGACAAACCTTCGCTTTTTGGGGACCTAGTATAACGAGTAACATTATTCAGGTTCACCTTTCTTATTAGAAGTAGAGGGCGGGGATGGGGGGGGGGGGGGAGAAACCTAGAGCCAATCATGTACGCGCTCTGGGCGCATTTGTCCCTAGCTTTCAGGCACCTCTCAGGAGTAGGGTGAAAAGTTAAGAGACACACACACACACAACCAGCACCTCAGTGATATTGACTGGGGACGGAGGAGAGGGTGTGATGTAGTGATGCGTATTCAGTAATACAGAGCCAATATGGAATAGCGTCAAATAGTCAATAAAATCGATTGAATCAACACGTGCGCTCCTCTAGACGCACAAAAGCTTCACGTGCGGAAGATAAAAGCATTAGGGAGAAACGAGGTACGACTGATGTAGCTTTTAGAGACGTAGCTCAGTTGCCAATTCAAAAAATGAAGCGTGGAAACGCGTCGCGTTTAGACTGGTTAGCGAGTGTAGCAGTTAGTTAATAGAGAGTTTTAGTAGATCGTGTTTTCGGCTCACGCTATTTGTAGCGGGAGCTCGCGCTGCCACACCGATGCGTGCTCTGAAGCGAAAGCCCGTAACGGTAGCGGGCCTTTGAAAACGATCTACTAAAATTCCCCAATATTCGAAAGAGCGAAAAGAGTTCACGAGTTAATCAGGCGTCTTTTTTGGACGCGTACATTGCACCGCTATTAGCGCGAACACAAAAGCGGCGCTTTTCTGCTTTTTTCTCGGCGGAAGTATCGACGGGCAACCCAACTTTACCTCATGGGTTACTTACTGCCCTGAGTGGGGAACGGCAGCTAATCGAGTAAAATACCAAAACGGTAAAAAAAAAAAAATATGGGGATCGCTCGTTTGCGCAAACGGTTTCGAGCTGTGTACACGTCTGTCATACAAAAACCGAACGCGCCCAAGAAAAGCCGTCAGTTTCGAGGCGAGCGACCTCCCGTATCTATTCCGACGCGAGGCCCATACAAACTGGGCGGGCGATCGTCGGGCGAGTCGCCTTGATTTCCGCCAACACCGCTCGCACGAAACAACCTTCCCGATAGCGACGCCGCACAAAGACCGGCGACACGGCGGCGGCCGGTTCACCGGGAACGACGTATTAGTCCTCGCACCGATGATTGGAAGAGGAACCCCCCGCCTGCCGCATCGCGGCCTGCACAGAAGAGAGGCAAGACGTCGTCAGAGCAGCGGACCGGAGACGGAGAGAGACCCGGAGGAAGAGATTAGGAAGGCCACGTGAGATGGAAAGGAACACTGGGATTCGCATTACCGTGGACCTTATCGGACGCTATACGAGCCATTCCAGCCAATACAATGTCACGTAAGTGTCACGTGGAGTTAGAGAAAAAAAAAAAAAAGGGGGGGGGGGGCGGTGACGAGTTGAAAGCATAGTCACGTACTAGTTGATGGAGCTGGTTTACTCGGATGACTCGTAGCGCCCGCTGTTGTCGGTCGTGAGGGGAAACAAAGTGTAGTTGGTTACACGTAAAAATAATATATATTTATATAAAAAAAAACACAACAGTTAGACACTTTTTTTTCGGAGTCTTCATTTTATTGCGCTGTGAATTTTTTTTTTTGTTTTTATTTCCCAACAAGGCGTTTTGCGCGGTGCAGTGAAATGTGTGTCAGACGACCCTCGGGAGAGGCTCCCAAGGTCACGTGCCATTGACACCGCACTTTGGTAGGGTCGGATGGCCCGTAGCGTCCAGTGTGGTCCATCGAACGGTGAAAGCGACCACAGAGACGAAGACTGGCAAGAAGGAGAAAAACAAAAGAAAAGAAATAAGAGGGCTCGAGCGAAAGGGATACGTCGGCGCGAGCCGAGATCATGGGTGGCCTCCGGGCAGTGAGGCGACGATCGCTGACGCCAGGCGATGGCGGCGTGGGAGGCCCAATTGATCGTAGGACGCGACAGATAGTGCTGCGGCCAACCGCCGCCGGAGACAGCGGCGATGACGAGAACAAATGCGGGCTGCGATAGCGGCATTCGGGGCGCGCCTTCCCCCACGCTGTGGCGACTGGTTTCCGACGCGGGATCGAGGAGAAGCATCCGGCGGCGGCCGACGGGGCTTGAGTATTTTGGAAAAACCTCGAGGAGTAAGTCGACAGAAACATTTCCAGCATTTTGATTGACACGTTTTCGTGGACGTCAGATCGCCTGGTTTATGTCTCGTTTATTAAGGCCCTGTCAAACTGAGGGAACAGTTGGGCAACTCTATCCGGCAACACGAGGAAGTCGTGTTGCCGGCGACCCTGTCATATCGCGGCAACAACAAAAGTCGGGCAACATGTTGCTGCCGCCCGGCAACCGTGTTGTCCGATTTGTTGTCCGACAACCCTGTCACACCGCGCTGACAGCGGGGACAACACGGGGAACACTCCGCCATCTTGGAATCCCGGAGAAAAGCTCACCGGAGAAAAGCTCACCGGAGAAAAGCTCACCGGAGATAAGCTCACCGGAGAAAAGCTCACCGCAAAACCGGCGGATGCGGAGAAAAGCTCACCGGCCATTGAGCGTATGCGCAGAAAAGCTCACCGATATTTTTCTTCTTTTTATATGGAGGCTGTTGGATCGTGCGTAACATATATCAATTTATTATCATTAAAATTCGTCAGCTTTGTAAAAAATAAAATGCCCTCTTTTGTAATATATTGCTCCCAAATTAATAATTGCAGGCCAGTGTTTTTTTGTGGCTTATTCTCTAGGCAACGAAAGCCTAACTAAAATCTTTATGAACTTGAAGAACAGGAAAAAGTAAAAAAAAAAAAAAAACGTAATGATTGCTACCTAAAACCTAAAAATCAAAGGTGTAAACGCCGAAAATTCAAAAGTGCACGCGCAACACCGCGGTGCCTGTATTTCTTTTTGAAGCTTTTGCTAACATTTGAAAACAGGATAAAACAGTCAATAGGATATCGAGGCTTCTCTCTTCCACGGACATGCACGCTTTCTAACCGTTCGTGCTGGTGTTTCCACACGTTCCCTTTGTGTGATAGTGTCCTTCTACGGTGCGCCAGCCATGACCTTCAGAGGTGCACACTGTCTCCGTTGTTATTCGTGAGCTATATAAGAACTAGTCATTTGTAAGGTAGGTAGCGAATTGGGCGAGTTGGTAAACGTTATACATGATGGAAACCGCTCAAACGACGACGACGGAGTGAAGACAACGAACACGACACGACGAAGCTGTTCTCGCAACTAAAGATTTGTTAGGGAAATTAACAGAAAGAAAACAGGGCGTAGCCCACACTGATTACATTAACAAACATCTAGTTATCTATTAGGCACTACACAATATTTGGACCTCAAGCTATTCACACACCGCTATTCATTTTAGCTCGCAAAAAACAGACCTCTTTATCTGACAGAGCTACCGACGGCGCACGCTCAGCTGCCAATAAATTGTTGCCTTTTTTACCGGTGTACGATGTTCTGATTTTATACTTGCGGCTTCATTAATTTACAGAATGGGTGATTACTAATTTCTGAGGAATTAGTAAATATGCCCAATGAACCTCAAGAATACTACAAAAACGAGGGCATATTTTTAATGAAGTGACGAATCCGAATTGTGTTAAATTTCCACGTTTTACGCAGAATCAAGCTAAGCTAAAAAAAATATCGGTGAGCTTTTCTCCGCATCTGTCGGTTTTGCGGTGAGCTTTTCTCCGGTGAGCTTATCTCCGGTGAGCTTTTCTGCGGTGAGCTTTTCTACGGTGAGCTTTTCTCCGCCGCCCGCCATCTTGAATGGTTACCTTCGTTCGTGTGCGGCACGGCGTCGCTGGAAATGTGGCTCTGTAAAGTGCTAGTGCGTTCGAAGGGCCGGAAATTGCCACGGTACGACATCAACCGGGGACTATGATTAGGAAACTTGACACGGGGAGTATTTTACACCCTTTATTTTATCAAAATGTTCTTTCTTTCGCTGACAAAGCAGATATCCCTAACCGAGGAAAATGAGATCACTGATATATGTTAGGAATTCACGCCACCCGGTATAAAGTGTTTCTGTCCGGTTCTTTCTTTCATGCAATTCGTATTTTTACTGTAAAATTGAGTAAGCACCGACAGTACCCCAAAGCTTCTTTTGTTGCGTGGTGTTGAGCTGATCTGACAGCATTTCAAAACTCCGACACCGACACGATCGGCCTTCATAACAATCGGTAGAATGAAACCTTTCAGCGCTTTTACCTACCGTCAGCTTTGTGATCGCTTCATTCCCCAAAACGTCCTGCGTATTTTTGAAACAAATCACGTGTCTGGTAGCGGCTGTTTCCAAGTTCCAAGCATCAACAATCATGATCAGAGAGGTCGTTTTAATGCTTCGATTTTTTTTTTATCTTCACTTTCCTGGGTTATTTTTATTATACTTTATCAGCGGGTGAGGAGGCATGCCATTTTATTTCACTGGCAGTAATGTGAGCTGGACTCTCGGCAGTTCTAATTTCAACATAAGTCTGAACGTTCACGACCCTAGCTTTGACCATTTCGAAAATCACTTTCCGTGCCTTTATTTGCCTGCATGCCAGCCTTAATTATTATTAACTAACGTTTTCCAAGCCTTTATTTGAGTAAGATGTTAATGATAGGTAAATAGTTCTGCCATCGAAGCTATCTGTGTTGCCGTGTTGCCGGCCCGAAATTCGCTCAGCCAGCGATCAGGGCAACACACGTTGTCTAACACGAGTTGCTGCTGTTTTTGTTGCCGAAAGCTGTCATACTGAGGCAACATTTTAGTTGACATCCATGTTGTGCTGCTGTTGTCGCAATGTGACAGGTTTGTCGGACAACACGGGAAATGAGCAACAAGTTGCCCGACTGTTAGATAACGTGTTGTGTTGCTGTTTCCGTCGTGTTGCCTCAGTGTGACAGGGGCTTTAGTGATTCGCGCACTAGCCTTTTGCCAGGCCGCAGATTTCCTGCCCTTGTCGGGTAAGCGAATCAGCCGGCTAAAAGGCTAGTGAGTGAACAGCTGAGGCGTGTTCACCTAAGCCTTGGCCCTCCTCCTTGTCGCTCTCCCCTCGTAAACCAGGCGATGTGACATCCATGAAAACGCGACAATCAAAGTGCCGGATTCGATCCTGGTCATTTACTCCAGGGGGGGGGGGGGGGGGGGGGGGGGTTGACGTATGACTTAACTTATTTTGACATTATCTCAGCTTCACTTTATGCGAGTGACTTCAAACTTTCCACTCTTTCTTCAGTGTTTCTGCATGCTGCTTACAATGTTTTATTCACAAATAATAACGCATGTACCACCTATTAAAAAAAAGCTTGATGACGTTTTTTACCTTGGTTAAAACGCCCCTGAAAAAAATTAAAGAAAAAATTAAACAGTCTGGTCGGGACACACATGTAAAAAAATTAATTTTTGTACGAAAAAAAATTAGAGCAATGTTGATTTCGCGAGGTGCAACTTAGTCAGTAGTCACCTCCTTTCCACTTGTTTTCTCTCTCGTCATTCCGGGATCGCGGAGGAGAGGTGGATCGACTTCGCCTCCACGTTGAGGTGGAAAGACCGCATGACCATCTCGTTGAGGTTGAAAGAGCGAAGGACCATTCCGTGACGTCATAAACGTTCCACTCAGAATTTAAAAAAAAAATGAAAAAAATGTCGCGCAATCAATACTACTCTTAAATTTTTTTCCCGTAAAATTAATTTTTTGACTCGCGTGTCCCAACCATAGAGTTATTATAATGTACGCTAGAGGTTCAACTGGCGCTAGTGTCTATGCAACTTCCGTGACGCAAATTGAAGCAGACAGCAACCAGTCTACTTTTGCGGTGCTCCTGTGCATTCCTATGGGAAAACGCGCATGCATTTTTTCTCTTCGCCGGAAAATAACACGGAACACTTTGGCTATTTGGGTCGTACCGAATAGTATGTACCTTGATTAACACTGTGAAAGTGTAGTTGCTTCAGTTAGGGCATTTTTCTTCATCTGTGAACGACGTTTAACTTCGCTACATTTCAGTCCCAAACGTGTGTTCCGCAGCAGGTGTGTAAAAACAAGCGACGATTCAAAGCAAAATTACAATCGAAAGGAATATAGAGTGTGTTCAATGCTCGCCAGCATTCCGGTGACGCTTATACATTGATAATATGCAAGTCCTGTCATTATATGAAAATGACCCCGTCATGCATGAGCAGATAAACACATTCAAAACGTAGAGAATAAAGTCTGTGGGCTATGAAAGGTGTCTCTTCGTATTGTTTTCTCTGCCGGGCAGCTTTTATCGCGCACCTGTTCTCAAAGATATCGAGCGCGCAGGTGAAATTTTGAACGTAGAACAAGCAGCTTCGCTCAGGGCAGAAAGAATAAAGCGGTACTTACTTATTTAAAATCGGAATAGATTACGTGGCCTTCAATTTATTTTGATCGTACATGCACTGCGAATTACTGATCCAGTGTTACTGCGTAGTTTTTGCCGCCGCTCTTGAATTTTCCAGATGTCCTCCGTTCGTTTGGCATGTAATATCCCCCATGCTAGAAATCGCCGACGCCGCGTTCGCGCTAACAGTGTCCGACAGCGCACATAAATACACGTACGAAGCCGTGAAAGCACCGTTTTTAATGCGATGAATTCGAAAGAAAAACGCCGTAACTGACCAATTCTTTCGTCGGCCTGACTGAGAAATGTTCCAAACTACCTAGCACGTACGAATTATTTGGGATATTTGCTCTTATGATCAAGCGCAGGGAGAAAATGCACTCACTTTTTCCCATAGAAATGCATTACCGGAAGTCACTTTTGGACTGGTTGCTGTCTGCTTCAATTTGCGTCAGCACACTAGCGCCACTTGAACCTCTAGCGTACATTATAATAACTCTATGGTCCCAACCAGACTGTTAAAAAAAACATTATTTTTTTTTTCATTTCAAGGGCTTTTCAAGGGAGGTAGCGAGAACAGAAATTTAGTCTCGTTCTCTTAACCCGAATATTGACTTTAAGGCAACACTCATGCACCGCAGGGTACCAACATCCTGCGAATCATTTATTATCCCGTAATTGGTTTAGGTTTTCCGTCAGTGGGAGACGGGATCTCGCGATGACGGCACACACCATGGAAGCACGAATACGGCCGAAGTCACGTGGTCCCCCAAAACTGCGACACTGCGGAGGCTTTCGCCCTCTGCTCTCGTGGTAATGCACAGAGAGAGCACATGAGCCGCGTGACAATTTTTGAGGCTACATGTTCGCCGCCATAACTGCTCCCGTTATGACTTCACACACCGAGATTCCAGCGGCTAGCCGCCAAAATCTAAAAAAAAAAAAAAAACACGATAGAAAATAATTTTTTGACGTTTTGGTGCCTCCCATATTTCTTTCCGTGATTTGTGACGGCATGCTCATAATTCAAGTAAAAAAAAAAGGCCAAAAAATATGTCTCTACTTTTTTTATTTGTTGCTTTTTCTTAAAGCGATAGTTTTAACAGGATCCCTCGACTGAGCTTTCTCGTTCTGTTGCCACGTGATGTCAGCGTCATATGACGTCATGATGTTACATGACGTCGCAGTGTCACGTGACATGAGGGCAGAGTGACGTGACATCACAATTTCCGCAATACATTTCTCGAGGAGATATCTCCGCTAAATTCATGCAAAAAATACTGGTCGTTCAAAAAACAAAAAAAAAAAAAAAAACAACAACAAAAAACACACATCAATTAAGTGCGTTCGCACCTTCGTTGCATCTGACCGAATGTCTCAGCCAGACGATATGTTGGATTTAAAAGTAGAAATTGAATTATTTATGCTTTTTTTTCTTTCTTCTTTGCGCTAAAAACACTCCCCTCCTCGTTAAATATTAAGTAAAAATATAAAAATTCGGTTGATTTATGAGTTCAGAGAATCAAAAGAAATAAAGCGCTTCGCGCCTCCTTTAAAGATGTTCCCATGAAGTCGACCACAACCAATTTGTTGGCTTTGTTCTGTTTATTCTTTCCTCTCTCGTCTATACCACACGCAGCAATATGGAAGTCAAGACAGGAAGGGGGGCTCATTGTTATTCACAGTCACTTCATTTCTGGCGCCGCATATTTTTTTTTTCTTGTTTTCGAGGCTTCTCCTTGGTTAGGCGTACCCCACTCTACCGTTGCCCGGAGGGAAAGCAGACGCATAGGGCATTATTTCCATATTATACAAATCCAGGCTAGTCAGAAAAAAAAAAAAGAAAAGCTTCCGGTGTGGGTGTTTTTTACTTCTGCGTCGGCTATCAATCAGTCGCCATCTTGCTATCGATCAGTCGCCAATGAGATTGGAGCATCCGCCGATTCAGAAGGCCGAAGAGGGAGTGACCAAGACCCGTGGTCGCGATAGGTCAATCTATACATTTAATAGGATGTCGTTGAGTATATAAACTCGAATGGAGACCATATTTCATTATTTGAGACCCGGGGACGAGACGATCGGCTACGTGATAAAAAACAAAAAAACAAAAAAAAAACACGTCGCGGGTGTTTGCCCTGGCCGATGGCGAAGTTAGACCAACTTCGCCATCGGCCAAAAAAAAAAAAAGGTACGTAGCGCGGAACTATTATTGCGAACGATTGCTCGCCCGTTTTTCATCTGTTTTACTAATAAAGTTAACCCTGTGCCACAAAAAAAAGTCTAGTATTATGGAAAGTTGTTATTGAGGGTAGTAATCGAAGCGGTAAATTTGGATCCGCTCAATAAACTGGCCGAACAAAATGCACGAAAGCGACAATATCGCGTGCATGTTAACAGTGTCGCGCGGAGTACAAAAAAACAAAACAAAAAAAAAAAAACTAATTTTTTTTTACAGTTGTTTAGTTACAAAGCTTTTAAAGCAGTCGACTTGTTCGCGTGCATTGATGCATTTTTATTCAAGAGGACGTGAAAAGACAGCCTACACTCACTAAAAGCTTTAAAAGAACAAGAACAAACTATGAAAAATGCATAATATTGCCTCTTATGTTTGTTCATTTGGTTCTTCTCTTTCATAAATTATTTCAAGTTCGCTAACGAACGAAGAACCCAAAAAAAGAAACACAACTACCTAAACTCACTTACAGCGTCCTCTTTATCCAACCAAAACGTAATTGGCAAAAACTCACAGGGAAGATGTTCGCGAATATTTCGTAAGGAATTTCCTGCGCGCCGCCAACTATTGCATCCCTTAACGCTAGACACCGCGAAACTAGCGCCAATCGGTGGCAAGACGTAACTCTGTTCTAAACCTTATTGGGCCACGCTCACTACATATTCACTGATTGAACGAGAACGAGTTGAGCACTGCGGAAGGCAGCGTTCGCTTCGAGCTTTCCGCAGTGCTTGGGCTGAGACGCACCGAGACGCTGAGGCATTGACGAAGGCAGGAAGCTCGCGCCACTTGAGAAACGGGACAAACAAAGCTGCTTTCTGCGGTTCCCACCTTTTCAGTAAATATTGGTGTTTACGATGCTTGCACACAAAACGTGGATTAACGCTGCTCTCGTAAACATGAAGAAAAAAAAAAGTCAAAGTGCCGAGCTCAGGTTAGCAATACAGAAGCGCGTTCTCGCCTCCGGTGCTATGGCATTCCAATATACCAGAGAGGCACTGCGAGATACAGGACTCTCTTTATTGATTGATTGATTGATTTTACTTATTTAGAGTGACCCACAAACGGCCCCCTTGGTGCTAGCGCTATCAATGTCAGATGGTAGTTGAGTCATGTCTCGTTAATATGAACCCCGTCAATATGAACACCCCGGTATAGGGACACCATTCTCGGGGACAAACTGGGAAATCAGTCACATTTTTGTCTCGTTATTTTGGACAACTCACGTTATGAACATTTTTTTCTTTTCGAAAACGGAGGTGTTCATATTAACGAGACATCACTCTTCGTTATTCGGACACAATAAAAAAAAAAAAAAATATGGAACGTTTGGACAAAACATTGGTAGAAACATATCTTTTTTTTTAATTTACGCTCTTTATATAAAAATATATTTAGGCTAACATTCCCACAAATCTGTACTAAATGATTATACGTCAATCGAGGGCGTATCATAGGCGCTTTGTAAGACAAATCAAAATAATAAAACAAAGAAAGAAGTATACTAAACCTACGAGGAACGCTCGAGTAAACGTGACTCTTTATGCTTATATTAATTAGCTATAGCTTTGTTTTATAATATTAGTAATTAATCTGGACTCTTTCAGTCACGGGCAAAAGGTAAACAAATTTTACCTGACGAGGCACGTCCATCCTTGTTCATCGCTCTGCAGTAAAACACACACCAAAAAGCAGCAAAAACCTACACTTAAAAGTCTAGTCAATCAATAGAGTGCAATACGATGTGGCCCCATAAAGTAATCTTATAAATAAAAAGTAAATTCCCAATACCGCGTCATTAAAAAAGGAGAGCTAAAATGGTACAAATCAAGAACCGTTCGAAACAACGATATCTACAAAAACAAAACAAAGAGTTTGACTTATTATTGCCTGGTTGTTAACGCAATTTGCGTGTTAGCGCCTTTCGAGGACTGTTTTCAACAGCTACCTTGAATGAAGCGAAGAAATCAGCAGGTTTGCCGGAGTGCGGGTTTATTTTACTAAAATGCGGGCGAATGAAAAAAATAATTGAAAACCTACGCTTTCTTGTGTGTGTTTATTGTTTTTTATTTGCTTAGACAAACTTTTACTGCAGTGTGCGATGCGTACCAGAAAACAAATCTTGTTTCATGCGGAACAATTTTCCTTCGAAAAACCTTCCTAATATACGACCCCATATATTCTGAGATTGATTTTCTTGTTTGGGGGGTTCGTTTAAAGTGATTTCAAAATATTGGTACTTTTATTTATAAACGAGTGGGATTTCTCAACCTTCATGAACAACTCTGCCTCTACACCGCGTGAAACAACCTTCAATGTGTTCCAGAAGCCCTGGTCACGAAAAAACGAGGAGAAACATCGCGTGCATCGAGCGTTCTTGTAAAGCGTGCTCCGCCGCAATATTCCTCTAATAGAGGAGAAGCCCATTCTGATTTCTGCAGGGGCCCGCACCCAGCGATGGTCCCAAATCGGCTCCAACTTCTCGCTGCCGCGGTATCTTTTCCCCCTTGTTTCTTTTTTTTTTCCTTTTTTAAAGTTTAGTTTCTGCATCTAAACAAAATGGTTTATAAAGTAGGCGCTCAGCAGCAAACCGAGTCAAGAGGTTTCTCGTGTTCCGGTAGAGTCTGATGGGAAACTAGAACTGCGGAGAAGAGTGTTGTCTCCCAAGGACGCCAACTCGAATGCATCCGGCACTTTTTCGGCGGGTTGCTTGTTTTAACGCCCGGATCCAGGCTCACTTCTGTCCCCGGAAGTTTGGCTTCGAGGATAAGTGAGACAAATATGCCATTCAGGAAGGGGCCGCCGTCCGTCCAAGTGCGCCGGGGAGAGCGCTGTCTCGTCCCTGTCGTAAAACCGTCTCGTTGTCTCGGACGTCGAGGGGGCCGAAAGCTAAAAACAAAACTGGCACCGACCTATGTCTCCCGAGTCCTATTGTGCATAAAATACAGTATTTAAAGAGGCGATGCACCAACTTCTTTTCTTTTCTTTAAGTAAACACAGTTTGAAATTATTCCTTGACATACACAGCCTGTGAAACGCGCGTTATTATTTTTTTTTTCTTTTTCTTCCTGCAATGTCAGTCGCAGGAAGAAAACAAATTGCGATTCGGATATCTCTTCCGGCGGTTATTTCACCCACCCGCATTCACCATAATGCCCGTACAAATTTTCATCTTTGTGTAAGTGAGCACATCAACGTCATCCGATATCCGCTCGGAAAATAACCCTGTCGAGTACGGTTGCTCGGAGCGCGCAGCCGCGGGAGTCGTAGTGTGCGACCGATCCCCCTGAGCGCTCTTCGACCCAAAGGGAGTAGGTGCGGCGGCGCGCCCGGAACGGTCGTTCTCGCTCGGCGATCGGCCCTTCCTCGGGATCTCTTTGTTCGCCGTTGGCCGTCTCTCCCGGGAGTTATGTGGGTCAGGGATGGACCCGATACGCGACCCCTGACGGCTTCCCACGCGGCGGCGCCCGACGATCGATGGAGGCGCGCTGGGCCCATGGACCGAATCGGAGAAGGGTAGAACCGTGGCTCGGGCACACACGCGCCCTCTCCGACACCATGTTTCCTCCACGCCATCTTTTACTTTGTTGGACCTTACGTCCGGACGCAGTCGACGCTACGAGCTGATGGGAACAATGAATCGCCGCCCAAGCGCCGGTCACTGGGCCGCCTTCTTTACACGATTGGTTCGGAGATCATAGAACGCGCACGGAAACCTGACGAGCCCCATGTTAATGCGCTTTGAACGCTGTACGAAAGACCCTAAATTAAAACTGACATCGAATGATTAAAAAAAGAACAAAAAAACGTAGCATTAAGAAATTTTGAATTACTGCTTTATTTTGTGCCGACTCCGAACACAGCCAGCACTCAACTGTCCAGAAGGCTGGTCTTTTCTTCGTAAATTACAGCATTCATCGGCTTTCCTTTTCCTATCGATAGTGGAAGAATGTTTGTGTGTTTGGGTCACGCGCATGTTCCGGTTAAAGAATCATACGCCCTTGTCGTCGTTTCTTCATCATACAAGCAGAAATCAAAACCAATATTTTTTTTTTGACACCAACCACTTGCATCAAAAATCACGAATCTGCGGTAAAGATGCAGCACTCCCTCAACAATAAATAAAACAAAACAAAACACTTCCTACCCCGAACGGGGAAGAGAAAACACAGAAAAACTTAACACATGAGACTCGTCGGTGACACGGGTTAAGAGCGAGGCGTAACCTCCTCCCATCTCTTTCTAATTCAACAGAACGAACGCTGGAGACGAGTCGACCTCCTCTCCATATTTCGCTCTGCTAAAGTGGAAAAAGGTAAGAGGAGGACTTCCGCTTCCCTTTTAACCTGTCACCAACTAAACTGTCGAGACCAGTTATAACGAAGTCACCGGGAATCAGAAATCACTTCGATATATTCGCTATTGCGTTATAACCGACTTCGGTTATAACGAAGTGCAAAAGAGAATGGGAAAGTGTGATCGCTTCGCTGTAGCCGCTATTTCGTTATAACCGATCTCGACAGTAGTTACTTCTAGAATCACTGAAAACGTGAGAAAAACAGGGAGGTCTTCAGAAGTTCCGCTTGCAGCCTTTAACAACACTTCAAAGTCTCGCGAGCCTCCGGCGTGAGCGCGCGGGCAGACAAAGCACGGAGAAAGCCGTGGAGCGCGTGCTGAGGGGTCGCGCGTTCGAAAGCCACTCCTTGCCGTTCTCATACTGTCAATGACCTCGAACAGTCGGCTTGTACGAAATACTGAGAAAATAAATCTTATACCCTCGCTTCCCGGATATCGGAAAGGCCTACAGTATAAGCACGGTACTTTAATGATTCGTGATTACTAATAATTTAGTTATCTCGAGAAATAACGGCATCCCACTAGATGCGCCCTAAATACCCGACTATACAGATTCTACAAATAAGATAATAATGCATGTACAAGCCGAAGAGACGTACTTATTACTGAAATAAAGGCTATGCGCAGGCAAGATGGTAAAAAAAAAAGCAATACGAAAAAATAACTTTTTTACTAGGGACTAAAATCGGGACAACACAGCCCCATGTTTTGTTGTCCCAATTCTGCCTCTAGTATGAAGGTGTTTTTATTTTCTTTTTTTTTTTTCGCCATTACATACTGATGTCGTTATTCTTCAGAGCTTATAACAAGAATGTCTTAAATTTGTCAATTTAATATTTCGCATAAGAAAGACGAGAATATTTCTGGCCATTACCGGACACTAGACCATCAAACAAGAACACCGGTAGCCTAAACAATACACCGACACAACAATCCTACGAGACCGGTAGTCCTCATCTTCTAGTATAAATATAAAAAAAAAGAAAAACAATTGCCTGACTTCGACATTCCGTCAAGTTCAATGAAGGTGCGTTTACACTCGACGGGGTTTTTCAACGAGCAGAACTTCCTCTCGGAGTTTGGTGGGGAGGCTTTCCCCGCTAAATCTAACGGGAAATCGTGACATCACGTCACACAACGCTGCGGCGTCACTTGACAACATGACATCACGCCACGTCACTTCACGATTTTCGGTCCTAAATTTAGCGGAAAGATCGATGTCACGTGACATTGCGACGTCATGCGGTCGGACCAACGCAAGCAAGAAAGGCCAGTGAAGGGCTCACATACAAAAGAGCTACCGCTTTAAAATCAATTCGAATTCAAAGTCTACAGAAAGATTTTCTTCCACTTGCCCGTGCGAGGGAAAAAAATAAAAATAAAGATGCGAGTTAGTTTGAAAACGATCGCGGGGAGTTTCTCCTTCCCCGACCAAGAAGTGGAGAAAATCGAAAACGAAGTACCTCCGTAATAAAATGCGTCGCAGAACGTCCCTTCGCCGAAAAGCACGGGTCGAGCTCTCAAAGAAGAGCTCGTTATTTTTGGAAGAAGAAGCCGCGTGAGCCCCGGAGTCCGCTAAGAGCTGGCCCAGATTAGCTATCGACCGTGGCTCGGGCCGCTTTGCCCCGTGTAATGAGCATCAATTATCGCCCTATCTGCTTCTCCCGGGCAAACAGGGGAACGCAGTCGTGCGATGTCTTCGGCCCATCGATCTGCCCGAGTCCTAGTCGCGAGCGACGCGAAAGACCAACGCCCAATGAAAACAATAGTAATTGCCGTCGCACTTTGTGTGTGTTTGTGTGGAAGTGCGAGCGCCTCTACTCGAAGCTTTTCCATCAACTCCCGATCAAAAAGACGCTAGAAGAGGCAACATATCCTGTCAATGACCGACCGAGGTCGCAGTCACCATAATTACGGAAGGAATTGAGACCTCAACAAAAATTTAAAGAATGAATAAAAAAAAAAGAGTGTGGCTGGAAGTATCTGGAGTAAGTGCCTCAACATCGATCCTTTCGATCTTCTAATGTGACTGACACTGAACAAACGATTTAGACGACATGTTTTCAGACAGCCTTTGGGGTATGGTGCCATCGTGACGCGCTGGGAAATTCAACCGGAGCACTACGACTGCTAGCCTGGGGGTCTTTAATGTGATCACGGATTAGTATTTACGCTAATTGACAATAAAATTTCCGAGAAAATTCGTTTTTAAGAGAAAATGTAAAACAAGAATAAGAAGGAGCCTTTTTTTTTTTTACAGCGTGTTTTTGGGCGCTATTGTCGGTGACAACTCAAGAAGATATTGCGAGGGAAAGAAAGGTGGGAGAGAAGGAAATGAACGCAACGCTGGTGATGAGAGGAGAAAAACCCCTCCCTTCGCCAGCGTTGCGTCTGTTCCCTTCTCTCCCACCTTCCTTTCCTTCGCCCTACCTTCCTAATCTGCAACATACTACAGGTCGGTGTATGAACCTGAGTGCCATCTTGTTTTATCTGTTGAACTGTTTTCAGCTGCTTGGCCCACCTATCCGAGAAAATTACGTTCTACACTTTTATACATTTTGTCCCGTTTTCCTCGTTCAAGTATATGTTCCATTTTTTTCATACATAATTTTTCGGATATTTTCTAAATTTATATATGCTCTCTCCAGTCATAGCCTCATGGGGGACTGAAGGTATTATAATATAGAAAATAAATAAAATATACAAAAGAAATGGTACGAGTAAACCAATGAACGGAGCACAACGAAACTTTTCACAAAGGTGTCTTTAGGTAGAGAAGTCTGTACAAGCGTCGAATTTTCCCGAAAGTTCGAATGCTTAAATGTACCTGGATCTTTATTTATTTATTTTTTAACTACGCCGCACGAGAGCCAATGGGAGCCTCGTTCCTTGATGACGGGCACCAGCCAATGGGAGCACAGCTCCATCATCATCAGCTCCATCGGGAAAGGGTATTTTAGGTGCCGTTTGGAGCGGCTTCAAAGCTGATGACGTCAGTTCGCTCCATAGGACAGTTAATGCTTCTGCATTAAAAAAATTATTCAGTTAGAGTTGTTGAGAGGAAAAGTAACTGACCGTTGTTTAATAAAAATAATTAAAAAAAAAGCAGCCATTACTTTTCAAATTTTTGCAGACTTTGGAAACGAAAGATTTTACTGTCGGTTCGAAAACGGGCCTTTCTGCCCGTTCTCGAATTAGTGCGACCGCATTACAAACTATTAACCTTTTCAGTACACCAATTTAATATAAGAGAAGCGCTGTTCTGTTCATGATATCAAAAACTGTATCATGCTCTGTCTGCCGCTTTCGTTTACATGATTGATAATGTCGTGTAATATTTTCGCAAGTGCTGACTAAGCCGTTCAAGCCTGTATGGGAGGCGAGGACCTGTAACGCTACGCGATAAAGATTCGTTCCTTGCTTACTTCTCCAAACTGGAGTTAATAAAGATGAATTAAATTGAATTGATGAATTTTGGTAGACCATCTACCAGTCGGAGGCCTGGTTTGAGGATTCCTCGGTAGGCGAATTTGTAGAAACAAAGAGCGGCATTAAGTAGGGGAGTAAAGAAAAAAAATTAAGTGTTATTAGTCTAAGGGCAACTAGATTAGTCTCGCGGTTACTTCCTAAGAAAAGGTAATGAAGTAATTACAAAATTAATCTTAAAAGTATTCAATTACGAGCAATTTAATTATTTGTACTGATTACCGCACAAATCCCCTCAGAATTCAGTTAGATGAAGACGGGAGCTCACAAAAGCCGTCTACGTTTCTTCCCCTGGATTCATCGTCACCTACAAAAAAAAATAATAATAATAATACCGAGAAACAACAAAAAAAAAGCGCTTCGAGGAAAATGAAAGCTTTAACACTCCTACCCCCCCCCCCTCGCTAATATATATATATATATATATATATATATATATATATATATATATATATATATATATATATATATATATATATATGATGCGGAGGTTACGTGGGTAAGCCGGCACGAAGTCGAGCAAAAAGAGCGCGGCTTGTGGCGCGAAAAAGAGAAGCCCCAAAGTCGGCATCATTAATTAACCGGGGTGGGGGCGGGCATTAACATGGGGACAGCCGTTGTGCGTGCCTGCGCACAACCGTCCGACCCCGGGAAACATCGGGAGGCTCAAAACACACGCAAAGTGAACGCCGGCCAATAAAAGAGACAAGCATGGCAGAAAAAACCAAGAAAACAAAAACACAAAAAGTACAGCACGAACCAAGTTCCACGGGTGGGCCAGCGAATTAGATTCACGCGTCACCATACGATGGACCATGGAGAAAGCTACGAGCCATTGGAGCCAATCCAATGCCGTGTCGCTGTCACGTGACCTTGGATAGAAGCGCCGCAATACGCGGAGAGCCTACAAGTCGAGCGATAACGTCGATGGCTACTGGATTGGCTCGGATCGTTTGTAGCGTCCCATGTGGCCCAACTGTAAGGCGAAACGCACGACTCCGTTCATTTCTGAGCTGAAAGAGCGACGGAGGTTATACGTTTCTCATAGGGCCAGTCATTTTTCCGCCGCGAGGTGGCGGCTTTGCCCATACCCACGCGCAGTGAGAGGGGTAAGGTGGTCAAAGGGAGGTGGTCGATTGGTCCGATGAAAGCGTAGTTCCAACCTCAGTGTCAGCTTAGAGGTGAACGCAGTATAAAAGAACGAGTAACTGAAATAAGCAAAAGAAAATCTAACAAACAAAACATAAAAAGGCGTCTTTGTAGGGTCGCAAAATGAGAAAAAAGGATTCAGGCAGCTATGATGTAACTAATGGGGATGGATGCCGACGATTCCCCATTTGCCTCATTTGGCAGCAATGAGCCGAGTAATTGAGGTCCGCCGGCTTTACGTTCCTTCCCGGCTTTCTGGGATTGGCGAAGCCCAATGCAATACGGAATATTATTTTCTATGTTTCCAAAATATTAATTTGATATCTTTTTTTTTTGCGTAAAGTGTGTGCGCGTGTTGTAAGAGATAAACGAAAATACGGCTGTACATTGATCTAGCGATCAAACTGCTGCATATGAAGAATCGCAGTGTCCGCAAAACGATATAGTTATCTTGACATTCTTCGGGCGGCTCACTCTGATTCACGTCGTGGCGTCACCAGACGTCACGTCACTAGGTACAACGTCACGTGACGTCACGTGACCTGACATCACGCGACGCGGTCACGTGCCCAACGCGCGCCCTCTCGCATCACCACTCAGATAGAAGGAATTAAGCGAAGAAACTGAATAGGCGCGTAGGACTGTGATGTCCCATAATGCAGCATTGCGCATTTAGTTTCCCCGCTAAATTTAGCGGGGAATCGAACTGGTGTTGAGGTCATGTGTCGTCAGTTTTGCCACTAAATGTAACGGGGAAACCGGCTTGGCGTACAAGTCACATGACGTGAAGTATATAACATCATTTTCCCCGCTAAATTTAATGGGGAAACTGAATTGCTGTTGAGGTCACGTGACGTCAATTTTCTCGCTAAATCTAGCGGGGAAACCGAATTTGTTTATACATGACGTGACACGAGGCCACGTGACTCAATTTTGCCCGATAAATTTAGCGGGGAAACTGAATTGGTGTTGAAGCCACATGGCGTCAGGTTTCCAGAGACATTTAGCGGGGGAAACCGTGACGTCACGTGACGTCACAGGCCACGGCTTCACAAAACCCGGAGCCACCAGCCAAAAACGTTTCACGTTGAAGCAGCGTACCTTCCTCGTCCTCCCTGGCCTAACCTCAAACAAAACAACAAAATATCAAACATCTACCACGGTGTATGAGAAAATCAACATACCTCAAGAGCTGAGCTCTAATTTCGTATTACACAAAAGCGTAAACGTTCGTAATTTCTTTTTTTTTTCTTCCCCTCTAAGGAAATAATGTTTTTCAAGTTCATGATTCAGAATATTCGCAGACCTGCGATCATTATCGCGTACGTAATGCACCCATCGTACATTATGAACGCAATGTTCGCTTTTATTTTCTTGCCCCTCGGCAATATTAAACTCCTGGGATGCGTTACCCCGTGACGTTGTACTTTTGGCGCTGCGAGAGCGGCTCCATTGGGCCATAGCGAAGGTTGCAGCCGGACACGATGCGAAAGGGAATATAACGTTGTCTCGGAATCACGCGGATCCGTGCCTCACACGAGCGGTCCGAACCCCCGAATTCCGGGCGGGAGGGAGCATCGAACGCTCGGTCCTCTAGGGAAAAGGCTTCCTCGATATAGGGGAACCGCGCCGCTCCCGGCCCGACCGTATCCGTTCCAATACGCGGGGGTAAACAAAACGCTCCGTCGAGCACGCGGCTTATTACGGCTAATAGAGATGCCGACGCCGCCGGAGGGATTCAGCGCCGCTAGCAGATGCACCGCTGCCCCCCCCCCCTCCAGCGAGCGACGCGGAACCAGCGGAGGCGGCGTGCACGTTCGAAAAAAAGGGCCTAACGCGATCAGGTCCGAACACCGAGGGCCCTAACTCCGTTTTCGAGAGCCCGCGAGTTTGGCCCGAAAAGCCCGGCCGGCGTTGTATAGCGCCGAGGAGGGAAACGCGAGAGCCAACAGGCGCGAGCGTCAATGTTTCATCCTTGGCGCCTCTCGAAAATCGAATTACGCGTCTGCTCGGCTGCCGAGGGAAACTCGGACGCGCCGCTGGCTGGCCGCTTCCGGCACGTCACTTCCGATAGCACTCCGGGCGATGCCGGGACGATCCCGGAGGATGCCGGGTAATTATTCCGAGCGCCTTTGTTTTTTCTTTGTACTTTGTTCGGCTTCGGCTTGCTACGTTGCTCGGTGCAGGCGCGGTTCCTTGCAAAAAAATATGCTTCCGTAACGTCAAACAATAAAAAAAAAAAAATTGCTTCGAAGTTTTGTTGGGTTTGAGGCAAGGACGTTCAGCTTGCGGTTTGGTGGCATGCCGATATGACGCTCGTGCTGGAACTCTCCGTACTGTTGGTATTCGTGCAATCTCTCCGGGAGTCTGGGTGAAAAAAAGAACTATGTCACAGTAAAAAATAAATCAGGCATCGCCGAAAGCTCAGCCTCCGCCGATAAAATAATAATAATAATTGTTATTATTATGATTATAAGAATAACCCTTATTTAATGTTCCCCAGAACGACAATAGTTTTTAGTTTGGCATACCTCCCACAAGAATAATATAACTAAAAAGCAAGAATATACATGATCAGAAAAAAAAAGTATTACAAAATGTTTAAAAAATTGAAAATTAAATAGTAAAAAGCGAATTACTGAGCAGGTGGCGGTACACGGAGACCGATACACAGATGTCGATAGCCGGACTGTAATCATTGTCATAAATCGATATATAGCTCCTGGGGCCGTGACCACTGACCAAACGCCAAAATTGCAAAAGTCATAACGTTACCTTGTTCCAAAAATAACGAGTCACTATCGCACATCTTTAATGCGGCAATGAGGGCGAACGAAACCCCCAAATGCGTGGAGATGAATGGCGTGTGCTGCAGGGAACGGGCCCTATATTTTCATTGAAGATTTTCCGAATATCGCTCGTATTCTCGGCTTGATTTCACTATGCACCTTTCCAAAAAACACTCAACCCCAGGGGCAACAAACCGTTTTCGAGCCCAGTCACTGACTTTGAAGATAGACTCCCACCGGCGTCCCTCCTAACCCTAACCGAGTGGACTGTGATTTCAATAGTCGCAGTTTCAAACGCCGCTGGCGGCTAAATTCTCGACTTTTCTCGCTACATTTTGTGTTTCTAGGTACATGTATTTTCCCGAGGACATTGAAAAAGCATTGTACCACATATAAAAAAAAAAAAAGGAAAAAAATGCAAACTATTTTTGTTGGGTACGCGCGCGACAGAACGAATGCGACTGGAATGTACAGTTCTAGCTTTTTGTGTTTTTTCTTACGATAAGTTTTGACGGCGCCGCGGGATTCGCCGCATGTGAAACGACAAAGCGCTTTGCTGTCAAAAATAAATTGCAACAGAAGAGGGCCGAAAGTCATGCATTTTTCACGCTCAGAAATAACGTGTTTACCGATGGACAGAACACGGACATACAATTGAGGAAGTGTTAACATTCGAACAATATATCGTGCGCACCACACGATGCAGCGTTATCCGAAAAGAATTTATTTGAGCAAGATCTCAAATAACACCGCCACAGTCGACGACGGTCACATCTTGACGATCGGACGGAATCCGAGATGACTTCGTTTTGGGGCACGTTTTGGGGAGAGCTTCCTTTTTTCACAAACGCAACAAGGCAAAGGAACGAACGCGACTGAACCGTTCCCCACCCCAACCCGGAGAATTATTCTTGAAGTGGACTGAGGATTCTACGCGGATTATTTAAAAGAGGGGGAGAACAATGTTCGCAAAATCGCGTCGAGGGTTATTCGACGTCCTTCACATCCTTCGTTTCCCGTGAATGTCGAGCGGAAAAGCTTGAATGGCAGGCACTTACCAGCCTTATTTCTCACAATGGAAGATAACACAGAAAGGGTACGCAGAACGCATAAAAAAAATTAAGTGGAAACTTTTAAGAGAGGCGAGAAAACGTCGAATGCAAAACCGCAAAAACGTAGGTGGAGAACCGCGCTGAGCGGGTCTTTACAGTCCAAGAGAGCGGCAGAAAATGTCTAGCTGATAGAGGGCGCAAAAGTCCCACCAGCCGCATCAGCATCAGCATCATGGCGGCGGCCTAGGAGCGATTTCTGGAAAGGTGTATAGGTGGCGCCACTCGTTTTCCAAAATGGCGGGTTTAGTGAGGTTCGGAGATGCGTGCCGCTGCTGAGCCTGTCTAGTGTGCTGGCTTCACTGAGCGACACAAATTATTTCTGGTAATACTAAGAAGCTAGGGTGTTATGAACGCAGACCACTTCTTTACCCTGAAAAGAAAAACGGTAATTAGCCTAATATTTACGCCCGGAGGCACGTTTTGATTCTGGAGCGAAACCGAAACTAAACTCTATTTTGGATTTAATTTCTCGGTATATGTTAATTTCAGATTACTTCACAACTCAAGATGTGTCTCACACCGTAATTATTTATTTAAAGAAGTTGTTCGCGGAAACTTTTAAAGACAGGGTTTTTCATACGCCTTGGAGGTAACACAGCATTTTATTATTTGTTGAAAAAATCAGAGCTAATATTTGTGCGTTCTCGCTGTCTTTTCTCGCTCAGATAATTGTCATGTGAAATAATGAACTGCGGGCTTTTTAGTGGGTTTTCGGGTAATTTGATGTTTAATTGCTTTCACATTTTACCCAGCACAAGAATAACAGAATAAATCCAATTTATACAATATGTTCACAAAATGTGTGAGTTAAGAAACGCTGTTCTCACTAGAAAAATTCAGACGGAATCCAAGTCAAGCAGCTGAAGTATGCGTTTTTTAAAGCAAAGCGTGACGCATAGGAGCCAGCGTTCTGTAGAACACCCTGCCTGAGCATTCTACGGAATGCTGGCAGTATCACCAAATAAATAAATAAATAAAATGAATATTGCATCCAGTGTTAGACTCTTTGTCTACCTTGATAACGATGTCAGAGGTTTTCATGTGCTAAAAAGGAAACCTAATGATACCTTTCTGGAAAGACTATTATGGTTTAATGGCGTATTTTTGTGATCGTGGCGTGAATTGGGGGGCATACATTGCCGCGAGTTGTACTAATAATAATACAAATATGAAAATTAAGATATTTTAATACGCAATTTTTCAAGCTCTCAAATAGTTAGTTGCTTATTACCTAATTTTAAACGCGCGAGCAAGTAGGACAATCTAATGTGTGCTAATTATCATCACTGGTGCCTATTGCAGGATTTTCAAGTACCAAGTTATAAAACAAATATAACCTAAAATCAATGAAAACATTATTTATAATATGAGAAATTCATGTAAGACTAGATTGATAGAGGTTGCTATCAAAGTAGCGACTTCTGAGAATCGGTAAAAGTTCCAAAGTCGCCGCCAATATCCTTCCAGACCAAACCCCCCCACTTTAGTTGTTTTTGCCTCTAAACAAAGAACTATAGACGCTACGTTTAGACCAGTAGCGGATAAAACGTTGCGCAACAAATTCCTAAGAAATCGCGTTAAGGCCTGTCCAAACGGGACACTTCAGAAATCGTGAGGCGACACGACACAAGAAATCGTGGAAGTTGAAGCGTCCGGCAGTCCGGCATTCCAACGTCTATTCCAACACCCCCGAGCGAACATCCCGATTTTATTCCTCGCTTCCTCCGCCTTTCGGTGACTTCGGTGTTCGTCAGGCTTGACGTCACATGCCACCTGCCAATGGTGTCCATCTGTTCCGCCGGGCCCTCGTATCCTTGGACGTCTTACAAAATTTACTCCAGCTTACTCCGGGGTAAGGGTTTTGTACCTTTGCGTTCGAAAACCTACCCGCGTTCAGCGTCGCTTATCTGTATTATCACGTGACACGACGACCCGCCGAAGTAACTCGGACCTATTTGGGTAAGATTTCGAACACATCACCTTCCCTTTCCCGTTTTCGGGACCTGAAGAGCAGCGGAGGCCTTGAGCGATTGATCGACAGCAATTAGAGCTTGTGAACGACTCTCCGGACCCACGTGATAAGCATGCTCAAGGCCCCCGTAGAGGACACGGGGTAAATTTCACACACAAAACATTCCACCCGACAAGAAAAAAAAAAAAAAAAAAAAAAAAAACTCGTGAGGCGTTTTCGTATTTGCGACTCTAGCTAAATGGACGGCACCTAGCAGGAAAGCACTGAACCGGCAGGAACATGGTAATTTGGCTATTTCTGCTCGTCTCATGTGGCTTCCGTGATTACATGTCGTCGGTGGAACATTTGTCCCGGTGACCCTGTCGTAACTGTAGTATCAGCTTGTGACCCAGGTTGCTTGCTCCGCAAGCAACCTACGCAACCGCGGGAACCAGACATCTCACGTTTATCAACGTTTTATCAGTACTTTGGAAGGGCAGCATGCAGTCCGTTCAGCGCTTTCTCGAAGAAAGTCAAGCATCTGGAAGCTCGCTTAAAGGGATGCTGAACCGATATTTGAAATCTCATAATTATTGCCCGAGCGGGCTTCACGGGATGGTACTGTACCTAAAAACGATATTCAATCAGACGGATGGGGCCCGAATTATTGTATTTCTTTGAATTAAGAGCAAATCCTCGGCCGGAAGCCGCCGGCGCGAGCGAGTCCTTCTGAGAGCAGGCGTAGCGGAACTGACGTGCGCATTCTCGGCGCCCCCAGTGCCCCTGGTGCCTCCGCGCATTCTCCTCGTTCGTTGGCCTTGATTCTTCGCTCGGCGGCTGTTCTCAAAGCGGCTGATACTAACAATAACAAACGCCACCCGGCTTAGCGCCTGGCTTGGCTTGGCTCCGTCTGTCTTTTGAGGTGAGTGAGAATGCGCACGTCACGAAGCAAGCTTTCCACGACGCTCACCAGGGGCCGCGTAAAAGTGTATTTTTCGTGTTTATTCAATTTTATACGCCTTCTCGCTCAAAACAACGCCATGTAGAAGTAAAAGACATGCTATGTATGCCATTGCGACCAAGAATTTCCACCCAAAATGTCGGTTCAGCATCCCTTTAAGCAAACACATCGCCGCAGTTTCGAAACCTGCTGGAGGGCTACTAAAAGCGGGGCAAACCATTTTGAGTCCAAGGCTCACTTGCTGATGCCTCAGCGTTGTGCGTCGAGCTGGAACATGGCACGGCACGACCCGCATTAGTCCGCCATACTTGCCCGATAGTGGCGCTTTTTATAAGCCGCTAGAGTCGCGAATAGCTCCGGAAAGTAACCGAGACCGGTGCCCACGCTCACGGCGCCATCCACCAGGTAACTGCTTAACACGTTGCATATAAACCTGATAGCAGTTTCCCGGAATGAAGATACTGGCTCTAGTTTGGCTTTTAAAGCATGGCGGTTTTAAAAGAACCTCCCGTACTCACCGGAATCAGCCAATCGGAGTTGATCACGTGACCTTTCCACCAGCCAATCTGCGTCGAGTTTCGCGGTTGATTCTTTTTTTTTTAGCTTCACTAAATCAGGCGACCCCTCCCCCTTGACGAGCCAAAGAACGTTTCACGTTAAAAGAGAAGACACAAGTTCATAAGCAGCTAAAGTTGTTTTGTTTAATCAAATAATAAATAAAAAAAGTGTCCCTAACCCGCATCTACCGGGCTGTAGAAGCTTCCGCATATGGGTTCCATTTTCCCGTCATATTTGCTTCTCTTGAGGAAGGCGTTTTTGGAAGGCGTAAGGCCTTCCAAAAAGAGAGAACATTTGGCCGACACATTTTGCAGCGATAGGCAAAACGAATAAGCGAGTGGACTGGATTAAAAGATAACGCGCAGTCTGGCCGATTGTCCACCATGTAGATCATAATAACTAAAAATAAAAAAAATCGCTGGACTACCAAAAGAAAGGCCTTTTTGGAAGGCGGCCTTTTTGGAAGGCGTAAGGCCTTCCAAAGGAAGGCCTTTTTGGAAGGCGTAAGGCCTTCCAAAAAGAGAGAACATTTGGCCGACACATTTTGCAGCGATAGGCAAAACGAATAAGCGAGTGGACTGGATTAAAAGATAACGCGCAGTCTGGCCGATTGTCCACCATGTAGATCATAATAACTAAAAATAAAAAAAATCGCTGGACTACCAAAAAAAAAAAAAAAAAAGCCAGCGATAACAAAACAAAAATATTAAGGCGGTCTTTTTGCGCTGCTCATTGCTTTTGGTGTCTCGTGTTTCCGGGCTTCTTTACCTGTTTTTGGTCACCCTCAAACGAGGCCGTCCACCGGACAAACCAAGCTTTAGGCTTCCTCTCTAAAAGGTTCCGCCATTTAAGAACACCAAACAAACGAGGTCGGATGGCACAAACGAACAAAAATAGGAACGGCAGATTTGGAAACACCCGCACGCCCACCATTTCCAGGTACACACAGCGACCGCACAGCAGCGATCCTGCGCCGACACGTTCCGAGGAGCAGCCCACACAGTCACAGAGAAAGAAAAAAGGGAGAAGGCTGCCCGCTCTCGAAAGACGGGCACGAACAGATTGTTCACGTCGAGAAACGGACGGGCGCCCGAGCGTCCCACCAACAAAAGCGGTTCGCTGTCGGACAATGAAGCCCCGAGCACGTCGACGAGTAGCCCAGAGGGGGGCCCCTCTCATATTCGATAACTCGCCATAAATCGACAAAAAAAAGATATATATATATATATATTTATCTACCACATAGCGTCTGCGCCAATATAAAAATCCGACGCTTCGCTGGAAGCGGCGATATTTGAGCGAGCGGGAAGAAACGGCCTCAAAATGGGGAAAAGCCAAAAAGTCACCAAACAACAACAACAAAAAAAGATAATAATAATAATAATAATACGAAAGATGAAGTAAGAACGAGAAAGATAAAGCTGTGCCTGCCCCCCTTTTCTGCACGTGGGATCGCTGCTTGCCCGGAGGGCCATGAAAAATTCAGCGGACCCCGGCCGGGCGGTGAACGGCAGCGCCTTTTCGTCATCGGAGTGGACGCCAGGTTTGGATGGAGAGGAGCGGCGATTTCGCCGCCGAATTCGATTTCGGGTCGAACGTGCGTGGATGACAGCGGGGGGAGGGGGGGGGGGGGGACATAAGGACGGGGAGGAGGAGGCGCTTTCCAGAGATGGGGCAGCGCACTACTCCACGGATTCCACCTTAGGATGGAGCGCGGACAACGCTACGAATTCCACCGAAGCCAACATACAGACATACAGCGTGCACAGTCGCTATCCGAAGCGTGTCCTCTCCCCTTGTATGACGATCCTGACAGACATGTGTTCAAAGCATACATATGGAATATAAAGCAGACCACGCTTGGCCAATGCCACCGCGGCCCATGCTCGAGGCGCGTGCGACTGCATCGAATTCTTGTCGTCCTGTCTGACGCGAACCCCCGTGTGTTTTGTACGAACTACGGGCTGTGTGCACGGCGGCTTAATGCTACGTGAGTGTCACATGACCTGGAGAAGGCCGCTGCAACGCGACAAAACGCGTAGCCACGTGGCAAGTTCGCAGCGTGGGATTGGATGAGATGATTCCCTGGCTTCCTTCGCGGTCCATTGAGACGTCAAACAAAAACTACGGGTGGGAATATGCGCTCGCTAGGTCGCGAATGAAGTTATATATTTGTTTGACGGCTTCCTCGCGTAGCTTCAATTTTGTTTAACGCTTTCTTTTGCATTTTGTTTTGTTTAGGTATAAATTACATTGAACCCGTTTTAAAAAAGAAGCATTCTGGATCTGAAGTAAAAGAGGAAACGTTGACGTGATCGGCCAACGAGATTTGGGCGAATATTGCTCCGAAGGGTACAGGTGCGCTTCACCGTGATTCGCCCTAGGGCCGGCAGTAAGGGATCCCTGGGCGCGGGACATATCGCGTAGCGTTCGAGCTCTCCCGGAAGTTTTGAAATCAGACACCGAGGCGAAGTGTTTCTGGCCTGCGCGTTACCGGAAGAGCGTTACGCTCCACCGTAACGAAAAAGCCGATACGCGCGGGGGGAGGCAACGTGGGGCGCACGTTGCACATAGTATGCAGTGTGCAAGCGTTCGAAGCATATAAGAACATAATTACTCCTACTTAATCGTACTTAGTCATAATTAGCGATATATATATAAGGCTGTGCGGGGAGAATCGAACGTCAGACCAGAAAATCCGTAACCCGACGCTTTTATTTATTGATTTATGCTTTTTCTTAATATAATCATATTGTTCGGACACGATAAGTAAATGGAAAGTTAGGACAAAACAAAGGTAGCAACACGCTTTCTATATTTAGGCTCTTCATCAAAAATATCTAGGCTAACATTCCCACAAACCTCTTTTAGGTAATTATACGGCAATTAAAGACGTTCAGCGGATGATGAGTCACATAAATCAGAAGGATAAAACGAAGAGTAACGTCTACTAAGACTTACGAGGACCGAGGAAGCAGACGTGACTTAGTAGCGCCGGTGAATCAATTGTACGATTTATACGATCTCGCACAGAAGCATCAATCCACGAAGCATCCATCCATTTTGCTCAGCACCAGGAAAAGGGGGCTAACAGAAGGGCAAGCGGCAGGGCCAAGTATGATCTCAAGGCAGCCTGCGGAACTGGGCGACGCTGAGTGCGTGCTTCGCAACGACGCATCGCAGTTCTTACGCCGTCAGGGGTCCTGAACAAATAGAAACTCATGTCGATACTTTCCATAAACCTAGAGAGTACACAAGTAGGAGGTGCGTCCAAGCAATCCGAAACTATATATTCAGAAAATATTCCGTAACCAAGCATATAACGGATCGCAATGAACGCAAAATGCACGCACGACAGATTATGTGCTTTCAGGCTCATCAGAATGCTCGAGGCAAATTCGGATGATGGGCAGTAAGTAGCGGGGTTGCACGGTCTGTCTGCTGGGCGTCCAACAAACACGCCCGATGGTCAAATACAAAAACCGTGAACGCATTTTCAAACATTCGAGCAATCGAGTCCGCCGGTCTAAACCGACATAGTTCGAAAGGTGGGCGGTCGCAGATTTTCAACGACTCCTCGACTAATTTTCCTCAAACCCCAGTAGCTGATATCGCCTGGGGCTCCTCCCATATTGTCCGTTTTTGTGCGCCCCAGGGCACTTCCGTGACAAGTCGGGAATAAAGCTGTCGGGACGAAGTGTACACGTAGAAGCAAGAAAGAGAACAGTGCCCGAAATGCTGGCATTGGTTCGTGACGGCAATTTGTGCTCGATCCTGACGACCGTTATCGGTTCTAAATGCGCTTCGTTTCTGTCGGTTCTCGACGTCGACTAATATCCTTTTTTTTTTCTCTCTCTCTTCTTGTTCGTACCTTTATATAGAGGCTCGTTCCTCCATCTGCGGCCGTGTCGAGTGCAGCCCCGGCCGAGCAGCGGAGAGAGAGAGAAAGAGAGAGCTGTCAGCGGAAGAACGGCGACGCAGCGATAAGGACTGCTAGATCGAGCGAGCCGCCGCTCTCGGAATCCGCCGATCTTGAACGCGAGAGATTCTCACGACACCAGACGTGTGGCGCCTCAAGAAGTCGCAAGCCTAACTAACGCCTTCCAATAACCAGGGAGCTTACCTATACGCTCTTATGGCTTCATTAACTTCACTCCCCTACTTAAAGAAAAAAAAGCATATGCTCTTTTTTTACCTGTTTCCCAGATACCCCACTAAAACAATCATTTTATGATTTTTTTAAAGGTGCGGTTCAACTGCTTGTACACTACACAAGACACGATGTTCGCTATACAAACATGACCAAACAGCTATATCTGTAAACTCGACGCAAGCATATTCGAAGCACGTTGACTTCGTACGTGTTGGCGTTACCGACATGTCGGCGGAGAGTTTTTGTCCCACCCATACGACACGCTCGTCATGCGCGAAAGAAACACGACTCGGAGCGCGTCGGCGCGCTGCCTTTTGTACGATGTGTTAAAGGGATACTGAACCGAAATTTCGAGTTCAGAAAACAAGGCCGGGCGGATAGGCGGGAAGCTGCAAAACCAAGAAATATCATTCATACGGCGATACATCTAACGGATCGCCGCATTTTTTTGGAAAAGAAGTGCGCGATTGAATCCGGCCGACGAGGCCGACGCGACAAGACACGTCACGATTCCCATTCTTTCTTTTCCTCGCTACGTCACGTCAAGCTGGTGAACTGAAGCGAGGAGGAAAGAAGCGAGGCCGCTTCTTCTCATTCTCACATTCTCCCGGAGGACAGTTACGTCAAAGAACTCGCTTGATCGCGCCCTTCTTTTCCAAAAGTACGGCCATCCGTTTGAGATATCGATGTACGAGTGAGGTTTTGGACTTCATAACGTCTCTTTCAACACTTCTGCAGCCTTACTTTGCGAAATCCAAATTTCGGTTCAGTATCCCTTTAAGCAGCGTGACCGCCCTCGGCTTTGGTGAAGACTGCAGGGGTCAATTTTGACGTTTGACCGTGGTTGTCTACCGTACTTTCTCGTTTAAGGTAGCACATAAATTGCACTATTTTCTTCCGGGTCTCTCTTTTATAATTGTCCGATTAGGGATATTTTTAACTCAATAGACATAGCGCGCAACACCGATAATAACTTCCGTATTCTATGCGGGTAATACGTGTGCACGGTAAAGGTGATTGTCTCGAACTACCTACAGTTGTACGGTCTGCGGATAAAGCTGCTTAATTTTCTGACTTGTCTTTATATGTGTCCCTCGAATAGATAGGTTGAACGTGTGCATACTTGTTCTCTTTCAGCGGGTTTGGTGCTCTTAAACACGCACTGCGGAATGTATTCCACTCCGTTTCGCAGCATTAGCGCCCAAAGGTGTTTCGGTTCTCTTATACCTTCCCCCAATGACGTCACGACTAAGACAGGGCAGCCTAAAAAGGAGAAAGACGACGATCGCACGGGCGAACGCGGTCCCGCAATTCGTGCCTAGCGACAGCAGTGTTTTCAAGAAACAAAAACCCTCTAAACTCGCTTCCGGAAAAAGCGGCCAAGTGATCTGGAGCCAATCACATGTGATCTGGAGCCAATCATATGCCACTAATCCTTATGATAGCCACGCGCTGGGGTCGGCAAAGCACGAAGGGCACGCGCTGAGATCCAGATATTGTTCGAGTTTTGCTAATCGCGGCGAGAAGTTTGAGTACCACGCACCGCCTGCAGGTGGAATGTTTCCACAACCCAAAGCGAGGGTACTTAAACTTCCTTCGCTAGTGCAAGCACGTGCAGTGCCAAAGCTTCCATGCACTATGAAAAGTAAAACGTAACCGCGTGGGTTTTGCGTGTGTAGTATACGTGCGCTACACATAGTGAGGAAACCAGAAGCGCCCCTTGCGAGCTTCTCACCGCGTCCCCTCATTGCGGCGATTGGGCAAAAGCCACTACCCCAATACACGTCGAGGCATCGACTGTCGTGAACTCAAATTGAGCACTTACGCGGCGCTTGTGCTCAGCCTATAAGCTGCATTCTAGCATCGTCGCCACGTGGTAATTGCCATTATAACGCGGACACTGGGATCCCTGTTACTACGTCATCGATTCTTTAAAAAGAAGCGACCTCGCGAAAGGGCTCGCTTTTACCTAGACATTACCCCTAGACAAGAAAGCTTCTTGGTCAGTGGTGTTGCGTGTTAGTATACTTGGGTGAGACTAGTGTCAGTAAGTTTGTGTCAAGTAAAAAAGAAGAAAAAAAAAAGTTCCGAAGCAATAGTATCATAAACCTGCTGGAACAATCTCCGGACTTTCCTAATAAGCCCGTTCTTCTTTCTAAATCCGGAAAGAACGGTTGCGACAGTGCGACAAAGTAACGCGGGAGAAAATGGGATCGTTCTTCTGAACTGCTAGGCGCACGTTAACAACTTGCGAGGCCAAAAATCAGGGCTGCGCAGCCATCATCACTTTGGGAAATGGCGGAAGTTAGCGACAAAGCGAGTTGAAACATTGTGCGGCAGTCGAGTGAGCTGTGTAATGCTGACCATGTCCATCGCTGCCCGTTGCTGAGTCGGCGTTCTCGGGAACCGAGGCGCCGCCTGTCGTAAGGGAGAGAGGAGTCTTCCGGGAAACTTTGCGGTGGGAGTCGTGCGCAGCGTTGATATACTGACTGGTAAACGGAAACTCCGCCGAACTGTCGTAATCTTTATTCTTTCTTTTGTAAAGGCACACTCACCACGATAAACATTATTACAGGTAGTTTCACATGGTATGGATTGTTTTTATTTTTGAAACATGAAACGCTTTTTTTACGCTGCCTCCAATCCGAAGATTTTGTCCCTCCGTCCGTCAGTGCCCTTTCCGCTAAATTTAGCGGAAAAGTGGAGTGAGTCACGTCACTTGATCTATACGACTTAAAACAATTTACAGCACGTGACAGAAAAAAAAAAAAAAAGCTTGCGGCCAAAACAATAATTTACTGTCCCAGGCAAAATCTAGCGAGAAAATGCCGTCGCGTGATCTATACACCAGTTCAGTTACCGGCTAAATGTAGCGGCGAAATTCACCTTGGGACAAAGACACCAATCCAGTTTCCCCGCTAGATTTAGCGGGAAAATCTGCAGCACGTGACCCACCCATTCCCCCGTCCAGTTCCCTATAATGCATTTCATGCATTGCAGTACATTGAAGGGAAAGCTCGCTGCCAACATTTTCAAAGACGTTTATGCGACGCCATATCGTTTGTCCTCGCTCGCAGCGCATGCTCAAAACTCCCTTTAATCGTCTGCTTATAGAAGAAATATCCTGATGGAACGGCATGCACGCGTTGAACGCACCAATTTTTGCGTTCCTCCCAACCTCGATGTTTGTTCGTGGCAGAAGAGAAATGACAGCCTATACTGGCTATACCGAATTTCACATTTAGTCCGACCACAGTCAACACCAGCATCTGATACAGTCTATCTAGCAGCGCAAAAAAGCATGTCCGAGGCGCTTGGCGTCCTTTTTCAGTTGCTATCACAAACCAATCACGCACAAAAAAGGCGAATAATCAGGCCGCAATCAGAGCGCGTGATTGCGCGGCTACTCTGCTACGCCAAACAATTTTTTTTAAGAAAAAAAAAAAAAGAATAAAAGGGGGGGGGGGGGGGGGATAGCGTCTATAAAGCACTGCCACGTATTGCCACAGAAGTAAGCGATATTTTTACTAAGTTAGGACATTTTGCGAACCGGAAATTCAGGACAATTCTCCCACCTAAAGTTGTGATTTTCAGTTAATTAGAATTTACAGCCATAAGGTCATTTCGCCAAGAGAGGAGAGTACTGAGAGCATTGCTGAGACGCACAGTACACCTTGGAAGCATTTTCAGTGAGACATTCGTATGAGCGATCGGCGACGGTGCTTGTAAATAGCTTTCCTCTTTTATTTATTTAGACTTGCCATGTCTCAAATCTTCGACAAAAATCTGAGTGACTGATTTGCCTCGAGCATGACCCAACATATTAATAGACATATCGGAACAAGTAACATAAACTTATAAGTAATACTAAATTATTCTCACGAAGTTATAGAAGTTTCAAATTTTGTTTTGGAGGCTCTACTGGTAATATTGCAAACATGACGTCAGATGCTGTAATATAGGTAATATAGGGCAAAAGCAAATTTAAGTACCCTCCAAAAATATTTTCTAAAAAAAAAAAAAAACATACACCAGTTTGTTTTGTTAAAACTAAAATTTTAAGTGAAATGGCAAATATTAGGTAAACAAAGTAGATCTATGTATCGCTTAGCTCATGACGTCACATCTATCCGTTACGTCAGATCTCTCTGCAGAGCGCCTTCCCAAGCCTGACCGATAAATCATAAATCCGCAGTATGGGGCCGTACAGCTTGTTCACGATAGGTTCCAAGAAGTTTGAGAATTTCAAATCCAATAATTAAACAGCTAAACTCACGAAAAAAAAAAAAAAACATGCTTGCAATTTTATGTTTTTTGGACTGCCTAGGTTTCTCGCAAGCAGACTTGTACAGCACTCATTACGATTATTTCAATTAGTTGAATGGATTAATTGGGCAGTTATTTTGTAATGATTTGAATTCATTTCGTATGAACTAATCACAAAAGTCATTTGATTACTTTGGTAAGTACTAAAATTCCAAGGGCAAGGCGTCGATTAAAATTTTAACCCGATTATTCGCTACCCTTTAATCAATTATTAAAAGAATATCCGGATTAGCTGACCTCCAGACATACTATCTTAAAAAAACATTCGAACGACAGAATTTTTTTCTTTTGCCAAGCTTTCGTAAAATATTTTTTATTGCTAATTTAGTCTTACAATCGCTCTGGCTGATAGTTGTACGGAATGCTGAAGAGATACAACGTGGAAGACCCCTATGCTGCCTCCTAAAGTAAAAAAAAAAAAAAGAAAAAAAGTATATATACATATATAAGCCCAAACTAATCAAACGAAAAATTTTCTTTCCCCGTAAAAATTCGTAACACCTACCGAACCGATTAACCACTTGAAGAAACTGATCGCGATTAAAAGCGCTAATCGATTAGTCAGAACGTTCCTAATGGTGCCTTTCGTTTGCACACGTTTCCTAGCAAAGAAGAATCCTGGAACCAAGTCTTAAACAGGAGAATGGTCTACCGAAGTCGGTGGGTTAAGAAGACGGGTAGTTTATAGTTGGGGTGATTCGAATCCAATAATTGGAAAGTACAAAAGACCAGTCTTGACGCAGGCTAAACAATCTGTCATTTTAAAAATCTGAAGTAGTCGGGAGGGTAACGGTGGGTGGTAAAAGCTCTATTTGACGAGGGAGAAGAAAAAAGTGCACGCACGCACGCACGCACGCACGCAGCCCTGTGCGATCGTACCAACTTGCCCTATTTTCTGCCCTTGCGGCGATCAACCAACTCGCCCAACTTTCTGCCTCGTTGAAAATCTGGATGTTGGTGTTGGCATTTCTGAATTTACAGATAATAAATAACATGCAGGAGGGGCAAAGCGTGGGAGTTCCGAAAAGTGTATATAGATTGGGTAGCCCGAAAAATCCCGGAGCTCTTCTTTTAAGACTGGCTGTTAGACGTCAGGGCCACCTTGCCAGAATCAGAGTTACAGCTGAGACCGTGTGATAGAAGCACTGCCGAAGCTAGAGCTCGAGCGGTGTGGCTCGTACAGTCGAGTCTGAAGAGTTCGCGCACTCCAGGCTTGTTAAGCTTTCTTTCACAGAGTCTAAGCTAAGACGCAGATTCTAGCGAGCCAGCACTGGTTAATAGACCGATCTCACTAAGCGTTCGGCGCATGTGTGACGCGGCATACTTTAGTTCACAGGAGGCAGACGGCAGCGCGCGAGGGCTCGTGCCGTCTCATGCTCTATATACGCGTAGAGCTCCAGCGGGGTTCTCGCAGAGACTAAAGTTCCCTCGATGCATTGCGGCAGCGGTGGCGTACTCAAACTAGCTGGTGAGATCGGTCTATTCCGGTTAAAATAAATGCCATTATTGAAGTCATTGCGTGGAATGTTTCACGGCGAAGCTGTTTATGGCTAGGGTTCCGTGGATTCTTCGTGTGCGTCAACAAAAACTCAGAGAGGCCACGCACCGCCCTCTCTTTGTCGTCGTTCCAAGCGCTTGCGTGCCTACTTTCCTTTCAATCCGCCGGGTGGTGGTCCCGTCGCGCGTGTCTAGTTCCCTCCGGCTCCTCGGGGTGGCGATAGTCCTCGACATGTGCGTGCGCACCTCTCGTCAAGATGACCACCGATCAAGACAATAAATATGTTCGTACCTCTGTTCAAAATTCTGTGTCACGTTTGTGTCGTGAGCCGAACAGCTTCGCTGGTCATCAACCTTCACAAAGTGGTGTGGCTCATGATTTTTTTTTTTTAATTGTCCTTTGCCACTACCCAAGTCTGACACTCTTTTAACATAAATTTTCTTATCCTTCGTGGCTGCCGGAAGTGCGACAAGATAAATAAATAGCGAAGACAGCGGCCCCTCGACGGCATTACATTCTCCGCGACTTGTTCGAGTGTAAACACCGCTCCCGAGACATGCCTGGTGAGGCGGATAAATTTGACGCTCGCGCCCGACACATGCCAGCGACGTTCGGCCGACGAACGCGGAAAGGGTCGTGAAAGCGCGCTCGAGCGCTCACTGAGGGAGGGCCCGACGACGCTAGGAGCGAATTCATTGTGCCTACTAGCCTCTGGGGGACAACATTTGCCGTTTTATACATACAATGTATACAGTCTAATGGTTGAGTCCCCGGGGAGAGTGCGACGGAACGACACAAAAAACCGTCGCCAAATGTGAAACAACTTCATAAAAAAGATCTAAAAACAGAAAACTCTCTGCCACACGTATAACAAATTTAGAAAAGCGATAAATTAAGAACAAAAAAAAACAACATACCAAAATCTTCCACAGTAAATCGAAACCAGGAGATCAAGATTTTAACAGGAAGGTTCGGACCCTTTTAAGCGAGCGTCACACTACTTATACGTCATACAAAATACAGTCTGCAAAGAGATTCGAACGCGAGCCACCACGAGATCCGCGCTTCGAATACAACAGGGCAATGAGTTGAAAGAGAGAACTTGCCACGCGGCATTCGAATCCGGTAGTTGCTTTGCTACACCAATTAAGGGCGAGAAACGTGAGGGCAGAGATGGGCAGTACTTCAAATTATTTCAAATACGTATTTCAAATACTTTGTGTATTTTGCATTTGAGTTTTATTACAAATTGGGTAGTGTACTTGACGTGTGTATTTAAATACTAAAACGTGGGTATTTCAAATACAATTGTAGTTAAATACAATTTTGTGTGCGAAAATACACCCCTCAGATGTATTGTCACTGTCCAGAGCAGGAATAAAACTACGTTCTGCACCGAATGCAGTCTCTCTCAATAAAGCACCAGCGTTTAGTGACGAAATCGACGTTCACAGGCAGACTGGCTAAATAAGTGCCTGTGACAACTTGTGATGCTTTCCAGCCTGATTTCCATCCATATTTTTGCCTAGAACTTTCTGTATGCGCGGGTGGTCGTCCAGATTTTCGTAACTGGTGCGAGTTGCAACAATAAAAAATTCTCTAGCTAGTGCTGCGCGTCTTGGTCGTCTCGGTTCTTTGTTGGTCTATACCAAAATGTAATCGACAAAAAAAGCTGCTTGAAGCTCTGTACTTTTTCACCTATTACGTCCAAGCTGATTACATTTTTTTTTGTGATTATATATCTATTACGTTACTATCGCACACTAACTGCCGAGTGTGCGATGCAAAATTAATATGAGATACCCAGAAACCCGTTGCAGGTGCCCTGAAGTCGCTGACGCAAATTTTGAGGAATGTATTTGGAAAAGTATTTGGAGGGAGACCAAATACATTTGGTTGTTTTTGTATCTTGTACTTAAATGCTTTTTCTGGAAATGTAACGAGGTTTGTAATTAAATAAATTTTTGACGAAGTATTTTGTATTTGTATTTCGATACATATGTGCATGTATTTCGCCTATCCCTGCTGTGGGTAACCGAGTGACCGCACCATGTGACTATATCACGTGTTTTGACATCACGGACCAGATTAGGGAGAGATACCCAGGAGAGTGGGGAAGCGAGCGAAACCGACACGTTTATGTATACCGATCATATTCTAACAAAAACTACATACTCTATTGTAAGTTCCCCCCCGACTTTGCCCTCCTGTCACCTCTTTTATTTTACTTCCACGGTTTATGCTTCTAGGTTTCTCGTTCCTGTCTCGGGTAATTCATCAAGATGGCAAAGAAGGCGTAATTAACATATTAAGCAATATGAGCCATTCCTTGGACTCATTAGAGAGATGAACATCGATTCGCTGCTTGATGATCTCGGACCATTCGGGAGGTTCAGGACATCGTGCTTTTCAAATGAACCTGGACTGCCCGCTTACATCGATGGACAAGGCAATGCCTGTGGGCGAAATATTATAGCACAAAAATGCATCGGACAAATTTGACTCACCTTATCATTGTGGAGCTCTTTATGTTTATGTTAATACCAAACTTAAAGGTTGAAAAAAAGCTGTATTTACGGTGACACCGGTGTCACAAGAATATTTTCCACAAAAGCATAACGCAAAAGTTTCATCCCCTAAATGTTGCCGGATAACCTGGGTCAGTGCATGGTTATGCACCAATTCAGTTCGCTGAATTCAGCGAACTTCCCGCATTTGATTACACTCCATAATAGCGTTTCCACGAACGCGATACAATCTGATTCAATCGGAAAAAGGGGGGGGGGGGGGGGGGCATCGGCCAATCACACGGACCCAATCCCCCTATTTCTGTCTGTCATGCATAGACGACGCCCCCGATGCAGTGCCCTGCAGCCGTATCCGTCTCACTGAAGCCTAAACACCGCTTTGATGTTTACAAATTAAAAATAGAAAGTCTTCCGTGCAATTTTTGGTAGCCCAGCACTGGTGTGTCCGCCACTTCGATAAGGCGAGCAAACCACGGACCACCCCGAAGCAAGGAAACATTGAATATGGTGTCGACCAGAAGTCCTTTATGCGGACGGTCTGTACAATAGACCATTTTGCTGCTTACAAACATGAACTGCCGCTTGCGTCACAAGCGACTTCCGGTCGTTCCGCTTTTGTCGGATTTGTCGAACTTGCTTTCTGCCAACACTGCTAGAAGGGATAAATGCTACACGGACAACAAAGTTGGAGATTTAACTAGGGCCTTCGGCCGCACAGTATTATATCTTGGAGGAGGCAACTCGGTGTAGAAGAATACTCCAAACATTTTAACAAATCTGGAACTCCTTGGCTCTTTTGGCGTTCACCAGGAGATTTGGTGGTTAAACGTTTCATCTACATTTCAAGCAGCGGTGTTAAGGTTACATTCGTTCATTCTTTTTATAAACCGGAAGTTCTCTGGGACGTCAAAGACTGGAGCACCACCTGGTGGCGTTTGCCATAAAAAGGGTCTATATATCGTCGACAGCGCGTCTTGCGGCGTTATTATTCACCCTGTATTCGACAATCAAGTGCTTTTATTGGATATTTTTTGGTCTGTTTACTGTGATGAAAACAGCTGGTTCAAGGCGTTTTCGCCACAGTGCGACCATTTTTAACCAACTCGCTCCCCTAGTCGCCTATTTAACGTCTTCTGAACGATTTAAACGTCCACGCCTCAATAATGTTCCAACTCCCGAGTGCAGCATTTTGAGTGCGATCGTTTAAATTAGTTTAGAAGCTAAGTCTAAAGGGTGCATTCGGCGCAGTATCGTGCTCCGGAAACAGTGGACACGGGACTGAACATAGCGACCGAATGGGGAACGTAGGCGTGTTTGGATGTATTGAAAAAGACGAGGTTGGGCGTGTTTCGCGAGAGCTGGGCGATCGGTGGCGAATGTCAAAAGCTGGCGACGAGATAACATCAACTGGGATGGCTGTACGACGGTGACCTGAGCTACATCCACCAGAGCAGGGGAGAGAGTGACAAACAAAACGGCACTCTACAGCGTGAGGAGATAATGGACCGAGTTAGTTTACCCAAGATTCGCAGTCGTCACGTCAAAGACCAACAAAAGGACGTCAGGATATCAGCACATCAATACCAGCAGCCTGCCAAGAAATAAAGTGTAGTAAACGACAACACTACAGAGGTGGCGGCCAATCTGCCACCAAAACTTGTCCCCGTGCACAGTGCAGCGAAGGCTAGAATGGATGGACGGTTCAGCAGCACGGCCAGGAAGGGTGGACCCGAAATAGCCGATCGGAGGGGCCCCAAGTTCCGACGCTCTCGAAGCGGCCATCGGCGCCCGAAGAACGTGCGCCGGCCCGCTTAGCCCTGGCAGACCGGTCCGCCAACGTCCCCGATGCCAAGGACGAGGAAAGAGCGGACGGAGGAGAAGAAGGAGCGGCGTCCTGTCTCTACGCGGTTTGTCCGAGGTCCGCGACCGAGCGCGCGCCAAGTGTCACGTGTGCAGGCGAAGAAAGACACTGCATCCGCTTTCCGCGTGTAAACAGGGTCCTTCGCCACGCAGGGAGTGGCGAGCTCGTTTTGTCGAAAGGGACGCATCAGCGCGTTTTCCGGCAAGCACCCGCTCGCGACTTGACGCAACGTCAAAGGTACATGACGGTGAATATCTCCGTGGGTGTGGAGAAACAAAAGACTGCTAAATTTTTAGATGCGCCCAAATAGTGAGGTTCCAGCGCAAATCGTAATGAATTAAATTGTGGCGGATAGCGAAATAAAAAAAAAACCTGGAATGCCGAATCCAACATGAAATACTAAAATTTTCTTGGTTTTCTTTAAAAATGCTAGTAGAAAAAAAAAAAAAAAAAGAACAGCCCGGTGCAATTTTACAGTGGTCACAGCGACAGTGATGACACCTAATGTCTCCTTTTGTTTCTTGCAGAAAACCTGCGATGCCCTCGTGATGACGTTGTGATTAATCTGCGTGAAACCTTCTCACACCACCTGTACGTGTGCACCAACCCTCTACCCTGTTCTCCTGGCGAGCTGTCGCTTGCCTCCCTTTGTGTTCTTCGATCTGACGAACCCGACGTGCCCTCGATGCCGCGGTAAGTCGATAGCTTTGCGCTCCGCCTCATCTGCCACAAACGGCTCCTGCATTTGACGATATCGATGACGGACACGCTATATCATTTCGAGTGGGGAAAAAACCCGTAGATGTCGCTGTAAACGAAATAAACAAGAAAGCCCACATTAATGAGAAAGGAGTTATGCTCGTTTCTTTTCCTGCAGGACATGCGGAACGAAGACAGCCTAGAACAAATAAAAATGATGTTGATGACTACACTGAAGTGACAAACTTGAGGACACGGCTGACGGATGTGTCCGCCCATTCACGCGTACGTATCTCAGCGTGCTTGACGAATGGACGAGTAGAATCGATCCGTTCGAATAGGGCAACGTTTCGCCCTGCCTAGCCCACCTCGTCTCGACGCCAAAGTTAGCGGAAAGGAGGTCAATTTAATCATCGCCGTTATTTGTAATTTAATGATCGTTTGTCACACTACCTGAACAAAAGAGTGTGGGGTTGTTGCGTTTTGCGTACAAAGCTGGCTGAAGGCAACGCAAGATCGTCGCGTTCAAAATGGCGACGCGTTTGGTTTGCGGGTTTTCCGTCGAGCGCATCCAGAAATCTCTGGGCCTGGTTGTTCCGTTCGAGGAACGCAAGAGACGTGGTCTTTGTCAACCTCCCCACCCGATCTCCCTCCCCCACCCCTCCATCTTCCTGAAAGAAGACGGAGGGGTGGGAAGAAGAAAGATCTCTTCACCCTCTTAGGCAGGGGGATATTTGGGGAGAGAGAGAGAGTTTTGCTAGCGCCGTTATATGCTACTTCGTCCCAAAACTTCAAAGCATTACACCTCAAAACATTACGCCTAAAAACTCATCCCACACACCTCCACAATTTTGCCTCTCTCTTCCCCAAGCACACTTCCACTCTCTTGAAATGTGTCGCTTATGCGTACCTGTAGCGTCAAAACAGTAAGAGAACTCGTTTCATAAATAAAAAGTGAAGTGCCTTACTCCTTATCACTAACGGTGACGCGTTCCTTAAATTTGCAAGTAACGCATTTCGTTACTTTTTATTGGTAACCGTAACACTTTCCTTCTATGTTCATGTAACGCATTTAGTTCCTTTTTTTTTCGGTAACGCGTACAGCACCGCTTCTTCGCCCCTTGCAACGGCGGTGCGCTCAAAACTGATGCCGTTCCGAAGAGCTCTGACCGGCCTGACCTGGATAGTTGCAGGTCGGCCTCACCTCAAAAACCGGTTCTATCCGGTAACTAATCGGCGCTGCTTGCAGCAGAGTGAGGTCGAAAAACCGGGGCCGGTGGCAGCGCCCTCGTCGCTCTTAACCAAAGGTCACGGCAAGCGTGGGTGCCCCCCGGCTCGGCCGAAAAGAAAAAGAAAGAAACGCCGGAAAGCGGTTGACAGTCCAGACAAGCGCGTGGGACGTCGTCAGGCGGTATAAATCCCGGCTGCATCGACTGTTTGCCCAAAACAAACTTCGAAACTTGTAGGAGCCACTGGTTTCCCTCCCACGATGAAGGCGTAAGTCCCGGACGTTCCGGCCGCCGTCGTCTGGATTCCATCCAGCATGGTCGCTTCGTATCGTGTCGGGGAGAGTACGCCACCATGTTGGCCTACCCCCTCGCACGCCTCCGTGCGTCTCCCGTTTTCGGAGGACCAGCGAGATCGCGCCGGACAATCGGGGGCTCCCTTTTCCAAGTGGACGGCCGTCTGGTCAAGGAGTCCTGGACTGGGCTAAGGGCGACGGGTCGAGTCGCGGCGGACAAGTTCGTCCGACCGGCGACGACCCAACGCTAGCGTTTCGCCTGGCTCGGACAGTCGGCGTCACCTCCTCCGAGAGGACGTCCGTCAGGCGAGAGCCCTGACCCAAACTCTCGCGACGACGGGTAGCGGCGCGAGCTCGGCTGACCGGCGATGATTCCGCTCGCGATCCCTCCTTCGGCACTCAGGTCGGCGGGCGCTGCGGGCACCCTGTGTCCACGGCTTGCTCGACTGCGGCGTCTCTTTGAAACCCCTGTTTCGCAATAAACGCCGTCGGATACCGGGATCATCGATGTTAGCATGGCGTTGGCGCGACACCCGGCGCGGCGGCCGCCCTCGCTGGGTGCCGCCGGCCGCGAGGTGGGACGGGCATCGGGTTTCCCTTTGAGCACCGATTCGCGGACGCAAAGGGACGTAATATCCCCAAAAACTCTATTTCATTTCCCTTTAGGTCCAAGTTCAGCCGGCGCTACGACCCCGATCTAGTCAATCAGCCAGCACAGAAACTGGCTAGTCACGGTGCTCCTTGTCTTTTGTGTGTTTGCTATATTACTGGCCAAACCAAACCCCCGCAGAAAAAAAAAAAAAAAAATTGGCTGCGATTTTTATTTAGGAAAGTCCATTCCTGCATGAAACGCAGCAACGGACTTTCATAAATTGTTTCGAAGACTATAGAGTCTTGTATTATATAGGTCCCGTCACGTCGTGTCAGGTGACGTCAATTTTTCCGCTCAATGTAGTGGGGAAACTCAATTTGTCCGTGGTTTCGCGAGGTGGGGTCAAATGACATCAAATTTCCCGCTAAATATTGAGGGGAAATCAAATAGGTGTATCGGTCACGGGTGACATCGATTTCCCTGGCAAAGTAAGCGGGGAAACTGGATTGGTGTATACTAGGGAGCCTTCATGTACGCTTTGCTAGGGTGGTGCCACCCTTTGTAATACCACTCGCCGACAAACCAGCAGCCATTTTGGTATCGGCGATAATCCGTGGGGCTTATAACCCTCCCGGAAACAAGCACCTTATCTCACAAGTTCGGAGCAGCGTTGTGGAACCCACGGAGGGAGGATTAGCATTTCCCCCCTCGGATAGGGGGACCGATGGACACAAAGGTCACTTTCCGGCGCAAGGGAAACAATGAGGAACAAAATGGCGGCGGGGGAAAGGGAAACAGGCAGTTGGCATCACTCTATGCGAAGCGCTCATGAAGGCACCCTAGTGTATAGATGTTTGCAAGTCCGGCTTCAAGGCGCCGCAATCTTGCTCCATTAGGGTGCGCTTGGATGCATCATAACCCGATTATGAAGCCTCGCTAAGGCGTCGTAATCGAAATTATGGCCGCGCCCAAGCGCGCACACCAATGGGCAAGATGGCGGCACTACGTGTATAGGTCACGTGACATCATTTTACCCGCTAAATTTAGAGGAGAATGCACGGACGGACGGTCAAAATTTTAGGATAAAAGGTTACGTTAAAAACATAGCACAAAAAAAACAAAAAAAAACGCGCTCAATAACGGCGGATTTAGTGTGCGTCATGGGTTTAATCGGCGATAGCGAACGCGCAAGGGACAAAGATGGAGACGTCTTGTGTTTGTCCCCTCTTTGCATAGCCTCCGTCTTGGGTTTTAGGAATGTTTAAAACTTTAACCAGCTCGCCTGCCTAACAATGTTAGCTTTAAACTAAGATCGCCTCAGGGTTGGACTCGGAGTGAAATTGTGGAGGCTTGAATTTTTACTTCCAAAGCGAAGTTCCTCAAAACTTCGTCTGAAGTTTTGAGGAACTTTCGTGCCCATGCACGAAAAAAATTAAAAAACGAGCTGAATCACCCTGGCGGAGCAAAAGTGCGATATTTGTGGGGTACATCGCTCGACATCCGTTTACTGACTAAAACATTAAAAGCCCGAGCGCTGGCTTTTACGTTGTGCTAACATTGCTAATTATTTGATAAAACATGAAATAATCTATTTTATTAATTATTTCTGTCCCCAAATGGGATATTCTGCGAACAAGTCGGGCAACACTGTCTGTACGTTGAATTTGGTCGAGTTCGGCGAGAACGTGGAAGATGTGCTTGCGAATGTGTTTCAAGAGCGACCCCGTTCAGACGCACCGAGACGCGGTTGACGGTTCCTCCGACTTCGTACATAAGCAAAGCCCAGCCAGGTGTATATATATATATAGGCGCGCCTTGGTGGCTCAGAAGAGGATGCCCCCGACCTTTTCTTCAAGGTCGACCTTTTTCCGCATAAATAGCTAACCTTATTTTCGGAATAAAGGGCCAATTTCCCCTTGCACTGTTCCCTCTCACCATGTTCGGAGCTGTGAGCGGCACTGGGGGACCGTGGTGCAGGGGAATGTGTTCGCTGCTATAGTCGGTTACAAGTCAAGAAGGTAGCGGCAAATGCCCCTCAAAGGGAATCATATATCCCTCCGCCACCTTCGCATCCAATAGCGTCCCATTGTTTCCGTGACGTCGCGGCCAACGCGCGAGGAGGGTCTTGCCTTTCTGTACATATTTGCTTTATCTTTCGACTTTGACTTAGCGTTGTGGAAGCCACGAGAGGGAGATTAGAGTTTTGCCCCTCCGATGGAAACAAATACGACTTTCGGGGATTAGCTTCCCCCTCCGATGGATACAAAGGCTGCTTTCAGGGGCTCGGTTCCCTCTCCGATGAATACAAAGGTCGCTTTCTTAAAAAGCGGGATCGGAGACGAGTTGGAATCCATTGAAGCGGAACAAGGAGCGTTTCCAGTGAACTCTTCTTTCGACTGCGGAGAGATTTGAAACGGGCGCATCACGCTTGTGGGAGGAGTTTCTCCTACCTTCTTGACTTGTAACCGACTATAGCCGGTCCTGGCTTCGTTGGAGGCTGACCCCCCTCTCGCACGTCGATCGAGTATACTGTTTGTTCGACATTAAAGGGGTCATGAAACGCTTTTCCAACTTTTTCCTGTTTCGCTTTCCTCCTCAACTCATAAATCGCGCATTCCACCAAACAGTTCAAGAAGACGAAAAGAAGGGAGGCCCCTCTCGCTCGGAACCTGGTTTGTGTAATCCCCGGACACATCCATTCTCCCCCTAGAAGATTAGCCCGTCGCTCAAAACTCAGACAAAAGTTTCTTTCCCTAGCCCGTTCACCCCTAAGCTGACAGTGCTGTGGAAGCTACGTGCTCCTTGGGCTAGCCACACTTTTGCCACGTAACGTGGCAAATGTGGCTGCAGAGAATGAAGTCAGGTGATGAAACGGAGGTGGCTGATTGGTCCGGCAAGCGCGTAGCTTCCACCACAATGTCAGCTTAGGGGTGAAGGGACTAAATGAGGTCCGGTTTTGTGTGACGTCAGTTTGGACCCGATGACACGCTTTTGGGACCTCGGATGTATCCCAGTGAAAAGGCAGAGCGGTTACGAAGGGGAGAAGGAACGAAATAGTCCGCTGTGTTTTCAAATTTTCGCACTGAATGTCAGGCTTTTGACTTTCTACCTTTTTTCATTTGGCCCACTGAACGATGTTCTATTAGTAAAATCCCAATCTAAAATGATTTATCCCAACCCAAAAATCGTTTCATGGGCCCTTTAAGCTCGAATAAACGCCGTATGCATTGCCTATGCATTGTCTGGTACGCACACTTTATTTCTTGAGTAGGTTCCCTATATTCCTGTTGGTAGTAGCAGACGTTAAGGTCGAGCAATCGCAGGTACCCTGCCAGCTCCGGGGTAGTGTGTTGGTGACGGAATAGGGCTCACGAAGTCTCTATCGGCCTTCGGCCACGGTGTCGAAAGCTTTCAATAAAGCTGCCACTTCCACCGATCGGGGGCGAGTTCGGATCTGTTACGGACAAAAACTAACAACGCCGAGAGCGATGGGCTTTGGCACCCCGTATATTAATCAAACCCCTACCCAAACCAAATCACCGGAGCGTAGCCTGCTAAGATTACAGGTCAATTCTTTTCGCGACAGATTCAATTCAAGTGACGGACGTGAACATCACGTTTCTTCGTTTGTGTGTCTGCTTCAACGCCAGAACTACAGCGCCTTGGACGCCTCACCAGCGACAGGTGCAATCTCGTTCCGAAAGCCACCGACGTCACGTCAGCGTCGCAAATGGCTGCCGTTTCGCGGTTCGCGAAAAATAGGTCCCGAAGCGGCTGGAAAAAACGTGCTCCAACTGATCGATCCCAGCAGCATTGCGGTTGGGAACACGCGGATGTGCTTTGCAATTGCAGATCCGCTTGCAGTGTGAACGCTCCATAAAGCCGTCGCACTTCAAAATTCCTAAACCTACCACGTCCAGCGTTGCTCAGTGTGTTCGACCTCCAAGTGTTCCGTACTTGGGTTCAATCGTTTGCCCCGCAGTTGTAAGCGGGGAGCGACAGCAACACACCGCCATGTTGTTGTGATTTTTCTTGTTTATCTGTGCTGGCAGATGCCTTTGCGAAGCCTCCGCGTGTTCGACGGTCCAGAAATAACTACGGGACGACATTCAAAAGGTGGTAGTGATTGATAAAATCTACGCGAGAAGTATTTTTGAGTCCTCTTATTATCAGATTGTTCTTCGTTCGCCGGCAGGTCGAGGAGACCTGCTGGGACTGATGTGATCGCGGCGGTATTCGCCGAAGCATCACAGGATATCTGTGTTATCAATTTACGAGTCTCGTGTAAAACACTTTAGAGCCGAGTGTGGCCCCGACCGGTTTGTATGCAGAGAGCAAGTCGTCTGCTGCTTCTTGCGTAGGGGTTGCGGTGACATTAGAACAAAAGTCGAGTTCTGATTGGCTTTGAAATATAGTGGGTACACCTCATTTCTAGATGCCTTAAGGTCGACCCACTCTTTTTTTTTTAAGTCAGCCAATAAGAGCTTGGTGTTCTGACATCATCGAAGCCCCTGCGCAAGGAGCACACGAACTTGCGAAACTAAGGCTAGCTGCTACACAGGATGTCTATGCCAGTCCGGTCATGTGCAATTGGAAACGATTCTGTTACGAGCCGCACCATGTCGCCACTGTATTCTGTGTGGGAAACTGAGGTGGAACGAAGAGACTTGGTGGATATGGCCGGGGGCCGGTATGTAACGAGGGTACATAAACCGCTGTTCCCTCCACCATAAAAGGCTGCCCAAACCGGACATGCTTTCTGCAACACACACACGCACACACACAAACAAACAAAAAGCAACGCGCGAGCTTTTTTTTAAAGTTTTTTTGCTTTGAAACGCGGGTCTGTTTGACGGACACCAACCATGCTGCTCTCAGTTTTGTGACTTCAAAAATGCACACGCAAAGGAAAACGTTTGCACTCCCTTCAAAAGCTTGCACGCTTTTTCTGCCGTGCACAGCAGGAATCCTGTTTTGGAAGCCCCTTATCACCGGCTTCAGAAGGAACAAGTTTTCCTAGCATGTGACGAGGCCATCTAGACACTGACAACCAAGTGATCACACCAGAAAGACAGGTAAAGATGCTGGTCCGTCGGCCCTGTCCTTCTTGCTCGCTACTACATGAGTGCCTGCCAGGAGTCACCTAACAATACGCCATCGTAGTCACGGGGAACATAACACTTTCACGTCCGTTCTCCGAGCACGGACACGGAAGCTTAGAATGAAATCTGTGCAGACGGGCGGCAATGCGAGGGGGCAAAGAAGGCCGAGAGTTGGATGTGGGAGGGAAAATGCAGGGGAAGGCCGCTTCCACGATTTTTAAAACACGAAAGCAGGATATGAGGAAGGCAGAGTCGACCATTTCAGAGGGAGTGGTTTGCTTATTGAGGCTAGAACAGGAGGTTTCAAAACAAAAGAAAGAAAAGTATAGGGCTAAATTTGGGGGAATAGATACAATGTGTGCAGTATGCCAAACGGAAAGGGTTTCGGGCGGAGAAGATGGAAGGGTGGATGAGAGCAGAGTCGGAGGCAACAAAGAAAAGATTTGAGGGCTGGTGGAAATGGACCTTTTTCCAGTAAGGAGCGCCTCATGACGGTTTCGCCTCCTACTATACTCCGTTTCACCTTCCGTCCGAGCACAGCGGACGCTAGGAGCCATCCCAGCCAATGCGGCGTTGAGGGAGTGTCATGCGACCTTGAGCTCCCTGTGTCGCTTCGCCCCACCGGCAGGTCACGCGACTTTCTCCCGGCGCTGGATCGGCTGGGATGGCTCGTGGCGTCCACTGCGCTCGGACTGAAGGTGAAACGGAGTATACAAATGGAGGGCAACCGGACTCGCCTTCTCCCATAGGAACAGATTAGTGTCGCAAGAAAACAGTGCCCCCCAAGAATGGCGAAAGGGCGGTCAAGGCCAAGGGAAAAGGGTGTGCGCGTGCGCAGACGCTTACTGGAAAAAGGTCTATTACCTAGGGAAAACTGAACTAGGTGAAACCAACTACAGCTAGGAAACAGACGGAGAAGACTAAAATCGGGACTCCCTCCCAACTCCCGTGTGGCTCCGACCCAGAGTTCCCATCTTGTACACAAGCGGTTGTGGTGATGGCGGGACGCCAACATGGTCTGACCAGAGGAAAATTGGCGACTAGCTCACCACGGAGAAGAAACGAGAACTGGTGATTTTAGATTTTTTTTTGCATGGTTTTTGAAGTTGTAGTGGTGATCACCCCCGCGTTCTGGCGATAGTTACAAAATTTATAGAGGGGGAGAAATTATATATATATATACTTTAAGTGTTTGGGCTAGGTGGCGCGAGCTACCGTCCATTAGGAAGGGTACTGCCGTTGACTTTCATCCCTCTATTCAATGCTACTAAAAGTAATTGTTTTTTGACGAAAATAATCCCTGGAGAGGGGGAAGAAGACGGACAAAGTACAAACACAAATCTCCAAACACAACCAGGCGACTGGCGCGCGACCGAAAAATCCGCCGGGTCCGGGTATCGAACCCGGGACCTTTCGCGCACCGGTCGCCTAGCTGTGACTGAAGATTTGTGTTTGTCCTTTGTCCCTGTTGTTCCCGTTCTCCAGGGATTATTTTCGCCATTCTTGTCCAGCTCGCTTACACTTTTGCATTTAATTGCACTATAATCAAAATTGCACTGTGCCGATGGCAATGAGAAATCGTAGTGGTCGCCATTCAACTGTGAGTCATTCCCCATATAAATCTAGACGTGTCAATCGGACCGATTAAACAAGAATAAAACATGTCGGACCATCTTACCTTCGAAACAAAGGGTATCCTCCGCTGTCGCTCAATCTGGGGCCGTTATCCAGAACGCATATCCCACGAGCACACAAACACACACACACGCACAACACGGAGTACGGGCGCTGGTTTCGAATTCCTCGGGAGCGGTGCTCGATGCCAGCGGAAACACCTTTTCGCCGTCTCTCTCTCTCGAAAAAAAGAAACAGGCAACAACGGCTATTCCGTAATCCGTACGAACGCTGGCATCTGGCAGGTAGAACGGCACGGCGGCGTCGCCACACTTCGCCGTCGGACGGAACACACACACTCTGTGGACGATAGCGCGGCAGACAAAACGCGCGACAAAGGACGTCGCCAAGCACGAAAGCAGACGAAGCCAACCAAAGCCACGACGCGAGAGGCCCGTCGTCCGATGGGCGTCTGCCCGAGGTCAAGGGTGGGCAACTTTTCCGAAAAACCAGACGGGCCCCGAAGAGGAGAAGGGGAGAGGTGCGGTGGAGAGAAGGAGCGGGGGTCGAGGCTATCGAACAGGAAGCGGAGGGACGGTCGGAGGGAAAGAGAGACTGGTTTCGCTCCTACACGCGAGAGAGGGTGAAAGATTCCTTCCTCTATCCCGCTTAACTTTTTTTCTTTTTTCCCTCTTTACATTGTGGGGCCACCTGGCAGAGTTTTACGAAGCCCCCCCCCGGGGCCTTCCTTCTCCTCGCTCATTGGTCGAGCAAGCCCCGTAGAGAGGGCCCCCGAAAATAAATGCAGAAAGACGACGAGCACCCCCCCCCCCCCTCCCCCCGCTCCTGTCCCGTTTCTAAACTATGTTTCAGCGTACGGTGGAAAACGACGAAGGCTACCGTCCACCAGTGAACCAATCAGCGCGTGGGAAGGAGACACGTGAACGGTGTATCGTCGAAGTGCTCTAAAACGCGCGGATCGCTCTGACTGGCTGGGAGGGGCCATGACGTTCGCTCTATGCCGTGTTATGGTCGAAGGAAGCCCCCAGCGTTGCTGCGGCGCACCCCGTCGACGTAGCGCAGAGATCGGCGGTCTTGAACTACTAATAACAAACCGGGGATCGCAAGAAGCGGCTTCTTCGGGGAGTGTGGCAGGGCGATGTTCTGCTCCCTTCGCGGGGCCCGTTCCTTCGTCGAAAAGGGACCGGGAAAAAAATTATATCTCAAAGAATGTTTTTTTTTTTGTTTGTTTGTTCGAGGAGCGGCTTTGCGCCTCTTCTGTCGCGCCTTGCTTGAATCTTGCGTTGTGCCCGGCCCCCGAAGGACCGAGGATTGCGCTCGGCTTGCTTCTCTTTTTCTCTTTTTTTTTTTTTTTCTCCGGTTTCCTTCTGGTTCTGCGGATGCCTCACGTTTGATTGCGTCTCTGAGACAGCAGACGTCGACGTGGGCCTTTCAGGGGGTACCGTAAAAAGATTCTCGACCTTCGCTAGATGCTCGATCCAATTCTCAAAATACATACGAGTTAGTATTGATTCTATTTTCTACTTATTATCTTACGAACAAACAAAAAAATTAGAGCGAACTTGGGCTCAACAATGCTGAGCGCAACTTCGTCTGCTTCTTGTTCAGGGGTGGCGATGATGTCAAAACGCCGAGCTCTTATTGGCTGAGCGGAAAAAAAATTGTTCGTAGAACTCGAGGCATCTAGCATTGAGGTCTACCCACTATCCTTTCAATCAGAGCCAATCAGAGCTCGCCGTCATTCTGACGTCACCGCAATTCTTGCGCAAGCAGACGACATATGATCTCCGCATATACCTTTTCCGAAACACCACACTCTAAAAAAAAGGGTGTCGTATTTACACCCTTTTCTCTCACATAATTCACCCCAAAACTTCAGTTCGACCTACAGGGCATTGACATAGAACAGACGGCCGAAATTTTGTGAGGGGCTTGAGTGCGATATAACTTATTCAACAACTAAAGTACGTATCAAAGACCACTGAAAAACGAACACTGGGGTTATCATTTTTATGGTAACCAACACGCACAAGAAAAGACCCATCTGAGCAGCGGCGGCGTCATAGTGCGGTTTCAAGACGGCGGACAGGTTTGTGCTCGGTATTTGTTTACTTCATCTACGCTGATGCTTTTTGAGCGTTTTACGGCCTCGAACGTAACGCGCGCGTGTGGCTGCGTCCGAGGAGCGCAAATTTTCACCGGGTCTGTGGGATCTCGAAGTTCTATTGCTCTCTTACTATCTCTCTGCGAGAATGACATCTGCTTCTATCATTGCAGCGTTGTAGAATGTGGTGAGATCTCTACTCGCGGAAAGATCGTGTAGTGTTGAGGTCGATGTCTTCCTGGTATACGGCTTCCGGCTTTTATTTTTCTCTTCGGCCCAGCGAGTCTGATATCTGAAAAATAAAAATAAATAGAGCTGGTGTCTATCAAAAGTCGCCTTTCGGCTTATAATGTTTTGCCAGAGAGGTACCATGCGACCCATCTTTTGGAGGCACGGCGAGGACAGGCGCAATTACTATGTCGGAATACCGACTGCCATTTTCGTTGGAAGTCCTCGTACTCGTCGTGGGAGCGCGTACTATACATGTACTCACAGAGGGCCCCGTTGTAATCTCAAATGACGCGGCGATAGCTAACGCACTTGACGTAGGTGTCTAACTGGTCACAAGTGTCCGACACTGTGCTGATTTTATGCGTTTGAGAGTCCGTCTCGTAATCCCATCAAGGGCGGACGTCCGCGTTTCTCGACTCGTGACGAAAAAGAAGAAATATTAAAGTTGGTAGCCAGAAAACGTGGGTCAAAGGGGGAAAAAAAAAAGAGAGAGAATTTGGGGAGCTTTACGAAAAAAAAAAAAAAATCGATGCCATGAGAGTATTTTCCATGAGCTTCCCTCTTCAACTCACAAATCGCGCAGCGTTACCAGACAGTTCAAGAGGAGGGAAAAACGAAGCGCACTTCCTGCTCAGACACACCTAGAAACCGGACTTTGCAGTTCTCAAAATTCCAACAAAAAGTTGCTCCCCCCCTCCCTTCCAGCCCTTTGCTTCCGCAGTGCTGCGAGCAACTATCTATCCTCCGTTCACCTCTAAGCTGACAGTGCTGTCGAGGATACGTGCCCGTTGGGCCAGCCGCCACTTGTATCTTCTGCCACGTGATCACGCTCCCTCGCGCATACCCACGTGCAGAGAATGGGATCAAATGATGCAATGATTCTATGTTCTATGTAAGGGAGGCGGCTGATTGGTCCGGCAAGCGCGTAGCTCCCACCGCACTGTCATCTTACGGGTCAACGGAATATAATAAGGTCGGGTGTCGTGTGACGTGCTTTGGGAGCCGCGGATGTATTAGCGTGAAAAGGCGGAAAGCTCTCGAAGGAAAGGATGTACGCTATGTTTTTCAAATGTTCGTACCGAAAAGCAGGCTTTTGACTTCCTACCTGCTTTCGTTTGGTCCACTAAACGAAGCGTCTTAGGACGAACTTGGGGGCAAAACGAGAAGCCACAATAGACCCCTTTCGGAATTTTGGCAACACTGAAAAAAATTTAGCGGGAATAGTAAAACATATAGCAACATTGGGTGATCGCCGCCATTACGCAGGGTTCGACCGGTCGGCGTGCAGCGTAGCCGCCGTAGCGTTTTGAGATATGGCTTGTGCGGGTGTTTTCTCGATCACCTGTTGGTCTAATGATCTATCGATACTGCCACATATAAGTGACAGGGAGGTGAGCAGTTCAATAGGAGCCGGTCAGGCACAAACCGGTTCACGGAAAGAAGCTACAACTTCTTCGTCGAAGCATACGTGGTCTCCGCATCGATAAGGGCTACCTACTCACGGAACAGGCAAGTTCTTTTTTGTTTTGTAGTGATTTTTTAGTAACATTCCATAATTTTAATACAGTTAATCATAGTGATCGCGCTTTTAGCGTGTCCACTCCGAACGACCCGGTACGCTGCCCCCGTCGTGAGCTTGTCGTTCGGTGACAACCGAGAACTCGCTTGTTTCGTTTTTCGTACCCCACCAGTAAACTTACGACCGCGTACCAGTAACTGCAAAAGGTACCTCGACGAGTCACAACCTTGAGTGTTCAAGAAATCGCAATCGCAAATCGTACAGAACAGCAGAAAAGGTTGTACGGGTGGGTGGAGCAGCATTTTAAATTCCTTCCTCGGTCACCTTTTAAAGCCTAAGAAATTAAGCGGTTTATGGCATTGCTCACAAAGCTACAGAGTAGACTTTCCAGAACCACTGATGTATTGGGGTTTTTTCACGGCGTTTGTAAACGTACCACGTTTGTTTGAACCCACCGAAATGCGACATTGCAAAAAAAAAAAAAAGTATGTGTGCTGGAACAGATTTTTATTTGCACAGAAATTATGCACAGCTGTTTGAGTGTCAAACGGGTGTATAATTTTTTTTTGAGTAAAGCTATACGCACTCCGGAGTGCGCTTCGGACGGAAATGGCTATACGCACTCCGCTTTTCTCGTATAAAAAGAGTGGACACAACGAGTTTCCTAAGCGGTGCCATGGCATAGGGGTTAAGGCCCGTTCACACTCTTGCGACCTCTTAAACCTAGGCTCCTTACAACTTCTTAAAACCAGAAAACACACTGGTGCCATCTATTGGGAAGCAATGTAAAATCGGCGGTACGGCATATTTTTTTTTAATTTCTCGCGCATTATCCTTTCTTTCTTGGCTCGAAAAACTTTTGTCAATGTTATAAACGAGCCTTTCTATGGGTATTACGCACATTTGACCTCGGAAATCCCGCAAAACCTTCGCTCTTGTGAAATGCAGTTCCAGGGTCACCGCATAGATGGCGCCACAATGCCAGTTTGTTTCCTCATTTTAAAAACATTTAACAAGTTTTAAGAGAATTCGTCTCTCTCAGTCGTACTCGGTCGCAAGAGTGTGAACGGGCCTTTAGGGTGTCCGCTTCATACGCAAGTGGACGCGGGTTCGATTCGCGGTGGGCCTACTTGTTTTTTGTTTTTTTTCTCGAACATTTTTGTTTTGTCGAGGCATTTGGCGATATTTACGACATTTCCTTTTTTGCAATAAACAGTAAAAAAAAAAAAAAAAAAATCGAATGTTGTCGAGAAATTTCGCAGAACTAAATGGTATCGGACTCCCTTTCCGGAGGTGCGATCGGGGACAGCGGGCCTTGGATTGCCGGCTGGACGCCGCGAAGCGGCGTTTACTGGTTACACTTTGTAATTAGCAGCCGATACTGTCGCCGCGAAGCGGCGTGAACGCAGGCGGGGGGCTGTGTTAACGAGCGCCCCAGTGATTCACGCGCCGTTCGAAAAGGGTGGCCCTAGCGGCATGATCTCTCGGAGGAGTGCGTATAGCCATTTCCGCGCGATGCGCACTCCGGAGTGCGTATAGCTTTACTCTTTTTTTTTTTATCCCATTCAGTGCAGGAAGTTTCTTCATCAAGGGTTCCTGCTACCGAAGCAAGAAGACCCAAGAACAACATACAATGTGTTCAGGAATAAAAACCGTTGAACAGAATAACAATTGTTGAACATGCTCTAAACACCAACTCTTTGGCTGCATTCTCACAAATTTCCAAACTGATTAGTAGCGTAACGTCCCTAAACGTCTAGCGGTACGGCCTTGGCACTCTGTTCAGGCCACCACCCCAAAAGTTCCCACGATCGCAAGGCGGGTTCGAGTGATCTTCAGATTCGGTGGACACTGCATTTAGTCTGTTACCCCCTCCACCCGACGTCTGTTTTCTGGAAAACTCTTTACCGGCGTGAGTAAAGGAAACGAACTTGCTGAAGAAGTAATCATGCATCTACGCGCCGAACAAGTACCTAACATGGCCTCGGTTGCAGTGAAGAAGCACTGAAGGAGGGAGCCGCTCGCCCATGCGAGCCGCGCACTGAACCGCGGCCGTACCTCTCTAGTTAAAAACGCGGCTCGACACACGGCCACACTACTACAACATATAATCGTTTGCGATGCTTCCGCTTACGGATGTAAGAGCGTTTTCTTGTCTAACCCGTGAAAGTTTTGTAAACAACACGAGGACTCGGTTTTTCTTTTTGAACACTTTAGAACTTGTCTGACACTGACCTTTTTTCCGTCTCCGTCAACGTATCCATCCTGCGTACACAAAGGTACGCAGCGATGCGATAGCATATTGATGCGGCGCGCGCAGACTGGGACTCAAAGTGTAAGCTGCAGCACCGTTGTAGGCGGTAAGATGCAGGCGGTTCTGGCGGGACCCCGGACCCCTGCGTGATGGCGGCGGACCTAGTTGCAGTTGCGTGCAACAGGTGGCGCTCTACTCCGAAAGGGGTCTATAGAAATAAACGGGACTTTGGGGGAGCCCAACTTCGTCTTGCCTCATTGGTGGAAGGAGTGGGCGCACTGGCTTGATCATTTCTTCACGTATTTTCCTACCAGAATTGCTGGACCGGCGAATTTTGAATAGGTCAAGATAATTTTTGGACGGAATGTTTTAATTTGTCCTACCTGTCCTCACCAATTTTTATTATTTTTTTATTTTTTGAAACTAAATGTTTTTACTAGCAACAACAACAAAAAATCACGACAGACGGGAGTACATGTTTATTGCTTGCGCATAAGACCTTGTTTCCTAAGAATAACAAAACTTTGATGGTGTAAAATAATGCCTTGAAGCTGAACTGGCAGAACGAAAAACAAAGGGTGACATACTTTGTTTATTAGAGCGCCTGCTCGACCAGCATTTTTTGTAACATGCGACGTCACACCACTTGAAGGTGCGGGTAAATTCGAATGCTGCTTTTGGCCCAACCTTAATCTGCCGTTTTCTCAACAGTTCTTTGGAATTCAGAAACACCAAACAACGTGCCCGGAAGTTCAGAAATTTTTAGTCAGTTTAGGTTGTTTGGAAAACCAGCTGAATACCCATTTAAAGGCAGCTTGTGGAAGCCCTAAAAACGCGAACAAACAAACAAACCACACACACACACACACAGACAGACAGACAGACAGAGAGAGAGACGGAGAGACAGAGATAGAGAGAGAGGAGACAATGGTGCAAAGCAGTGGGCGGAGCGAGAGACAAAACATTGTTCTCGGCCCACTGGCGCGGAGCAAGGTACAAGAAATGAGCATAAGAAAACACAACCTGTTTATTCTCCGTCACTTGTAGGCTCTCGCTCAAAACACAACTTTAAAAACAAACAAAAAATAATTCGGGATAACGGGTTTTGCGACGCGCAGTAGAGGTAGATTAGATTTCCACAGAATGGAGGCGTGGTCTGCGATTCTCGGAGGTAGGAAGCCTATATTTCAGAGAGATACAGAGCGACGCAAACCATGGAAAGCGTCTGCAATATAATGGCGGCGCCTAGCAAACACAAACATTAAAAAGATACGCGAAGGAAACCCGCTTTCTAACAATGCTGAATGCTGGGCTAGTTGGTATTGGTCTTGGGTTGTCAAAGGCATGGTAGCGCTTTTCAGACGAGGACGAAAGAAAGAAAGAGAAGACAGACACGAGCGCTGACTGCAACTATTTAAGCAACATGGAAATGTGGGATACATGCACGCTACGGTCCTATCAATCAGCCAACCCCAGGCCTTGCCGCCGCTCACATGAACTGCACCTCCCTATCAAACAGGTTGATGGATGCAACGCTGACACACCCTAGCTACACCTGCCCTTTTTATCTCGTCGGCTTCGATAATTTCCCTAACAGTTCTATTTTTATGTTTAGTCAGTACTGAGCATGAGTCGAACAACGGTTTGCATCCGCAGTCCTGACAATGTACTCGTTTGTGCTGAGGGCGCGGTCTATCAGATTCCGTTAACATGCGGAAAGAAATATGTACAGGGTGCGGCCGTAAAAACTTTCACATTTGGCACGCCTAGCAAAAATCGAATTTCAAACATACATACCTGAAATTGGGCGCACGAACGTCGTTTATTCCAAAGTTTTTTGCCTATTTTTTTCAGACGTCAACTCTGGAGTAGCGAATTATTAGAAAGATAACAAAAATGGCAGACGTGCATTTCCTATGGCCTATACCCGCCCGTTCGCCGTCTGCTATCTGGTTCGCGACGCCGCTCCCAGGTGGCGCACTGAACGCAAAAACTCGGGAAACCCGCTCGAAAGGCTGGTGTCGGGCGAGATAATCACGATAAAAAGTGATTTGAACCAAATATATGAGCAATTGTTGAAATTACCTGTTTCAAGTCAAGTTCTGACAGATCGTCATGCAAGCAAGAAGACACCGTGATGCGACGAGATGATTTATTTACAGCTGCTCATCTTGTTGACAATTGCGGGTCGCTCTCGAAGACAGCAAGCACCGCTTCAATGAGCTCCTCATTTTTCAGTAGGCTCTCACGTTCACTGACTGGATTCTTCTTTTTACAGTCTTCTCCACTCACAAAACGATCCGCCCAACTCAAAACAGTTGGGCGTGAAGGCGGGCGTTTATGAAATGCAGTGCGAAATTTTCGTTGTGCTGTGGCCACCGAGTTCCGCTCCACGTACCACTTGACTGTCTGGGCACACTCACTTGCCGAGTATTGCGGCATCGCAGGGCGGCGAGGAAAATATTTTGATAATAACTGCAGAAGACAGTGCAACAAAAGCAATAAATAGGAACAATCAAGATGCCTCAGCAGCGGCACTCTTGATTCCAAAGTTGAGCTTTCACCGGGAACGGACCCGTCAACAGATAAGCAGACGACAAATGAAGACACACGTTCGTCTGCTTTAGAACATATTTTTATTAAACGAGGGCGTCCGCCAGTTTCTAAATTTCAAGTAAAAGGGCATAATCGTTCACATATTTCGGTAAAATCACTTTTTATCGCGATTATCTCGCCCGGCACCAGCCTTTCGTGCGGCGTTTCCCGCGTTTTTGCGTTCAGTACGCCATCTGGGAGCGGCGTCGCGAATTAGATAGCAGACGGCGAACGGGCGGGTATAGGCCATAGGAAATGCACGCCTGCCATTTTTGTTATCTTTCTAATACTTCGCTACTCCAGAGTTGACGCTTGAAAAAAATAGGCAAAAAAATTTGGAATAAACGACGTTCGTGTGCCCAATTTCAGGTATGTACGTTTGAAATTCGTTTTTTGCTAGGCGTGCCAAATGTGAAAGTTTTTACGGCCGCACCCTGTAGGACAGACTGGGGAGATGCCTGAACGCTAGGCTCCGAGAACATAATCTAAAGGTAAAAAAAATGAAAGCCGTTTACAACTCCCTGTAACGCCGAATTAGAGCGCAGCTCTTGAGGAGGAGGAGGGAAGGGTACTGAGGTTCACGTGTTTTCAGGGGGGAGATCAAGTGACCTCGAGGGGGGGGGGTCACGTGACCTTGGTGGGGTCACATGACCCCCTCCCCAAGGTCACGTGGAGGTCACGTGACCTGGGGGTGTCACGTGACCACAGGGGTCACGTGACCCCCCAGAAAAATTTTTCCGCTAGATTTAGCGGGGAAATTTTTTCCGCTAAATTTAGCGGGGAAATTTTTCCGCTAGATTTAGCGTGGAAATTTTTTCCGCTAGATTTAGCGGGGAAATTTACCCATAATGCACCGGGTGGTTACGCCGACGGCGACGCCGACGCCGCTCAAGCCGGGAACGGGCGCCTGAGAGCTGCGCTCTAAAACTATTGGGATGGCCACCTTTCAGTAAATTGTCAGGACTACTCATGTTCGGTACTGGCTAAACATAAAAATAGAACTCTTAGGGAAATTATCGAAGCGGACAAGATAAAAAGGGCAGGTGTAGGGTGTGTCAGCGTTGCATCCATCGACCTTTTTGATAAGGAGGTGCAGCTCATGCGAGCGGCGGCAAGGCCTGGGGTTGGCTGATTGGCAGGACCGTAGCGTGCATATATGCCACATTTCCATGTTGATTAAATAGTTGCAGTCAGCGCTGGTGTCTGTCTTGTCTTTCTTCCCTTTTGTTCTCGTCTAAAAAGCGCGACCATGGCTTTGGCAACCCAAGACTGCTTTCTAAGCAAACTGACGGCGCATCCGCGCGAGTGGTCAAAATCAATGGGGAGGTGCTCTTGCCACCTCCTCGGTGCACGGGTTTTAGGCGTGGCACAGCAAAAACCACGTGACGCCGACGGAGCAGTTGGAACTAGGCATGTCGCGAACCAGTCTAGATTCGAGTTCAACTAAGTACGAGTTCTACGAACCTTTTACATGTAAGCGAAGGCTCAATTGAAGTTTGACTGTTATGTCTACATTCCCTGTTGAAACGTTTTATTTACAGGGAAATGAAGCGAGCCACTGCGTCGCTCGACTGTATTCATCTGAAATGGGGAACTGCCGAGAAGCATATGAGACAAAAGAATGGAGAGAAAGATATATATATATATATATATATATATATATATATATATATATATATATATATATATATATATATATATATATATATATATAGAGAGAGAGAGAGAGAGAGAGAGAAGGGTTTAACTGTAGAAGGGAATTGCCTCAATGCCCGCACGAAGGCAAGTATCGAGTCGAAAATATGTTTTTGGTGGTCGGCTGGCTGTGTGGAATGAGAGGTGTCCAATCTACGTAATTCATGGGCCGGTAGCGAGGCAGATGTGAATTTAGGTGTACGGTCCTGCGTGTGGAGTGCTCAGGGCCCTTCTAGATGATGTGAGGGCACGTAGCCGGCACTCGGCACCTGAGGCAGAGCTGGATAGGGCCCACATCATCCGGAGAAGTAGGACGGTGAAATCTGGGCCCTGGCCATCGACACTGGCGTTAAGACTTTTTTTTTTGCGTATGGAGTTTTCGGGAGCATATCCGTGGCCATCTAACGCAAGGAAAGTGCTCCAAAGGTAAAAGGGCAGCGAGTCGGGCTTTCCTGGCCATGGGAGCCTTGTGATGGGTTTTGCTCAGAGGGGCAAACGCGGCCTTGTGAGGGTTCAAAAGTACGTAATAAATGCCTCGCGGCTGTGTTCGCCGCCTCGTCACCCTGTAGGCTTACGTGGTCGGGTATCCACGTACGTCACTGTCATTTGGCATCCGTGGGAGCGGAATGTCTTGCATGGGATCAGAGATCTCGAGCTGTCCCATGGCGGCTGGTCAGACGGGTATACATTCCCGCGCCGCCTCTTTGGTGCCGGTGGAAACGTGTAACCGCCTGCCTCGGTAGTTTGAATTGAGACTGAACGGCCCACAGGCTGGCCTGGAGCTTCGCAGTTGTTGGACATGTGGTGAACAGTAGGAATTTACTAGACGTCTGCTGGGCGGCGTGTGTATGGTATGTGACGCTGGTTTCCCCGTCGTCCGTCTCCAGGGAGGCAACAGCTTTGATATGGCGAGCTGCAGCCGCACGTTGACCCGCAGATTGAGGAATGTTCCCTTGCAAAATGAGGCAAGCGCCTATTATTTTGGAACAAGCCAAACTGCGAATGGGCAGCTTTTGAAACCATTAAAACTATTTTTGGTGGTGATGTGGACAGCATGTCTGTCAAGTGCTCGCCGGACATGATTGTGACGCGTGTGACTGTGCTCGGAAACAATGAAACGTTTCCACGAGATGAAGCCTTCAGTCATCGCATGTTTCGCTACAAGTGGACTGCCTGCCCAACTCTCAAGATGTGTGGCCATCATTAACCTGTTTGGCAAGTACTTGGACGACGAGGAATATCGCATTCAACGCAATCTTGTGCCATAAAGCTTGGTCCAAACTTTAGACACGGTCTCGAGTTTGGTCCACGACGTCTACTGCGACGAAAAGAGGTTAGGCTAGCTTAAGTTGTTAGGCTAGGTTAGGCTACACTGTTACTAAAGTTGCAAAAAAACCGCTTCCTGAATCCGCAGCCGCAGGTTGAGGAAGCCGTTTCGTGTTCACCAGTAACGTGCCCTCCTACGGTGCATGTCTGCACACCTGGGAATTCAGAGAGCCCACATTACAGAGTGTGTCCAACTGCTCACTCGGTGCCACGTGATTTATGGGCCACGTTTGCAATACGAGCTGTAAGGAGGTCACGAACGGGTTGGTCGTCTGCAAGCGTCTTCGCCTTTCCTTTTGCTTTTTTCCTTGCCAAGCGAAAACGCAGCGCATGCGCAATAGCGACAAATCTCTGCCATTCAATTGCTAACTCTCCCCATGGTTTGAGATGGACGTTCTCTACAATCTAGGCTCTTTATGGTAATTAAGACCAAGCTGACGCCATCTGGCGAAAAGATGAAGCATGTAAAAGGGGAATATCATTTTTTTTTTCAAGTTAGGAAATTAGCAGAATTTTGAAACTTTTGTATTTTGTTTATCATTTGCATTAAACTATTGAATGTTTTTTTTTCTCACAATGATTAAAGCACTAGAAGTCCGAAAGTTCGTCGAAACCGCCAAATCTCGATGTAGGACAAAGGTTCGACACGTTCGTACAGTTGGAACTAGCTAGATCCAGTATATCATAAACTCTTTAGAGTGACGACAGTTGGGCAACCTTGTTGCTTCACATCGTGTTTCCCAGTTATCTAAAGCACTATCTTAAATGTGTGGAAATGCTTTTTCGGTCTCCAGAAACGTGAACAGTCCACGGCACTGCAAAACGAGGTCGCCTGAGGTTCCTGACAGCCTGTCTAAACTCCGGGAAGTCGCATATCATAATCGTAACAATCGCCGATTGCCGCCACTCTGCACATGAGCATCCAAATGGCTGCGCCCAGAAGACGGTTGGGGGATAGAGTGTCAGTACCCGAAGCGTATGCCTCAGCGACTATACTTGGAACCACTCTCAGGTCTAGGCACTCTGCTCAGAGGGCAGATTGACGTCCGGCCCCGCGTCGGCGCTCGTCTCCTTCCGGCCCACCAAGTGGCGCTTGGGCGATGTTAATTGCAGGCAATGTTCCCGCCGGGATACACCCACGCCGGGGAGACTCACCGCCGCTCTCGGAAAATTAGGCCGCCACAAGGCAACGACAGTCGACGCCCTTTCCTCGCCTCGCGGAGGACGAAACGCAGAGCAGGCGCACTTACTCGGAAAAAGCTTGTGGGATAAGTCAACAGGTCAACTTCGGCCCTCTGATTGGCGCGCTTTCATAAACGTCACATTGCCTAATTTATATGGGGAGTGGGGGCGAGGTATCGTGCTGTCCACGCCGGTGACGCTTTTGCGCTGTGCCGACCGACCGAGACACCGGACTCGTCACGAAAGCTGAGACGGCCGTCTTGAATGTCTCTAACAATATATATGTTTCATCGGCGACAGATGGCGGCCCACTCAATTCAAAGGCTAAAATCCCGATGCTGAGTGCGTCAAGCCGTTCAAACTATGCCAAGGCTGTCGGCTCGATTTTGTGAAACAGTACACTCTTTACGGGGGTACCCTTTACTGCGGTTCCGTCAAGCTTAACTGCTGCTGTTTCGCGTCACCGCAGTAATTTTGTTGTATGTTTATACAGCAGGAAGTCAGTCAGGATGATTGTTTGATGTCTCAGCTGTAGATGAGGGATTTAGTCAGTCCTGTAGTCACCATAGTCACCACAGTTACCACACTATACTCGCGGACAAGATTCTGCGACTATGCGGTCAAAGGTATGCATATGCGCACGCGCACTTGAGAGTCTTGAGCGCCAAAAAGTTGTGAACGCACACTCTTCACTTCTTCTGAAATACTGCCCGAGAGTACAACATACAGGTAAATGTGGTGACGCGTAACAGCAGTTAAAGGTGACTTAACTGCAGCTAAGGTTGCCCGTTGTGCAATCTGGAAAAGGTGACGAGGAGGAGTTTCCTACCCTGCGGAAAACTGTTTTGTAGGTCGGGCTTAGGCCGAGACTGCCACCAATGCCAGGAGCATGAGAGCACGAGATCACGACTTTGAAATGTTTTTGCGGAGAACGAGCGTTCGTGCTAAAAAGAAACGACTGAAAGTCAAGAGCGCTTGCTATATCGTGTTCGTACACTTGCGTTTGACTACGATCGACTGACAGACGACAGGGGTTTTGAAGCCTCTTGTGACTACTTAAGACCGGCTGCGCAGCAACACTGCCTGTCGTAAGCCGTCACAAGAGGCTTAAAAAACCGGTCTTCTCTCAGCCGGTCGTAGTCTGTCACAAGTGTGTCAAGGAGTTGTGCAATGATTTTAACGTTGAAAGAATGGGCATCTTCTACTTTCGACATTGTTTATCTTGTCACAAAGGACATAAAACACACCTCTTTCCTTCGAAATGTTGCGATTCCGCCACGTAATCGCGAGGCAAAAATGAGAATATTCCCCGACCTGCAGCCGCTAGCGGCGTCTATGAGAACCACGAAGCAAGACGTCGATGGGGGTCTTTTAGAAAGATAGCAAGTTGTGCGAATACCTGCTCGATAAAAGGTAACTTTTCTACAAATCTTGTCGTTCCAACATTAATATAAATGCGTCAAAAGCCCGGTATCATCGACAAAACTTTTATTATACGAAGTTTTAGTGGCGCCATCTATCCTAGATCCACAAAACCGTCGCCTCTATCTGCTACCGCGAACAGCTGCCAGAAGCGGAGCAGGACGGGGGCGGAGCCGGACGGGGATGGCCGGACCCGAATGAGACTTTCCTCCTTTCCCCATATTGTTCGAGCTGCGCCAGCACGTGGTCACGCGGTCGCGAGCGGATGAATTCTCGCTGCTCACTGTTGGCTTTAGAGAGAGAGAGAGCTTCACCTGAACCCCCGCGCGACCCCCATTGACGTCACGCGCACATGACTCGGAAGATGGTGAAGGAGTTGAGAGGTGCCAAAAACCTCAATCTTTGTCAATTTTTAAAATAAAAACTAGGGCATGCAGGCAACAGCGGTTTTTTGTTCTTTACTTTAGAAAGGTCGAGACACCAACTGCCAAACTATTTAAGCAAAGCACTGAAATTGTTGCTCAGCTCCTTTAAAGGGACACTGACAAACCAACGCTGACGCAGCAGCTGCGTCCCGTCTCGCGCAGGCCTCCGATCGGTGGCGTGGAAACTCCAGTACTACGGCCTTGCATCGGGGAGGTGTGCCTAGCCGCGGTGACGACGGCACGCCAAAAACACGTTTTGGCACGACCGCCGACACGGGTGCAAAAGCAGCAATTTAGACACACCGGGAGGCAAAGGGAATTGGCTGTTTTTCCGTACCGATGTAGACCCCAACCTGGGAGTGCGGTGGGAGTTACGCCCTGATCAGGTCAACCTCCCCTTCATCACCTGACTTCGCTCTCTGCCCGTGGGTGCGGGAGGTAGCCTCATCACGTGACGAGGTATAGACGCATGACTCGTCCAGTTAACGCATGGCTTCCACCGCACTGTCAGCTTAGGGGTTAACGGAGTACACGCGACGTCCTCAGGGGAAGCGCCATCCACGAAACGGGCCGTCGTTCACCGGGGCGGTTCGGGCGTCTCGAACACCTGACGCCATGCGGCCGACGCCCATTGTTTTTCCCGATCGCTGTTGCGCCTCCGCGCGAGGGCTCTTTAAACCCGCGGCAACACGGCGTGCTGCGACCAGGCTGCTTTATGTCATGCAACGCGTGCGCAGCCAGCAAATGTCGCAGGTGGGGCGCCATTGTCGCTTCCAACACGACAGAGCCACTGACGGCTACACAAGAAACCTGTAACGGAGGAGATATTTCTCCCGCCTGTGGCTAATGATCCAGCGCATCTCTCTTCCTTTGTCTCTTTCCCTAACCGAGGTTCTTTTCTTTTTCTCCCCCTTACTCCACGACGAACCAGTTCAGCGTCGCAACGTTGACCTTCTCACGACGCGTCTCCTGTTACCTTATCCGTGACTGGCGCAGCTCGCATCGGAGCGGCTGTAACTCAACGTGTACTCATTATTAATTTTCGGTTAAGGAGTCGTGTAAAATTTCAGATAACCCTACGCGGAGGACAAGTCGTCTGCTTCTTGCGCAGGAGTGGCTGTGACGTCAGAACGACGCCGAGTTCTGATTGGCTTTGATTGAAAGGATAGTGAGTGTACCTATAATGCTAGATGCCTTGAGGCCTACCCACTATTTGTTTCAATCAGCCAATAAGAGCTCGGCGTTCTGACATCATCGCCGCCCCTGTGCAAGAAGCAGACGAACTTGCGGTCCGATTAGTCACTGACAGAATCAGAACGCCAGGGAGGTCATCCCGCTGTCCCGCCTCCGGCGCGAATTACCTACTATCGAAAACGCCTTGGCGTCTGGCGAGCCCCTAACGCGCATGCGCAGCACTACAAAATGCAACGACCGCGTGCTGGAGGAACCCGCTCATTGCTCATCCACGAGAGACACCCTGCGGTTCTAGTCCTGTCAGAAAATATTGGCGACTTGCGCGACCAAACGCGTCGCTGTGATCGCCCTTCCCCAATTGGCCAAACGCTCATTATGACGTCATGAGAAGGATACATAACGCTCTAGTCGACGGAAACAAGAGCAGAGTGAAAGTCCCAACTCTGACGCTATTGAACGTGATGACTGGGCTACCACAGCGCGTTTCACGCTCTCTTCTAATAACCTTGATCGTGACGTCTGGGATACGAACCATAAAAGGACGCCACCGAAACATCTCGTCGCCAATAGTATAGCTTCAGTTAGCGAGTAGATTACCCTTTGTTTTTTTCCTTTTCGGAGAACGAATTACAGCCACTCTTACTGCCCTTCTTGAGCCTTCCTGAGATACCGAACCCACGAAACCGGTGATATCGAACCTAAACACAGCCTGCTTTGTTGACAAGAACCTGGGATTTGTCGAGTAAGTGAAATAGCCTCTCATGCGATAATGTTGATGTGAACTCGAGGTAATCATGCAAGAAATAGAAATCAAAGGTGAGTTGCGACTACGTCCGCATGCGCAGTCATGTTTGCGACCAACAAACGGCGAAGTCCCTCTTCTTGCGATGGTCCCTCTTGCAGATCCGATCCTTGCAGACGCGAGGACCGCCTTCCTCACATTTCGCCCATAGCGTCGCTCATACAAAAGTTCCCGTGAACGGCGTCCTGAAACTGGCAGCACAGGTGCGAGCTCTCCGTGAAAAACTGCTCGATCCAGATGTCTCAGAGACAACGAAGTCTGGATCAGAACCGTGAAGCCACTTCTGTCATCGATTCCTGTGTAGCGGGTCGCAAGCGCAGCGGGTCACGTTCTCTTTTACCGATGACATACCCTCGCACCGTGGAAGACTACGGTTGCAGACGTGTTCCGAAATGGGTTCAACAGATGAAAGAGTGACGGCAAGCAGCAGGCATTGACTGCCAAGGATTACTGATGAAATCCCAACCTAGCTACAAGGTGAACATGGACCCTTCAAAAGGAGGAGAGTACTGCTTCGATGTGTGCTCTCTTTCTTTTCACAATTACTTGAATCATTTTATAGTCAAGTAAATAAACCAGTATAATTCGCGGCTTTATATGCTTTGACTTCATTTATGGAACGCGACCTGGCTCGAGTCCCCGACTACGCAAGAGCATACGGCTAGGCCCAGTGTCCAATCAACGGGTCCAAGTACGCTCGGCAACGGGCTCGAGTCATTTGCTGAGTTGGCACCATCCGACTGTGAGGACACTCCGTAGAGGAGAAGGAGGATGTTCGCCCAACTTGATTATACAATGCGGTGTTGTTTTTGGTCAGGGAGTCGCGTGCGTGTATATTTTCGTTCCCTTTGTGTCAGTGAGCTTGTGAAAAGTAAGAGACACTCAGCTGCCTGGCCATAAATAAGACGGGTAATTCAATGTCAGGCGATTTCGATACATTCATGTTTCAGTCTGAGAACTTCACGTAAGAAGTTAAGCCGGATTGAGACAGTTGCGTTTGACTGCGTGTGACTGCGTTGCGACATACCAGGACATACCTGCTGCTTCTATCGTATGCCAAGATAATTCCTTGAATTGGATTCCACGCTTCATACGAAGCACAGATGTTCCGGTGACTCGCTTTCGGTTCTCGACCCAACGCAGTCCAACGCACTCAAACGCAAGTGCCTGAACCGGCCTTTAGAAACGGAGAGGGCAAAACAGAATAATCTATACAGTAACACGATCCTATTTATTTTTGTATTTCTTGGCGCCGAATTCGCTCATTTAAATATTTTACAGGTTTGAAACTGTGACGGATGAAGACCAGTTCGTGTAAAGCAGGGGTTGTCAAATGGGGTGCGTGGACCTTTGGGGTATGAGAAGGCATTCTAGGGGTCCACGAAGCCCTGCGTCATCAATCAAGCCCTGCAAGTAAAAGTTGTATTTTTCAGATTGAGACGAAACGTTCCAATTTTCGGGTGAGTTTTCTCGTGGTAAGTCAATCAGAAAAGTTTACCTCACACTGGCCCTTATAGTTATATCTATTTATTAAATCATTATCATACTTAACCTATACCTTCCCCTCACCACAAAGGGGATCCTCCATCATCTTCGCTGATTGACAAGGGGTCCACGAAACATCAATGGCTTACAATGGCTGAGAACCACTGGTCTCGCCACAACAGACGAACAACCTTTCCCCAACTCCTCTAGACTTTTAGAGCGCAGCTCTTAGGGGCCCGTTTCCGGCTTGAGCGGCGTCGCCGTCGCCGTCGCCGTCGCCGTCGCCGTCGCCGTCGGCGTAACCGCGCGGTGCATCATGGGAAATGTCCCATAATGCACCGCGCGAGCCCCCCCACCGGGGTCACGTGACCTCGTGGGGGGTCACGTGACCCCCCCGAGGTCACGTGACTCCCCTGAGGTCACGTGACCCCCTCCTCAAGGTCACGTGACCCCCTCCTCGAGGTCACGTGACCCCCGAGGTCACGTGACCCCCCGAGGTCACGTGACCCCCGCCGATGTCGCGTGACCCCCGATGACGTCCTCGTCACTGATGACGTCACCGGCATCCACATCGTCATCGTCATCATCACTGATGACGTCACCAGCATCCACATCGTCATCGTCATCATCACTGATGACGTCACCGGCATCCACATCGTCATCGTCATCATCACTGATGACGTCACCGGCATCCGCATCGTCATCGTCATCATTACTGATGACGTCACCGGCATCCACATCGTCATCGTCATCATCACTGATGACGTCACCGGCATCCCCATCGTCATCGTCATCATCACTGATGACGTCACCGGCATCCACATCGTCATCGTCATCATCACTGATGACGTCACCGGCATCCACATCGTCATCGTCATCATCACGGATGACGTCACCGGCATCCGCATCGTCATCGTCATCATCACTGATGACGTCACCGGCATCCCCATCGTCATCGTCATCATCACTGATGTCACCGGCATCCACATCGTCATCGTCATCATCACTGATGACGTCACCGGCATCCACATTGTCATCGTCATCATCACTGATGACGTCACCGGCATCCACATCGTCATCGTCATCATCACTGACGACGTCACCGGCATCCGCATCGTCATCATCATCATCACTGATGACGTCATCAGTGACGTCACTGATGTCGTCACCGGCATCCGCATCGTCATCGTCATCATCACTGATGACGTCATCAGCGACGTCACTGATGACGTCACCGACATTCGCATCGTCATCGTCATCATCACTGGTGAAGCCATCAGTGACGTCACTAATGACGTCATCGGTACCCGCATCGTCATCGTCACGGATGACGTCATCAGTGACGTCAGTGATGACATCATCGGCATTGGGGGTCACGTGACCCCCAAGGTCACGTGACCCCCCTGGTTAGTTTACCCCCCCCCCCCCGTGCCCTTCCCTCCTCCTCCTCAAGAGCTGCGCTCTAATTCGGCGTTACAGGGAGTTGTAAGCGGCTTTCATTTTTTTTTTTAAAGGGAACAAGTAACCATTTTTGCTCCTTCCGTAAATACCGCTTAGAATTATTCCTCGACAGTAACATCCTGTGAAACACCCGTTTTTTTTTTTGTTTTTTTTTTCTCTTTACGGAATGGCAGTCGCTAAACAAAACGGGAGAAAAACGAGCAGCGCACAAGCGGCCACGTGACCTGGAGCCAATCATATGCCGCCTATATGTTTATCATGGCCACGCAATCGGGTTTGCCACGGCCGGACTTGATTCGCGCGCTTCTTCTGATACGGACTTCACTGTCACTGGAGAAAGCGTCCGAATTTCTACTGCGTGGGGGCGCTGGCTCCATGGGCGGACTTACCAATAGGCAGAGTAGGCAGCTGCCAAGGTTACTAGAACAACTCAGTTGGGAAACACACCCTTGAAACCCGCACCGCTCGCGTCCACCGAGACCGAACTATAGATATGATTACAGAGCCGCACTTTAGCGGCGAGTCTAAACATGAAAGTTGCTTTATATAACTCCTGCGAGATGCCACTGCGGGATGGCGCCACGGGCACTTTCGCGGCTCGGCTGCACGTACCAGTTCCCGGAGTGGCCGCTGCTACAGAAATGGCGGCGTTGAAATCGCGTCTATTTCGGTTCTCGAGTATGCTTCGGAGCCCCTTTTTCAAAGCGGGCTCCTACGGCTGCTGCCTAGGGCGGCAGAATTTTGGTGGCGGTAAATTTGTGGCTGCCCCAAATTATTAGGCTCTCTTTTTAAATCTAGCTCCGAATTCAGCTAGTTTGGGAATTCTAGCTCCAAATCGAGCTGCTTTTGAAAATTGTAGCTCCAAATTTAGCTACCAGACCAACTAGAGCCAGACCAACTGGAGCGGGAAAGACACGTGGAGGATTATCATTTAAGTATATCGCCTTAAAAAGCCAATGAAGAAGTGTACTTGCAATAACATGGCTTCGCCGCGCTCTTGGGCGGCAGGATCTTGTGGCCTGATCAACAAGACTGCGGTGACACACAACAGAATTATTTGAAAGAAGCGTTATTGCGTTATTAAACAGGCGCACATCACAACAACAAAAGCATAACACTAGTGGTGCGATTGTGACTCTCTGATTATACTGCTCAGTATTATAAACAGGTTTCTTGCTACCACCGCTCGGGGTATTCTTTTCGGCTCCTAGTTGGCCAAGAGAGCATGTCAAGCCCTCTTCCTGCGTCTAGTGCACGCCCTGGCTCTGCCCGTGTCTCCCATTGACCAAATTCTATACACGCGGCTCTGCATGGCGCGAGTTTGCTTGCGATTTCGCAGGTGCGACGTTAGCACTGCTGCTTCCACCACGCTTTTTCAGCCGCACGGGCGAGAGCCGCAACTGCGAAATTGCAAGAAAAATTGCACAATGTGAGTCGGGCTTAACACATTTTCCAGCGAATTCAAAAAACGTTCAAGCTGAGTGCAAATTCACCAACAGCTCGTGGCTTTTAACGTTGCGATTAGCCGAAACAGATCAAACTTTCGGCCGCCCGGTCAAGGCGAGGAGAAGGAACGCTCGCAGTTTGGCGGCGGGCTCGCTGCATAGCCTGCGGGCAAGGCTCGAGGGTCCCAAGGCCGGAACGGCGAGCCATTCGAAAGAAACAAGCTTGGTTCAGGGCTTATAGCTTCTGCCCACTGCTATTTTATTGAAGAAACTGTGAAATTATTTTCCAAAATATCCTAAATAACGATCCAAATAAATCGTGAATGACCATTAAACTCGGAGGACGAGTCACTTTTCGTTTCACAAAGCACCCTTGCGGTGATTAGCTGCTTTTAACGCTTCAAGTGTTTATGGGCTATTTAACGCGAAAAGCGTTACGCTCGAGTGCAACGAGAAAGTGTTACACGCAGGCGCAGACAACATAAAACATACACAGCCATAGCAGATATAGAAAAGCCCACAGAGGACTTAGTTAATCAAACTTAATAATACGCAATTATAAGACAGGCTGAGGATATAGTAGAAGCCCCGCCTCCACACGAGCTCGTTATTTTCATCGGGAATTTAGCTGCGTGTGTGATAAAGCGTTATCAAAGTCAGAACCGCGGTGGAGCCAGGGCATACTCCGAGTTCTTAAAAACACCGGGTAAGGAAAAAGAAAAATCTAACACAGTTTTTCTTTCTTTGCACTTTGAAAACAAATTTTTGTTGGTTTTGTTTTGCACAATTTCCATTGCCACATTGTTCTCCGAAAGCCATATTTCGGGTCGAAAAACGCTTTCCGAAAGCAAGTAGCGTGTGACGAAGCCCTTACTGAGATACGCTGCGTGTTTATCGATAAAGTTTGAAAAAGAAAAAAAGAAAAAAAACAATCAAGACCAGATTTAATAGCATTTCCGTAATGTGCTGCATCTTAAAAATTATCTGGCAACTATGGCATAGCTCTTTTTTTAAGCAAGTCAATTCCTAGACGCCGTACACGCTTTTTTTTTCACGTCTGTGCTTTCCAGCGCAGCATTCGTTGCATCGCCCCTTTCACCGGTCGCCGGCTAGAGGAATAATTAATTGCAACAAGTGAGATTTACCCAGCGGCTCAACCCCGGACCGTGCGATCCGCAGCCCGACACTTTCCCTCGGCGCCACGAGGAGGAGCGGTGAAAGTGAGCGCAGGCAGCTGGACTAAACACAGGTCACACGTACATCGCAGCGTTAAATCAACACTAGGAACATCACCGATTCAGCACAATGAGTTGGACGCGTAAGCGGATATGGTTTATACACCAACTCATGTTTACAAACAAACCGGAGCGCCCCTAGCGGACGCCACCGGCGCCGCGCATGCGCGATGGGGGTGTGGGCAAGAAGCTCGCCGTCGCCCATAAACAAACCATTGAAATGCAATGTTGTCGCCGTCGGTGTGAGTCCAGGCTGCCCTTTTCACGTTCGAATTGTTGATTCTACGTCTTCCGGGCGATGTCTGACTACTTCAGCGGCCTCAACGAAATTACCGAGGCTCGTTACACCGCAAAACTTCGCGTGAATAATGTGACATGCGGCGATTCATTCCGCGTGGAATGTACGCTAAAGCCTGATTCGCATGATGAGATTTCTCTCGCAGTTTTCAGCGTGAACCGTAGCTGAGATGGTCGACGTCGATGCTGAAAATCTCAAGCGAAATCGGTTCAAGTGAATCAGGCATAACAAGTCGGTGATGGCCACTGGTAACAATTATCAATACATCCTTGTATCTACTGCTTACATCGAGCCTGCTTACCAATCTTCAAACTCGAGTCTTTTGAGGCCTGCACTTACTTCTTATCGCAAGTACCGGGCCCACGTTTGGTCTACGGGCCGGTGTCGTCTAAAAGAGCAGACGACAAGCAGAAACGTTTGAACGAGCAGACGAGAATTCGAACAGTCAAGCGGCCGTTTGAACTTGAAGACGCACTGAACGTAGTCTGCAGGTGGTCCGTACAACTTCGCGGTTTTCCGCCGTTCATGTTGGAACAAAACAAATTAATCTGATGACCAGAAGCATCAGTGAATTCAATCCAAAGTGCTTCCCGCCCAAGCAATCGTGGGGTGACGGGGTCTGGTTTTCCCTTTTCACGGCAAATATCCACCCTCTCGAACGAACCGAGCACATGAAAACTGACCTTCTAATATTTCTCGATTCTTCTGGTACAGCGCCAGTCGCGGCGTTTTGACGAGAAGGCAGGTTTTTGTCAGGTTCCTCTCAAAACAACGCAGGAATACGTCTCGCATGGGGACTTCTGCCCACAGCCCCAGACCGGAAGTGCGACCGACGCGCCACCACCGCGCCGTGACGTAACAGAGATGAGTTCGTGTATAAGTATAGCTTAGGACAGGGGTGTCCCAAGGATTTGAAATTAGGGGGGGGGGGGGGTCTAAATTTTTAGGTGGCGGGGGGGGGGGGAGGGGGGAGGGGGGACATGGAGAATAGAGGACTCGTTGCAAATTAAGGGGTGCTTTCAGAAAAACAAGGGGGGGGGGGGCGCTACACCCCCCCATGGGGGGTGTGGAGGGTGTTCGTTAATTTAGATTACTCCGGTTTACAAAAGAGATGTATGCAACGTTTTTACAGTTTAGATAGGGGGAGGGCTCTTGAGGGTTGATGTCGTACCGACCAACGGTTCCAACTAGACTCTGCTCGCGCCCCCCCGGTAACCTTTTCTTCTTCTCTTCTTAGCACATGCTCCTTGGTGTCGTTTCTTGTGAGGTGTGTAGTCGGGCGCGTATCCACATTTAGCCAAGAAATGTCCTCAATATTTAATATAGGGAAATCAATGGCTTAGGGTTCCGCGTGTCGGTATAAATCCGAAAATCATCGATAAAACAGCCACTCCGTTAAAGTCTACGTCAGTCAGGATGTATCCAATGAATTCACTCCGAGTTGCGACATCGAAATATTTATGAAAATAAAAACGGTGTTCTGCAAATAAGTTTGGTAAGGGTACACACGAAAAAGGGTTCATCATTCATCTCGTTAAAATGCGTTCCGGACAACAGGTGAATATACCGATCAGCCAGTTCGGACCAGACTATTTCTGTATCTTAAAGGGAAAGGTGGATTTTCTTTTTGCAGTAAAAGCAGTAAACGTTCTGAACCTGTAGATTTATTTGGAGATGGCAAGGGGAGGGGGAGGGGGAGAGGAGGAGGGGCTGCAGTTGCAACTTCTCTAATACTCCAATCCGCTTGACGCGCAACCGCGGGGCGGATTGGTGGTATAGAATGGAAAGAAAACGACCTTTACAGCGACTGCCACACGTTTACATCGCTCCATTTAATAAAAGCGCCGAGAGGAATTTCGCGAAAAGAAGCCCACCATAGCTCCGATTCTTGCAATGTTCATTAAATATTTTATGACCCCTTCTCCATGTGGTTGGCTAAAGGACCGGCCAGAGAGAGATTTGTTGGAGATATTTTTAATAAGGACTAGCATCCCCTTTTTGTATGTTGAACAGCACAGCATATGGAGCTCGCTTAATGCTCAATTTCGAGATTTCTGTAGAATTCAATCGTCCTGAATATTCTGACATCAACAGGCACAGAAAGCACCTGCGCCAAACACTACTAAAAAAAAAACAATAATAATAATTTGATTCTAGTGAGTTGTTATAAACGTAGAGGAAGGTTATGTTCGGACACTGTTTATTTTTATTTTGGTATTAAAAAAAATTGAACTTTTAATTTTGAAGATATTGAAATATAACACAAACAAACCCCGATAAAATCCGAATTGGGGCCAGAAAATAAATTTCAAAAGAACAACGCGTAAAATGTTGCAATAGCCCACGTAAAATAAATTAAAAAAAAAAAAACGGAACTTCGCTTATACACAGACACGCAACTTAACAAGCGCGAGTTTTCCCAAACCAGGTGTGGACATGGTGCGCACGCGCGGAAACCGAATTTGCATCAGATGAAGCGTCTGATCACGCGCAATGCCGAAAACAACGCCACCGCGGTGCGGGCGTCATAGTCGGAGAGTTAAAACGAGTCGGTGCACAAGACTCTCACCGCGCCTACAGAAACGGCGGCTTGACGTCATATGAAAAACGCGACGTGCGCTCAGTCAGTGGTGCGCGAGGCGAAAATCAATAGCACGAATTCCGACCCTGCTTACTGAAACGAGGGGTGCGACGCGCTTTTTATTTGCGAATTGCGACGACCTATAGGGGGTATTCAGTGGATGTCATATTTGACCGGGCGATGTTTAGAGCGCATGCTCGGGACGAACTCACATTAACAGCTCGCTAAAACCGGGAATCTTGGTGATGCGGAATTCACGTTGCAAAAAGAACTGTGGAAGCTCGCCCTCTGCACGCACTCAAGCAGTCGCGCACACAGCTATGGCCGCCAGCGAATAATACTCCCTATAGGCAAAGTGCGTCCCTCCGCCAGGTCTTGGAGCGAAGTGCAAACACTTCGGTCGCAACGTAATATCCGAAGAGCCCGCGTTCGCGCCCCAGTCGGCGCATCTGCGAAGCTCGTGGGTGAAACGAGTTGGAGATGCAGCGCCGACGCTCTTGTTTAGTCTTCTCTGGAACTCCGTCGCGTGCACCTTTGGTAAAAGCGACAAACCAGTCTGCTCCGCTTCTTCCGACTTACACAGATGCTCCCAAAAAGAAAAAGAAAAAAATACATTAAAAGAGAAGAAGAAGCGACTGCGTTTCTGCATCTAGCCAACCAAGACGGAGACAAAAACAAAACGAAGGAGATAAAGGATACAAGGAATAAAACAACAGCCACGACGTTCAGAGTCGAGTAGATTAGATTTACGAAGTAACGCCGAGGCTTTGGCGAATTGCTCGCCCGAGATGCGAATCCTTTTTGCCGGGAATTCAAATGAAGTTGCTACTGCGTGAAAAGCAAAAAAGAACAACAAAGAAACTCTTAAGGTCTAACGAAAATATATATATATATATATAAAAAGCAACGCAGCGAGAACAGGCCAACTGTATGGAGAGAGATGCCGCGGCGACGTTCGTTTGTTCACCAAATTACGACAACGACCGTCCTCGAAAGACGTCGCGAGTGCAAAAAGCGAGTGCGCGTGAAATGGATGCGGACAGCATTTCGTTGAAAGAGGACACATTTCTTGGGGGCTCCGCTGCAAAACGTTGCTCAGTAAACTTTTTTCGTTTTCAAAGTCGTCGTTTTTGGAGTTCTTGGCTTCAGCGTTACTGAGCTGCGGATTTCTTTAAAAAGTTACATAATTGTTTTTTCTATTTTTGAAGTCATTTTGCTTCGCACACGTGACCCACTGCATAAACTATACTGCCCGCCCTGCATAACCCAAGAATCCTGGGTTTAATCCCCACCCCTGCTCGTTTCGATCTGGATGAGCATCATACCGACATGCGGTCGTGTATCACTACTGCGTGGTGCACGTTAAAGACCCCAGGCTAGCGGTTGTACTGCACTGGTTCATCTACAGCTGGGAGACTCGTCGCCCGTTGAGGCAGACCAAGTTCTAGGCTGTATAAACATACACACAACCCAATAGTATTTTTTAAACTATACTCTAACTTTGTTTGCCTATTTCGTTTTTTTTTAAATATTTACTGTTTGCTGTTATTTATATAAAAAAGCATGACGTGCATAGAGAGCGAATCCTCAAAAATAGAGAAGTTTAGATGGTTACGTTTAAACCTGAGTCTATAGAGAATTTAAAAATTCATACTTCTCGCAAAAAATAAATAAATCTGGAATTGCTGCTTTACTGGAATGAATAGTATGTCTATATGTTTTCCCATTTTCCCTTTAATCAATGTGTTCGTTGCATGAATTGAGTTCAATTTTATCGCGAAAACCGCAGATCCGCCCGTTCAGCAAGACTGCCATGTTCGATTGTGCCGGTGTCAAGAGTTTGCTTCATATTCTGCATGACCATTTTTTTTTTAGCATGATGATTTCCTGACTACTGCTTTAACGTTTTACGAGAGTTGTATGCAGGTTGTAAGGAGGTCTCACAAATATTACTATAATGTATTCGGGAACGTTACTTTCACGTGATATGAGCATGTTACATATGTTGTAGAAACGTTTCCAGCGCGTTAGAGAAACGTTTGGTAAAGCGTTAATAAAGAGTTTTAGTAGATAAGAATAATAATAGGCTTTATTTTCATTATAAGTATGGTAGGAGCTGAGAAAAAAGCTGTTGAAGCAGCTTGACGGGTCATCAGCCCCCGTACAGACACACAGCAGTTGCAAGGATTACATATGCAAGAAATTATATCATACCCATAATAACACAATATGCATGCAAAATGTCAAGAGCGGTATATAGGTTAAAGAAAAGTAATCAAGTAATACAGTGACACATGTACAAAAAAAAAAAAAAAAAAAACACGTTATGACTGTTTATTTGGAAAGAAAAAAATTCCGAAGCTCACGAGTGCTACATGACCTTATGCCTATAGACCTTTTCCACAAGGGTGCCGCCATCTTGAATTGTCGTCACTTCCAGTATGGGCGAAAACATTACTTTGCCCTCACCACGCCAATAGAAGACATTTAGGATATAAGCCTAACCGTCACACAGTATCGTTTTGGCTCCACTCTATTTTTTTACTGGTTACAGGTTGAAACGTTTTACTTTTTTTTCGTCGCCCATACTGGAAGTGACGACAATTCAAGATGGCGGCGCCCCTGTGGAAAATGTCTATATCTGAATACGTAAGTGTGTTCAATAGACCGTCTTATCGTGGGTAGCGCAATTTCGAGAGTGAGAGAGAAAAGGGGAAAGGGCTACCGGCGCTTTCCCCCTTTCTGATTGTGTAGAAAGAGTGAAAGTCCCGGATGAGAGGCTTCGCCGGTGTTGGGTGTCTGCTGTGCCCCAACTTCGGTCGCGCTTTCTTTCCTGTTTTAGACTCACAAACTTAAATAGAGCCACGGGCTTCGATGGCAACAGTCCCCCGGTCATCGGGAAACCATTGCTCGGTCATAGGGTGCACGAATAACGACAGAAAGCGTCGAATACCGCCCAATGACCTCGTAGCTTGCATGGAATTCGGCAAGGCACGTGCGGCTGCAATGTTTTGAAGCTCCACCGCTTTCCGCATGACTGGAAATGATGAACCATGCATAAATTTTTGCTTGCAATAGGCCCACTTCAAGGCAGCCGTTTTTAGTAATGAACAAGCGATACACGAAACGGGAACCTCAATTAACGTTTGTAAACACCCGGAGCTGCTACATATCGTTTTGCTGCGCTGCTTTTATCTTGCGTGTCCGTGTTCTCATATTTCATTGTGGATGAACGACGAAGACGTTCTAGATGTGCTTATATCGAACCGCAGAAAGCGGCAAAGCAGCCACGAATTATTTTACTATTTGATGCAATATTTTGAGTACTCACCTCCAATTTCTATCACTGACACGTTCGCTGCCGCTGTTCCCCCCGTGGCCGCACTGGCGGATGCCATGACTCGAACAAAAAACGTACACACTGTGCTCGAAGACGCAGATCGCAACACACGAGTCGTACCCTGGAGCGACTATCCAGCGCTTCAAAGCGCCCAATCAACAGAAACAACCGAAAAAACCCACCAGCGGCACTCCAAGGAGCGCTTTTGCCGGCTCTCTGGTATCGCGCAGGGGATCGCTACTCAGGAAAACCGATAGAACTACCTTTTCAACAATTTCTAGCCTCACCCGGTGGCGGAAATAAGCCTTCAACTAAGTGTTGGAAATGATAAAATCGAGTCAGTCACAACTGCAAATTATCAATATTAAGATAAATTCAGTTACAAAATTTTACAAGCTGAAACAGCAATTATAACGAGAAAACTGGCACGCACCTTGCGAGCGTACCCCATGTTCATGGGTGGTACAGCGTTCGGTGCGCGCTCCATTCACAAGCTGTTCCGAGCACAGTCGAGAAGATGGTGTTGAGGAAATGTCTTTTCGGTTTACGAACGCAACCCACTGTCGCCACGACCGGGGTCATGTGGAAAGCGATGGAGCTTAAAGACATTGCAGCCGCTCTCGCCTTGCCGGATTCATTGCAAGCTACATAGGTCCTCGGACAGTATTCGACGCTTTCTGTCGTTATTCGTGCACCCTATGACCGAGCAATGGTGTCCCGATGACCGGGGAACTGTTGCCATCGAAGCCCGTTACTCTAATTAAGTTTGCGAGTTCAAAACAGAAAAGAAAGCGCGAACGAAGTTGAAGCACAGCAGACACCCAACACCGGCCATGCCTCTCATCCGGGACGTTTTCTCTTTCTACACAATCAGAAAGGGGGAAAGCGCCGGTAGCCCTTTCCCCTTTTCTCTCTCGCCCTCTTTCAGTAAAACGGTCTATAGAATTGGCAGGGTGTGTTTAACCATTTGAAAGCTATACTCTGAACGCCAGGTTTCTACTAGCCAGAAGTCTGTATGTTGGAACTTTTACTCTGATTGATGTTAATGATAAGAAAAAGATTTGTCTCGTGCTAGTCCTGTTTACATTTTGTTCTAAGCCTTTACTCATAATGTTCATATATTTTTAATACCATTAGCTGTTCAAAAAGTTGATCAGTATGAAGGTCATAGGGCATGGTGCACATGATTCTTAGCACTCTTTTCTGTCATAAAATATTCTTTGTAGATTTGTTTTTGTAGTTGTTCTCCAGACTGAGTGGCAATAACTCAAATGAGATAAATATATTGAGTCATATAAAACCAATTGTACGCTAGGTGGAAAAATAAGGTGATGTCTATGTAGCAATCCAGTTATAGAAGCGAGTTTGTAAATAATGCAGTCTACGTGTTCAGTTCATGATATATACTTCGAAAATATAACTTCCGAAGTTTTAAACGTGCTGACAACTTCGATATAGGATGTGTCTAGAATAATATTATTCGGTAGGTCAGGATTTTTACCCTTGGGGCTAAAAAGAGTAGCTAATATCTTGTTCTTATTTATTAGCAGATTATTTAAACTAACCGAAGTTTCTAGGCGTCTTATAGGGTCGTTTCTTATACGTGAAATATCGTTGCAATGCTGGGCAGAAAAAAAGATACTGGTGGCGTCAGCATAAATGATAAATTCAACTTGCGGCGCGATGTTAACAATGTCGTTAATACAAGCATTAAAATGCAACGATCCCAATATGCTTCCTGCGGTACTCCTGATGAATGCGAAAGTATTAACTGTTCCATGGAGTGAGCCGACGTCATCAGCTGTGAAGCCGCGCCAAACGGCACCTTAAATCCTTTCTCGAAGTGAAGCCAGCGCCCAGCTATGAAACCACAAGAAAAGCCTAGCCAAACGGCACCTGTAGTTTCCCCGATCTCAAAGGAGCGGAGTAAAGCTGATGGATTTCGGCTTCGGCCCCATTGGCTGGCGCACGTCGACGAAGCTCCCATTGGCCGCTGCGCGTCAGTTTCAACGACCGCCACCCTGTGGCGCTGCGTGTCCGTCAGCGCGCCGGTAACACAAAACGTCCAAGGTGAGAGCGGCGAGGAGAGGGCGCGCTCTGCTGCCGACGCAAATGCGTTCCAGACGAAATAAGGGAGCGGAAAAATGACGCGCATGCTTTCGCATTCACAACTCATAAGAAGTGCTTAGGTGTACCTCGAGCCTTTTTGGTTTTATACCCGAGATGCGACCAAGAACATTAACATATTGATGGTGGTGCATTATATAGGACTTGATGAGAAGTGCTGTATGTCCTTTCATGCCGTGGATTTCAAGTTACGGAAGAAGCAAATTGTGGTTAATGTAATCAAACGCTTTAGTAAACTATATAAATATTCTCAGTACCATATTCTTCTCTTCGAATTTCCGCAAAATGAATTTTTTTTTTGTCTCGCAAAGTATAGTTTTGTGGAACGCGTTTTCCTAAATCCGAACTGGGAGTCTGTTATAATAGTATGCTTATCTGCCAATATAATAATGCGGGGAAAGAATACTTTTTCCAGACGTTTAGGAAAAAAAAAGACAAAAAAAAATTGGAACATATCAATAGTTGTTTTTTTACAATCTTTATCGCCTTTCTTATGAATTACTATTACTTTTGCTATCTGAATTTTTCTGGGGAATATGACATTTTCTAAACAAGGATTAAATATATATGCTATACTCAGGGACACATTTTCTTGGCAATGCATGGAAAGGTACAGACACGCGTTCCCTCTCCCATTTTGAGTGCTGATTAAAGCTCTGCGCTGGCTCTCTTCCTCTTCCCGGAGATACCACGAAAAGATATCCCCGAGTATAGGTATCAGGACGATTTAGCAAATCGTCCTGATACCTCCCATACTCCTGATAACGATTCCCCTGATTACAATACGATGCATGGGCAAATGGCGGCGGAGTGTTGGGTATCGTTATCGGAAAGATATACTACAACTCTCTAATAAAAAATGTTAGCAAACCGTTACCGTGTTCCACGTGACCGCGCACTCAGGTAGTGCGATGCGCGGAACACGGTAACGGTTTGCTGAAAGTCCCCAATTAAAGTTTAACAAAAAAGAGGATCGAGAAGAGACATGTACATGTCTATCCTCGTCCCTTATTTTTGTTTAGCTTTTACTTTATCAGTAAATTCTCTCTCGCTTTCCAGTCGCGTTACGTCATTGGCTGCCACACGCAGACTGTATTGGGTGTTGTTTTTCTGCAGCTGAGCGACTATTCAACTCAGCATAGCCACACGATTCATATAAAACCATCGGAATGTCAAGACGTCCAACCAGTCAGAAGGTTTAATAATGGAATAATGAATCTTTTGACTCGCCAAACACGAGTCAAGGGATGCAATGTGGGTCAAGAGCTCCAACTAGTCAAGAGATTCAGCGAGTCCAAAGATCCACGGCCAGTCAAAAGACCCAACTAGTCTAAAGATCCAACGACTCAGAAGGTCCAATAATTGATCTTTTTTAGCCATGATTCTTTTGACTTGTTGGACCTCTTGACTCGGAATCATCCTGCTTCCGTCTCGAGGGACCATTTTACTGTTTGCAAACATGAACTGCCGCTTGCGTCCCAAGCGACTCCCGGTGTTTCCGTGTTCGCAAGCTTGTCGAGTTTTCTTGCCAGTGCTAGAAAGCATAAATGCTGCACGGAAAGCAAAGTTAGAGATTGAACTAGTGCCTTCGGTTGCACAATTTAAAGGGGTCATGAAACGATATCCGGTTGGAATGTTCATGACATTACAGGGGCGTACTGGTCCTAGTCTGACCCAAGTATTCTCGCACGGGCCGCCACTAATTCAGAAGCGTCTTGGTCGTCGGGAAATTGCGAGGATAAAAGGGATTAATTTGTTTCAGTCTTGCCTTCGCAAAGCTTGATGACGTGCGCGTGAACGTAGCTTCGCCTTTTGGGAAGCCGGTAATTGCACAGATTTGCTCGCAGGAGCAGAGACATGGCAGTGGCCAGATGACCTGTTTGGAATTGGCTATAGAGAATTTAGTAGACCCTGGCAGGAACCTTAATCAAAAAATAAAAAGTGAACCAGGCATGCTTTGACTCATTTGCCGTCATATTATGTGCACACTTCTGGGTTATGATACCCTGTTTTATGGGTATTGTTCATTGCGGCCCTCTTTACTACCCTTTCTGGCGGTGGTACATCCAATCTAGAGGGCGTACTGCAGTCAGAACACACTGGCAAAAAGGTATAGTCTGCACTCACACCTTAATTTAAGGGTGTTCCGAATAACGCCATCTTTTAGGGGTGTTATGAATAACGCCCTTTTCTTAGGGCGTTTTGCTACACCAATAAGGGTGTTAGTTATAGGACAAGCCATTAACAGCCTTAAAGGTGTAATGATGTTTGGTTTGTACGGTTCAACTAACGTTTGGTTGTCAGCGGCTCCGGTTTCCTTACAGGCAAAGACTGACAGACCGGTATCGACGCAAGTCGCGACGGCCCTGCCGATGAAGGCCTTTCTTGCTGCTCCCTTTGTTCAGCCAGATAATGCGGCGGACTACAATGCACGCTGCAACCGGGGACGCGTGCGGCACGACGCTCGGAAAGCGAGCGGTGCCGGTCGTTAGGGTAATTAATGACTGCGGGAATATTAATAACGGCCAAGCACGGTTCCGGGGTTGATTTTTTTTTTTTTTTTTGATCCAGTCGTGTTATTTAATGCCGACCACCCCGTCCGGGAGGACGAAGACGACGAAGTGACGTGGATTCGGTAGACCCCCTTTGAGCTCCCGATGTGAGGCCCAGTATTCTGAATTCCGGCCCCAGGTATCCACCGAAAAGCAGCTAGGATGTCAGCGAACATCGTCGATAGCCCGGGAGCCAAGACTCCCGGCCCAACGAATACGTTTTTATGCGAAATCAGCCCCGGCTAACATACCACGTCAGGGCACCTATCTAAGCCTAATGGCTTCACAGCTGCGCAGCAGGGGGGCTATGTTGCACGTTTTGAACTCCCAGGCGACTAGGGAGAAGGAAGTGACGTATAGGTGTGAACGAATGTAACTTAGCAGCACCACGCATCGCGTCATCAGCGACTCCACCAATCAAGATCCAAAGAGCGTTGTTGACGTCACTTCCTTCTCCCTAGTCGCCTGGGAGTTCAAAACCTACAATATAGCCCCCCAGCACAGCCCCAGCCGCCGATAGTGCTCGTTGATAAGTCATGGACACGCAGGAACCCTCAACCTCTCAAACTTCAGAATTGAAACTCGCCACTGCGACACCGAGGGAAATCAGTGTGACTAAAGTTGTGCTGAAACTCATGAACAGCGAACACCTCGCCGCGCTAGGGTTAGCCGCCCTAACCAACTCCCTCAAAATGGCAGCGCACCTGATCAAACAGGAACGCGCAGACACGTACTTCTCCGAGCGCCGCTGAATCTCTTTACCGTAGATACCTACAGAGCCAAGGCAACAATGGTGATCCTGGCGACCCAGCAAAGCAGAATATGAACATCACCCACGCGCCTTCTGTGCATACGTGGCGAACCCGACATAGAACACGAGAGGAATGGTAAACGGCATCACGCTGGACGCAACGGACGAATTTATCAAAGAGAACCTGAGAGTCCAGGACAACACGTTATTGAGATCCCGACGACTGGGTAAAACTAAAACCACCCGCGTCACCGTGGATGGATTGTCACTCCATACGACTAGGGAGTATTTCGTTTATACCCACAACGACTGCACAACAGACAGTGCGTGCCCTGCCTCAGCCTCCAACACAGCACAGAAGTGTGTCCCTGCAAGAACGAATACGTACGCTGCACGTCATGCGGAAAACAATCACCACCAGATCAAAACCTAAGCGAAACATCGCGCGATTGCGAATGCGGTGCGCCGGCTACAATGGCGAACACTCGGCCACGGACCCGAAATGTCCAGCCAAGCAGGCGGCTGCGCAGTCCAAAAAGGAGAGCATTTAAGTACGCCAATTGAAAGCCCGACAACCAAACGTGAAGCAATCGACATTCACAAACTCAAAGCAGAGCCAGGAAGCATGGCCGGCTATGTCCACAAACAAGTTACAACAGGTTCGCGCTACTAGAAACCCCACCGCACAGCCGCAGCAGAGGAAAGAGCAGCAGCCGTAGCGGCAGTCAAAGTAAAAAAAGCACTACCATAAAAAAAAAAAAAAACGATTAACGAATTTGCGGCTACAGCAGGACAAGGTCAACACAATCACAGTATGCACAACGGCAGCATCAGCGGAAACATTCAACAAAACAGACAAGATTCCAGGAATTGCAGCGCAACCCAAGGAAACAAGATCATGCCAACAGACCACTCGGCCACGAAGGAGAGCCACGAGCGGAGACGCCCCAAGAAAGGAACAGCAGCAGTTACCCGCGTGGAGTGCCTCCCATGCAGGGGGCAACACAACCCATGGACACGTCCAACTAACAGGTGCGGCCCAGCCTCCCAACCCTCTCCCCTTTTTCTTACAATTCTATAACCACCTACGCTACATGCATCAAGTACACAGCACTGAGCACATACAACAGCAGCACCGGCAAACCAACACAATAAACTTCCCAGACCTTGTGGGGTTATCCCCGTCCAGCTCCCCCCACCCCGAGTGACACAACACCACTCTCGATATAAACATTTAATCACTCACATTGATGAGTTCTCCGTCGGTTGCACCTCACGGTATTCCCACGTCCGTCCCTTCTGCCGTCCGTCGCACCACCACGCGTCCCCACCGACCCTCCGAGCACCGCCGGTCTTTCCCTCGCACCCCCTTGTTTCACGGCGCCAGGCCGACGGGTGCCTTCATCCCGACGTGGGTGTCCTGCCGGTTCCCCATTCACGCCGTCCAGGCCCTCGGGGGTCGGGCTCCTTTGAAGGGGTGGCCGAGGACGTCCGCCGCCGCCACCAGCCGGCCATGACCAGCTCCGATCGGCCACCGAGGGTGCCGACGGCTCGCCCATGAGCCGCCCTCGGCCGCCGGCGTTTGGTAGCAATCAGGCGGCGGCAGAGCGGGCACCCCCCCCCCCCCCCCCCCCTCAATCCTCAGACCCCGACGCCGCCAAGAAAGAGTCCAGGTCAACGTCCATCAAGGACGGCGACGGCGGGGTCCGAGTGATAGGCCCTCCGGGTCCGGTGGCAGATGAGTCCGCCGGGGAGAAGCCGATGAACTCGGCAGGCCGGACTGGCTCGGACTGCCTCAGCGGCGGGAGCTCCAGGGCCCGCGGGATCGGCGTGGTAGGGGGGACCAAGACTGGGGCCGGAGTCAGGAGCTCTGGCCGCTCCCTCCGTAGCAGCTTGAGGGCCGCCTCGATGTCCCCCTCGGTGGCAGCGGCCGTACCGATGTGGGGGCCCACTCTGCCGCCGCCTCATTGCTACCAGACGCCGGCGGCCGAGGGCGGCTCAAGGGCGAGCCGTCGGCACCCTCGGTGGCCGATCGGAGCTGGCCATGGCCGGCTGGTGGCGGCGGCGGACGTCCTCGGCCCCCCCTTCAAAGGAGCCCGACCCCCGAGGGCCTGGACGCCGTGAATAGGGAGCCGGCAGGACACCCACGTCGGGATGAAGGCACCCGTCGGCCTGGCGCCGTGAAACAAGGGGGTGCGAGGGAAAGACCGGCGGTGCTCGGAGGGTCGGTGGGGACGCGGGAGTGGTGCGACGGACGGCAGAGGGGACGGACTTGGGAATACCGTGAGGTGCAATCGACGGAGAACTCATCGATGTGAGTGATTAAATGTTTATATCGAGAGTGGTGTTGTGTCACTCGGGGTGGGGGGGAGCTGGACGGGGATAACCCCACAACCTACAGCAAAGGATATTTGAAATAATAACATAATCAATATCAAACATCCTGACCGCACTCGCCCCAATGCTCCAAGGAATGATTCCAGAAGCCCCAGCGTGAATACGGGCCGAACTAGCAGACCACACGAACGCCCCACCTATCCCACACCCGCGAACGCAAACACGGAACAAGAGAGCCATGAAAAGCGCAAATGCGGGACAACAAACGAAATCACCACACAACAACACAACAGCCACACCCCACACAACAGCCCCTACTGCTCGCGACAGAAAAAAAAACGAAACCACTATATGGCAACGGAATTGCAGGGGATTCCGACGGAAAAGGAGCCACCTCGAGCAACATATGCGAAACACTGGAACTCAACCGGACACAATAGTCCTACAAGAAACAAACAGAGCACACGCGATATAGGGATACGGCATTTACACGCAACCGAGTATTCAGCACAATCAAAGCGGTGCTGGGGAGATCGCGATGACAACCCCTACTATTGTAACCACGTACATCAGGAAAAACATCGCCTCCTTACAAGATGATAAACTGGAATAAACACGCCTACAATGGAACGTGTGACAATAAGTACACGTCTAAACGACCGCAGGCTTCATGTAATCAACGGTTACTGGTTCTCTAGCCGACCTTCAGCACATGTCCCACCCTGGGCCATGAAACTAGGACTCAGTAGGGACAAGGACATGCTGGTGACGCTGAGTGACTCTAACTGTCAGCACCCTTCTTGGGGATATACTTTCACTTCACCAGTAGAAAGAAAATTAGAGAACCTCGAAGCCACTCAGGGTAAGACGCTTCTAAATGACACGACGCAGCCAACCCGCACAGGTGGACAGCTCCAAGCGGACACCTCACCAGACTTAGCGTGGATCCACGGCCCGCTTAGGGCGACGTGGCAGAACACTGGAGACACCCTCGGGAGTGATCACCATATAATAGAAATCAAAATCACCCGATCCAAACGAGGTCAAAAGGAACGTATCAGAACAACCAAGTTGACGGCGTGGCACAATGTGAGAGAGGAACTCGAAGTGGAGAACTGAGGAGATGCTGGATGCAACGAGTGGACAAAGACAATCCAAGAGGTGGTGCACCGCCATACGAAGCACACTGCAAACCCCGAAGACCACCCAGTGGTCGATCATCACCTAATGACCCTGTAGACTAAACGACAAAACCTCTCAAAACGTCATGAAAAAAAAAAAAAAAGCCACAGGGTTTTTAAGGCACGAATGATAGAGCTACCAGACTTGAAAAGTAATCCGTTACAAGTAATGGATTACTTGTAATCCGTTACTTTTTCAAGTCATTTTGTAATTGTCACGTTACTCCTCTGGGGCAGTAATTTGTAGTGTAATTTCGTTACAATTATTGGTAACGAATTACTTCAGTTACTCGTTATATATTTTTTTTAATATGACCACGATACAGCCCAGAGCCATTTTTTAATATGACCATAGATCAATCCAGAACAGGAAGTGGAGCAGGCAGTTCGGCAGCATGGAACCTAGCAGCTATAAAAAAAACAAAAAAAAACAAAACAAAAACATCGTGAAGAGGAATACAACCAAAAATAAAACAGGATTTTTTTTTGTATGACCGGTCACTAGAACCACACGAAAAACGTGCAAAGACTATACCAATATTCAAAAAGCAAAGACCAAGAGGACAACGTTGAGAGGCTCTGCCTTTTTCCGTCGCCTTTCATAGTGTTTTCCTTCTCCTGAGTATGAGAAATGGAAAGTAGTATTGCAGAACATTTTTTTTAAGCATCAAGATTGTTTTTATTGTTTTCTTGTTGAATGCACGGGAAAAGTAACGTGAAATTGATTTGTGGCGTAGCGACTAAACTAATCCGTTACTTTTGAGCGAAAGTAATTTGTAACGGTAATCCATTACATTCGAGGCTCGGTAATTTGTAATTGTAATTCATTACATATTTCAGGTAATGGGACAAGTCTGGAGCTAACCCAGGAGAGCCAAGAATACGCTGAGAAATTAGTCAGGCAAAGATGGTTACAGCTGTGAGACGATATGAATGGTCAGTTACATACTGCCACAGCCTGGCAGATATTCCGCGCGGTCTTGTGGCACCGCAAACCCAAGAACAGGCTCAAGGCACTCCTACTGAGCACATTGACCACCATGGAGGAACTCGGGAAATAAATCAGGAATACATTCTACTCCGACGAAACGCAGCCAGCAACACAACAAACGCCAATGTCAGGAATCCCACTAGATAAAGGATCGCAAACCAGAAGCGGAATGCGAAGATAACATGGAGATAAACTCGGGTTTCACCGAAGTAGAATTACAAACGGCCCTGCAGTTTGCAACGAGGCCAAAGAAAGTAAGACATTTTACTAGAGTGCCTTCATGTGCGCTTCGCATAGAGTGATGCCAACTGCCTGTTTCCCTTTCCCACACCCTCTTCCACCGCCATTTTGTTCCCCTCATTGTTTCCCCGTGCGCCGGAAAGTGGCCTTTGTGTCCATCGGTAATCCCATCCGAGGGGGAAAATGCTAATCCTCCCTCCGTGGGTTCTACAACGCTGCTCCGAACTTCTGAGATAAGGTGCTTGTTTCCGGGAGGATTATAAGCCCCACGGATTATCGCCGAGGAACAAAATGGCTGCTGGTTTGTCGGCGAGTGGTATTACAAAGGGTGGCATCACCCTAGCAAAGCGCACATGAAGGCTCCCTACATTTTACAACCCGAGACAGACGTTTAAAAGGGCGGACAAACATTTGCGTTTGTCCGTCCTTGTAAATTTCCGTCTCGGGTTGTAGAATGCCTTATAATAACCAGCTCGCCTGTTTAGTTACGTTGTCTTCAAAGAAAGTCTTCAAAGGAAGTCTTCAAAGAAAGTAAGATCACATCTAACTGCCAGTTGGAAACCGCGACAACGCTGTAATCGTGTGATTTTTTTGTTGTTGTCTCATAATCACATTGTTTGAAGACGATCACTAAAGCACTTTAGTGAAATCAGCTCCGTAAGGTGGATGCGACATCACCTTTACTACAGCGCTTTAACTCTTTCTAAGGGGACACGCCAACATGTGGACATCTTTTTTTTCTTCGGAGTCGAAATGGAGGAATTTCCAGACTAGTAAGTTCACAGGCCATGATGCCGCCTGCCTGCAGGAGCTTACGCAAAGCACCTCTTTATCTTCAAAAAGACAAAAAAAGAAGAAGAAAGGTTTATTAACAAGCGGCAGTTTATCGCAAGCCACAAATATTTGAGTCAGCGGCACTACAGTCGTTTATATGAGTACATCGGCAGACATTTTAAATCGCTCTAGTTGAGGTAGTACGGTAAAACCGAGGTCGCGCTCCCATGATGTTAGAAAGAATTCCCTCGCTGCTAAGCGATATCTCTAGCCAAGCAGCGCAACAACACGCCAAATCCCCGGAACACAGCACACACGCTAACTCGGCGCAGAAAAATGAACTAGGCGCACGCGTGCCTAACACGGGTCATAATCAGTGCCACAACGCGTGCCTGGGCAATATCGCCATCGTGCCAGAATGTTAATGGGAAGCGGGAGCCATCAACATTCCTCGGCCGTCGATCGGGGAGGACGAACGGTCAGAAATTCCTTATTCCACCGAATTGATTTCTCCTGGCCGCACCACCGTCTCGAACCACGATCGACAGCGCGGCCTCGCAAAGTTTAGCTTAAACGCGACACGGTGGCCGTTTTTCAGGCGCCGAAGCACTCGACCGCGATGGCCCGGACGCTCCTCCGGTGCTCCTTTGTTTTTTGTTTTCTCGGGGTACGGGGGGAGGCCTAGCTTTAGTAACGACATCGTTTACCGGCTAATTATGGTGTTCATTACGGGCGCACTAATTCCGTTAGGCGGCCCCTTTTTTACGCGGTTCGATAATGGGGCGGCTTCGTCCCGAGCTGCCGCTGTCGCTCGTAAAAGGGCGCAGCGGAAAGTTCTCTGGCTCGCCTAATGCCCGCCGACGACGAAGACGTGTCCATCAACTCGTGCTTCGGAAAGGGTGCCTGAGATGTCCGCGCGCGTGAAGAGGCGCTCTGGCTTGAGAGCCGTATACCAGCTAGTACCAGTACGATAGGCGACTGGGTTGTCCAGGGGACGCGGCGAAAAAAACTCGTTAGGACTTGTCTTGGATGGTACAAACTTGAGCGTCTCAAACTGTCACATGTTTAGAAGGGTGTCTGATCTGGTACAGAGCGCGAGATGTAAAGAAAAATACAAAGAAACAACGCCAATTCGAACACCGTCGAAGCACAGGGCAAAGCTGAGAATACGAGAGCGTGAGTAAAAGAACACGGTATCGCGTCCCATCCCCCCTTCCCCCTTAAAAAAAATAAAGGAAAAAAGGCATGGTTGTATTGTTAACCCACAATGTGCGAAGAGACGAATGCAATAGCTGTAGCACGGTCGCGCAATGCGGGTGGAATCGTGCCGTCACGTACCTGAGAACGAAGTTGCCAAGTGGTTAATTCTCATAACCGTCGTGGTTGGCTACGTGAATGCCACTGACGACCGCCACCAGTCATGTCAAGTCAAGTCAAGTAAAGTCAAAATGGGTTTTTATTTGTAAACCATATGTTAGTTAATTACACTTATTCAGGTGGGGGTCCCAAAGTTGTCAAAGAAAACTGTTGAAAGGACCTCTTGGGAATAAAGGGTTAGTTTCTAAAATAAAAAAAAAAAAACACGTTTATTCCCTCTCTCATCCAGTATTATACGGTAGCAACTGGATACTGTCCAACTGGGGTTTCGCATAACGCGAGTAATGTAATAAGTAGTGCGAGGCCCATTCAGGTGATCTTGTATACTACCCACAATGAGGGCGCCACAGTTTGTTCAGAGCATCAGCGCAGGAGGCCTATTCGCAATTTTCACGACCTAGTGGCGTTGCGGCGCTCGTGTTCTTCAGTTAGTTATCACCAAAGAAACCAATCGGGCAAAAAAAATAAATAAATAAAACTGCAATCCAAGCCGTGCAACATTTTTTTTATATATAAGCGAAAGACTTCGTACGCTGCCGCTATGCAACCGCAATCTTTACCGCGAAACGCATGCGGGGAGCGCTACATGCTTCGCATTGTTAGGGGGGCTAGTGACGTCATTCCACGCTTCGTCCTCTGCCGTTGCCGCGGCAGCTTATGCAACCGCAATCTTTACCGTGAAACGCACGCGGGGAGCGCTACGTGCTGATCATCTCAAACGTGGTTTTGACACTTGTTTTGTGTTTTTTTTGGTTGAAACAGTTGTCAAAACTACATGAGAAGCGTTAAGGCGCGCGCGATGGTTTTCTGTCCACTATTCTGTCGACATCTCTTTAGTCGACGGGCACGAAAAAAATCCGACAAAAGAGTCATATACAGCTTTGCTGTAAAAAAAAAAAAATATCAAACTTGGCTCTTGGATTTGTTTACAGTGCGTGATTGGTCGAGTCGGTGAAAGCAAACACACAAAGGCGACGAGGGCCGCCACGACTTATTCTTGTCACTGTTCGATTGACTCCGTCGGAACGCAGCATCGTCTGCGGTCGGACAGACAGCGAAACCGAGTATCGCTTATTCATTTGAACGGAGAGAAGACCTCTGCGCATTCGCGCCGTGTTTTCGGAACGAAGGTTGGATGCCGTCCTGCGCGAAAAATTGGTCCGCATCGGACAAAAAAAAAAAAAAAAAAAAGGAAGAAGAGTTGCGCGCTTTCATCCACTCGTTCGTTGCGGGAGGAGGCTGTGTCCCGCATTTGAGAGGCTTTCTTCCAACGATGGCGCCGTGTAAGCGTTTTCGACAGGCACTGAGCCACCGAAGCGCCCGCTCCACTTATCCGCCATTGAAACTGTAGCGTGCGCCGAAAGAAACAGACGGGAAGAACTGCTCAAAGGGTTAATCCATTTTTTTTAGTGCTCCCCGAATTCCCTTTGAATTACGAAAGCGGCCCCATTTGTGCGCACTGTGGTACTTCATTAAGCGTCCCAAATTCTCGCAGGAAAAAAAATACAGAAAAAAAAAACAGAACCGGGGATGAACGCGGGCCGCGATCCCGGATTGATGAAGAGTTTAGGTCGCTCCATCATCTGTTAGGGATGGTTATGTAAAAACAAAACCTGATTTTAGGGCTATTTCCACCGAGCGGTTTTTATGTTCTGCCACAGATTCAAAAGCTCGCACACACACGCGCGCACACACACACACATACAAACATACACACACACGCACGCACGCATGCAAAAGTACATACTTTAAACTCTGTCGAGCGAAATTAATTCCCATTTATTGTTCAATCTATCGTATTCACGTCCGAAAGATTCACTCACACGTCAAAGTTACTTGTTAAAGCGGCCCATCATTGAGTCAATTACTATAGGTATTAAGTATAATAATATTGTGAGACATAACGTCACCTTAAATTGCATTTAGCAATTTGAACGCTCAAATTAATTAGCTGTTTCAAAGTACCACGCGAGCATTCGAGGCTGCAGTTTCACATACTTATTTTGAGCGTCTAAAAACGCAGCTATACACACGAATATACTCGTATTCAAAACCCAAATCCGGGTAATTTTTGTTTCTTCTTCATAGCAATAGTAATTACATTTGTAGTTTATCACCTCCCTTGCAACTCCCGTCGTCGAACGGGCAGTCAACACCCCGATAAGGGCTGACTTTTAGTGCGGACATTGCGGGGCAAAACAAGACAAATAGTTTCTTCACTAATTCAGGCAGACATATCACGCTTTCCTTCTGACTTTGCGCAACAAAACGCGAAAATATTGTGATTAGTAGTGCAACGCTAAAGCGTGCACAGAGTGGGATGAGCGACGCGGTGTCCTTCAAAAGGGCTTACGCACCTTTTCAGAAAAAGGCGCCGCCATGTTGCCTACGACGATGCAACTGGCTAGAAAGTCTCGCCAACCCTACTGGCTAGAAAGTTTCTGCCACTCTCTTGGACTGTTGAAAGCTGCTCAGCCAAATTTTTCACCTGTGTTTTGCGGTTTTTGCATTCCAAGCTTTTCGACCTTTCTGGTAATTTTTTTTTTAAATTTAATTTTCGTAAAACAATTGACGTGTACTTTTTTTTTTCTTGTTATCTTGCATTGTGAGAAGTATACTCCGTTCACCCTTCAGCTGAGACAGCAGCCAATGCCACAAACAGGAGGGCTCGAGGTCGCTGCTTTGAAGCGTTCTTCCACAGAACGAGCATTCCCTTCATAGAAATGCATGTCTCAAAGCCAGGAGCGCGGGCTTGCTCGCGCTTGTAGTTTCGGCAGCAGTCTCAACTTTAAGGCCCGTTCGCACAAGTTCAACCGAGTACGACCGAGAGACAAGACCGCGGTTTTTAAGCCGTTTACGACGGCTCATCTGCAGGTACGCCATCGCAAGAGGGTTAAAAACCGGTCTTGTCTCTCTCGGTCGTACTCGATTGCAAGTGTGTAAACGGGCCTTAAAGGTGTACAGAGTTGGGCTTGTAACCCAAAAGGCCCGTTCAAACACTTGCGCTCGACAACGACCGACTTCGACACGACCGGTTCTTAAGACTATCGTGACGGTTTACGACCGGCTGCGCTGCTGCGGAGACGATTGCAAGCCCTCACGATAGGCTTCAAAACCGGTTTTTAGCCTCCCAGATCCCAACAAGTCGCAAGTATGTGAACGGGCATTTAAGTGCTTTCTACTGAAGCACATCGAACGACTTTTGACGCAATTTTGGGAACAGTGATCACTTCCTCCACTCTGAGGCATTCCAGGGGAGTCAAGCTTCGCCGAAAATAGATAATCGGGTTGGGCTGAAGGACAGAGCAGACGCGTCTCTTCCATTGCCTTGGTGCTGGCGCTGCGAAAAAACCACTCTCCCCAAAGCGTGCTCCAAACCGATGTCCTTTTGGATCCCGTTCGATCTTCGAGAAGTGAGTGTCGTCGACTGAGTCCGGACATTTCGTCGAACGCCGTTTCGTCAAAGCCGTTTCATCGAACAACGGCTACTTGAGCAGTAGAAATTCTATATATAGGAAATCGTTTTAGTTTAGCACCGGAAGGATAGCAGCGTTATAATAGTCATTATAACTTATACTTTCTTTTAACAGTTGTGTAGACAGCTATAGAATTAAGAAAACTTTTTCTTTCTATCAGTTTTATTTCTAGTAAATGATGACTTCTGTTGTTTATATGGCCAATAAGAAATGGGAACACCGACGACTACGTTTTTTTAAACCTGTGATCATCGGGTGCGATGACGAACGCACGTCCGTTCAAGGGCGTATCTTCGTCCTGGAAGAGACGTATTGTGCTTCAAGACGAAGCCTTCCTTGAATCAATTACTCGTCTCGCCACAATACAAAAAAGAAAAATTAAGAAACGAGTTTCCTTTTTGTTAGTTTGTGAATATATTGTAAGCAACAAAACAGTGGACCTGCCGGATTTTTTCTTGAAAAGGAAGATTCTCGTGGGATATAATTAAAACGCAGGTAAACAGACAAATACGCGATAAAAAAAGGCGCACCAGAAAATAGTTATTTCCCTTTACAAGAAGTGCCTTTCATGCGTGCATAGATAGGGGAATGAAGCGGGAAAGAAGTGTGTGGTGGAGAACAGCCGCTTACCTTGCCAGAAAACCAAGTCGCATACCCACATAAATTTTGATATGATAGCTACCTTCTATGATTCAGTAACCAACATTTAAGGAGAGAAAAAATTGACCGCGGTAGTAATTTTATTGGCGCTGGTTCGAGATCAGCGCCACAACTACTTCAAAAGCGATAGTAAATATAAAAAAAGTATTGCAATGCTTCAAAATTCAGTAAAGCGAAATTTGATGCATCGCGTTCGGTGATATGTCCACATAATCGACGAAACGTCGTTTCATGAAATAGCGCGCCATGAAATGTGTGGTAGCCGTTGTCGACACTGTTTTCTGAATGTGCTGTGTTATTTGAGATCTTTCCCCAATAAACCCTTCTCGGATGACACTGTACTGTGTGGTGCGTATGATATATATATATATATATATATATATATAGTTCGAATGTTAAATTTCATGTCCGAGCCCTTTCGCAAAACATCGGTAATCTCGTCATTCGTGCTCAGGGAACATGCGTGCGTTTCGGCCAATCTTCTGCCGTAAATTATTTTGTACTTCGAAGCGCTTTGTTGGTCGGCAATGCCGAGCAGGCGTCGCCGTCAGAACTCAGAGCAAATAAAACAAACGTTCCAGTCGCGTTCGTTCTGTCGTGTACGTACTCGACCAAAATAGCTTACAGTTGTGTGTTTTTCATTTCATGCGTGGTAAATGCTTTCTCAATTGCCTCGAGAAGGTATGTACACAGTTCAAACAAAACAAAAAAAGAAAAAAAAAAAAAAAAACGGGAAAATGTCAGCACTTAGTTGCCGGGATGAAACTGAAAATGCGCCTATCCAGCTCCGGTTCGAGACCAACCTCACATCCTGTGAGTGTATACTGGAAAAGGTTCCACGATCCCTAGTCCCGACTGTTTCTTGGAAAGGTATATACTCAGACCGAAAGTGGGCCCGAGCCAACAAACGCCAACAAACGCCAACAAAAATTTATGCAAAAAAAAGAAAAACAAATGAAGACATGATTGTGCGTTTGTCAGGAGCTGCCGTCTGCTTAGTCACTCACCTTAGGCGATACTCATGCTGACGCTTGCCAGGCATTCGCTCCTGAACAGAAAAGACAAAAATTTGATTGGTTAAGATGTCCCAAAAAAACAACAACCCTCCCTAATGACAACAGTTATACGGCGTGCAAATTCGTCTGCGTCTTGAGCATCGCGCGCGTTTGTTTACTCCCCCTAGGCGACCACGCGCTTTTGTTTCCCGCCGACCTCACCCAGTGGCGGCGCGCGCTCAGCGGCCCCGTCACCGCGCTTTCGTTGCGCCTTCTTTGTGGTGCACTTGCCGCACATTTTCTATAAAAAAAGACGGTCTTGAATTTGTAAAAAAAAAAGTTCGTTATGGTTTTATTTGGTCTCCTAGAACACAAACATCAAAATTTATAGTTCAGAATGATGCACCCAGTGGCCACAACGGCTCTTTCAAATTAGCGCTGAATTACCCCTTCCCGTCGCGTTTGGTGGGGAGAGGGAATCTATAACGTAATATACAGGTATCACAGAATTTGCTAGCCTTCCGCGAGCATTACTCGAGCCGTGCAATCATTAACGCTGCACGCGATTCCCCACAGGCGGCACACGGAAGGCGGTTGAAACCTCTGGATATGACGTCACGCCCAGCGGTTTTTTTTTTCGCGTGTGTTAATACGTGCGGGTTAAATGCTCGTAATATTCATAATCACATAAAAAAAATCTAAAATTTACTTTTAACTTTTTTTTTTTTTTCAAGAACCCCTTCCGGTTTTTTTCAAGGTGTTTGTTATTCTTATGTGTTCAGCGAGAGAGAAGAAATGTTTCCCTTGCCCAAAAGAAATATCAGAATGGGACAATGCAGTCAAATTCTAGCTTTTTTACTGAACACATTATATGAAGTCGATTTCAACTTCCTGAAGTCTGATCATAGCTTCCTCTATACTGACAAAGCCTGGCAAATCGCCACAAGACTAGGCCGCCGAAAGGGAAAAGGTAGAGCGGCAGACAACGGATGAGAGGACAGTCATGTAACGGGCGCCCCGCTGCGGCGAGACGCCGAAACACACTTCTCCCGAGCGATGGAATGTCCGCTCGTGCTCCTCGCGCTGCTGGTTCTTTCCTTCTCGGGTTTGAAAGCCATGTTTCGGGTCCTCGTTGCTGCAGAAGCTGTGCGCTGAATACCAGAAATGCTCTGTGCTACCAGATCCTCGCGCTCCAAATCTGCGACCGGGCACTCTATGGCTCCGTCGTCGAACTGCCAGGTGTTGTGAGTATAGAGGAGGCTATGGGTTAACATTCTCATGGCCTATTCTGAAGATCAAGGCAACATCAAGCATACAGACAGCCCATGGTAGGCAACGCATGAGCATCCAAAGAGAAGACATTCTAGGTCATAATTAATCATATGTACTTTTAGATATTAAGGTTGGGCGTCGACTAAAACTTTTAAACCCGATCAATCGCCGCCCTTTAGTCGATTAATTCATCGATGAATCGGTTTTGTTCAGCTGTATGCATAATAGTTTAAAAAATCGAAAATTAAAATTTTTCGCTTTTGCTGAATTTATATTTTGGATCAACCTTGATATGTAGTTGAGAACAGTTATAAGTGGAGTCCTGAGCGGATAGCAGTTTGATCGTCCGCATCCGCAGGCTTCGCATTCACATCCGAACCGCATACCCTAAATTCGGAAACGTATCCGACCCTCAATCCGCGTACATTCCTTTTACGTCATATAATCAAGCGTGAAAAAAAAAAAAAAAGAACGCAGGTGTATAGTGTCTTATAAGCTGTCTGCTTACCGTTCTGCAGAAAAACCCTTCGTGTCAGAATACGGTGAAAGTAATTTGATCAAATTTTGTTTGATCGTGCTTATAAAATCAGTGATCATCCAGAGACACTTCACATTGCTCGAAATATGATCGCAGTTGTAAAGTCGTCTTGGGAGTACGTGACACGCGACTCACACTGTGTCCAGAAAATGCGCCCAAAAAGAGAAATTGATATTTGTTATCCTTTTTGCTTTGTAAAAGCCACTCCGAGCAGACGAATATTTTACAGACATAAAAATGGGCAAAGGACAGAATGATGACACTGTGTCATTTTATTTAGGCCAAACAATAAAGAAGTGCGATAGGAAAGGCGCTAACTCCCCTCAGCAAAATACTCCTGCATTTGTGAGGCGCGAGTACATTTCCAGAAAATATCACCGTATTCAATAATGGAAACACCTCCTGTCTGTTCAGTTTTAAACACGAACCCTCAACTGCATACTCGGAACCATTTATACTTGAAAACTACTCAGTGAGAACTGTCGAGAAAAAGAAAACGCGTACACACGCATCGTTTCACTTGCCGAGGTTGCTGTGTTGAAGAAACAGAATATCGTCAACATGGACGGATTCAGACTGGTTCGCCTCTCTAAAATTAGCACCCGCTAATGAGAAGTCTCCCCCTGCCGGTGGACTTGGTGCTGGGATGCCATGCGCGAACTCCGCTACAAGAATGAGGTCCGCAGACTCGCACTTGTGCAAGTTCCATCAGTCCAGAGGACTGAATTCAGTCTCCTTAATATATACTTGTAGGCGAAGAAGCCACTTGCAGGCTTCCCCCACTTTTTTTTTTTTTTTGTGGCTTGTACGTTTTAGGTTTTCTTTGCCGAAAGAACGTTTTCCGCTCTTTCCCTGTAAAACAAGAACACGCTTCCTGGGACTACTGACAGTTCTGCGTTGTTTACTTTTTCTATAGGGACAGCATTTTTGGTAAGATAGAACGTTCTAAAGTTATCTTTGGCGATAATAAAATCTGTATTGACGTAAAGAACAATTTTCTCGCCGATTGGCACCTTTTATCTAAGAGAGTAGTTTGCCCCCGCAGTATATTTCACGACTCACTTATTCACCCTACACTGTGCGATCGCGCACGTTTATGGGCCACATCTGCCAAAATGAATCCGGACCCGCGGATATCCTCATCCGATCCGCGATCCGACAAATATGATTCATTTTTATCCGAATCCGCCGGTTTACTTTGGATATCTGCGGATAATCTACGGATATACAGGGCTCTAGTCATAAGACACGCACACTCAACAAATTATTACATCAGCCGCAGAGACAAGGAGGTTCGTTCATATTATCCGGCAATGGCGAACTCCTTTGATTGTTTCCAATACTCTCTGCGGCACTAAACGGTCACTCGCACGGCGCTGCAGTGACTGGTACACGATACCCTTCTTCACTTGTTTGCAGTAACAAATCTTGCCCCCTACAGTCTACTTCAGGTTTAAAATTTTACCTAATGTTTGCCCTTATACAGGTTTACCGCTCCCACCTGCACAGTGGAAGTATTATTTTTGTTTTGTTTTACTTTTTTTGTTCGTCAAAATTTAGCCGATTAACCGGTTAAAAGTTGATCGCGACCACAGCATTAATCGATAGGTTATTCTATAAAGTGCCCTGCCCTAAGATATCCGCGTAATCTGCCGGGCAAGTGAGGGAGAGGAGGAGTTAAAGGGGCGTGAGGATGTCAAAACGCCGAGCTCTCGTTGGAAGGATTAGTGGGTAGACCTAACGCTTGCTGCCTTTGTCTCCACTGCACTCGTCTAAAGCGTTCGAATGCGAACTGGCTTTCACGACGATAGATGGCGACAGCCACCCCTCCCAATTCAAAGGACAAAACTAGGAGGCTGCGCGCCTCCAGCCATTCCAACTCCGCAAACGCTGTTCTCGCAAACGCCATTGGATTTTCGCTGAGTGAGATGCATCCACAAAGTATTTGGAAAATTCGTGGAAACATCTCGATAAAGCATACCTCTCGCACACTCCACTCCTGAATAAATTTAAACTTGTCTCGATCTTTCTGACATGCATAGTGAGAGCATTAAACGATCCATGCTTGCAAAGCATCTAAAACCACCTAAACCTCTCTGTAACCGAGAATAAGTAACCATAATGCACGAGCAATATATTGTGTGCTCGCCAGTTAATGATAATGATTCAGGCATTTTTGTTTAAAGGACGACGGATTAGTTGTTAGAGAATAAGGTATTTTTCCAGAGGAACACCAGTGAGCATTAAATTTAATATTGTAGGATCCCAAAAAATCATGCACCCTCCATGGAGGCCCGATCAGGCGAAAGCGAGCGCTAGGAGATACTTTCCGTGTGAGGCTTAAAAACACTAAAGAAAACCTACTGGAAGGAATGATGAAAACGCGAGACAGTCGGCGAAAATTTTGAGAGAAGGAATCGGAGACTGCAGAACAAAAATGTCGCAAACACAACACAGAGTATCACTTTCTGAAACTCATTACGTAAAAGGTTTTCGACTTGATTCCTCGCACACTCGTGCCATATGATCTGCACTAAAATCTCACGAGCGTCAATTTTTTAGAGAGATGGTACAGGCATACCAAATAAAAAAGACGGGAGCCTCTTGTGTCAGCCAACCCCCTTTGGCACTGCTGAATAGTGAGGCGGAGTTTCTGGATTTAGGCTAGATTCATGAAACTTTTTTTATCGCGTGCCATCACGCTGCTATGAATTGTTTCATGATACGCATACCGGAGAGGGAGGGGGGGGGGTGGGGGGGGGGGGAGGGGCGGCGTACTACCAACGATGAATGGTCGTTTCCATATGTTTTCCAATTAAAATATTTCAGTTGATAATCAACGCTCTTCCCGTGCGTTTCTTCTCCGTCCTCGCGCTGTTTTATACGATGAATTCCCACTAACTCGCCCAACTATCCATTCTTCTACGTCATATTACTTGAAAAAGCAAAACGAAACAAAACAAACAACTTTGGAACAGCTTTTATCATTGACTTACCTCAAAGTGCCCGCCCCGTTTCAAAGATCGTATTGACCTATATGTAAAAACATTAGGCTCTTTTTGGGCGTTTTTTTTTCAAGCACACCCATGGGCAGCATGAATAGGCGAGTATAGTTCGGTGGCCGGCTATCCCTCAAGAGATTACGGCAGTGTACTTAACTATTCCGAGGGAGGACTCTTCCTTCTTCAATTTTTGATGCTAATCCGACTGACACTGATTATCTTTATTAGAGGAAGTTTAATTATACAGTATGTTTTCTTACGTTATACCTGTGCGGCTGCGCTGGGCGTACGCAGAGCCGTATATGTAGAGAGTTTGGCCATTCGTTGGGAAGTATAGGAGACAAATGAAGCGGCGCGATTGGCCGAAAGCGGGCTGGGCGTGTTCCAGGACGTCTTCAGAAATTCGAATGTGGCCAACCAGAAGCCCGAAATAATACCCTGGCGGTGGTCGCGAGAAACAAACCTGATAACTGCATTAGAGTAACTCTCGATGGCTGAAAATATGGTACACGTGATCTTTCAATCACACTCATCTAAAATGATGGTGGAAGAGTGCGACAAGCGGAAAGATCGACATAATCCTTACGCCAAACGCCGAGCGCCGGGAATCTGCCGTCAGAGCGGTCACACTCTGTTCGCGCAAAACAGAGTTGAGCGGCGCATTCGTTTCTTACATCTTTCTGCATGATCATGATGAAACAACACGTGCACCCTATTTTCAACCACAAAGAGTTACTACACTTCACTCTTACGCACTTATTAAAACTTATACGAACACAGACCTTCGATGATCGATCGGCTCAGAACTGTTTCTCGCTACCACCGCTAGGGGATTTTTTTCGGCTTCTGGTTGGTCAAGAGAGCATGCCAAGCCCTCTTTCCGAGTCTGCCGCACGCCCTGGCTCTGCCCGCGCCTCCCATTGACCAAACTCTCTACATATACGGCTCTGGGCGTACGGTACCGCCGTACGCCCGTGCTCGGGCGTACGGGCACGGGCGTTTCACCGACATGTGCCAATTAGACATTGACCACCTATGATTTTAAATTCCTAAAAGTGCGGCGCAATAATTTTTGTACTTTGCGTAGACACCATTTTGAAGGAAGACCTGATGTTTATAACCCACGACATGCGAGTTAGCTTTCCTCGCAGTGCAATATGGTAGCCGAAAAAGAAAGAAGAAAAAAGCCGCTTACAACTCCCTGTAACGCCGAATTGGAGCGCAGCTCTTGAGGAGGAGGGAAGGGCGCTGGGGGGGGGGGGGGGTTAGACTAACCAGGGGGGGTCACGTGACCTTGGGGGGTCACGTGACCCCCAATGCCGATGATGTCATCACTGACGTCACTGATGACGTCATTAGTGACGTCACTGATGACTTCACCAGTGATGATGACGATGACGATGCGAATGTCGGTGACGACATCAGTGACGTCACTGATGACGTCATCAGTGATGATGACGATGACGATGCGGATGTCGGTAACGTCACCGGCATCCACATCGTCATCGTCATCATCACTGATGACGTCACCGGCATCCACATCGTCATCGTCATCACCACTGATGACGTCACCGGCATCCACATCGTCATCGTCATCATCACTGATGACGTCACCGGCATCCGCATCGTCATCGTCATCATCACTGATGACGTCACCGGCATCCACATCGTCATCGTCATCATCACTGATGACGTCACCGGCATCCACATTGTCATCGTCACTGATGACGTCATCATCATTGATGTCATCATCACTGATGACGTCACCGGCATCCACATCGTCATCGTCATCATCACTGATGACGTCACCGGCATCCGCATCGTCATCGTCATCACTGATGATGACATCAGTGATGATGACGATGACGATGTGGATGCCGGTGACGTCATCAGTGTCGATGGCGTCATCGGGGGGTCACGCGACATCGGCGGGGGTCACGTGACCTCGGGGGTCACGTGACCTCGAGGAGGGGGTCACGTGACCTCAGGGGAGTCACGTGACATCGAGGAGGGGGTCACGTGACCTCAGGGGAGTCACGTGACTTCGGGGGGTCACGTGACCTCGGGGGGGGTCACGTGCTTCCCCACGAAGTCACGTGACCCCGGTGGGGGGCTCGCGCGGTGCATTATGGGATATTTCCCATGATGCACCGCGCGGTTACGCCGACGGCGACGGCGACGGCGACGCCGACGCCGCTCAAGCCGGAAACGGGCCCCTAAGAGCTGCGCTCTAAAACGAACAGCGTTCATCCCCTCCCTCAACCCGCAGCACAGTAAACTAGGCGAGGGGTAGTGAGATCAGGCGCCGACCCGCGCCATGCATTGCTGTGAAGCGGCGGGCGTGCAAAGTACCCGGATGTGCGTCGCTGCGGTTGCACTTGCTGGTGGAGGATCCGAGCGTTACGAGGGCCTTCGGCGAGCAGGTTTGGCTTAGCGGTTTGGCAGCGCGAACTGACTGTCGTTCAGATCTTTCCCCCGTGTTTTCTGTCGTTTACGTCGATTGAAGTGCAGTACCGATCCGACTACGACGACAACGACGACGACGACGAGAACAACGCCAGTGGCGCAGCAATCCCTCCGTGATGCATACTCTACTACTGCCCACGCTTTAGTGGCGCTCTCTCGTGCCGTCGACACGAACTGCGGCTGACGTGAGCGCTCGCTTCAGCGTGACGACAGCGCCACGTGTTAGTTAGATGGATGGATGTTAATGGCTATACCTTTTGTGATAGGGTTGTAGCTCACGCCACCTAGATTAAGTCTAAAAAGGTATGTACGCCGCCAATGTTTATCATATATAGCCGTGCGCTGCGGTTGGCAAAGCATAGGACTTGCGCTTGAGTTACAAACATTGTTAAGGTTTGGCTATGGTCGTCACCGCGACGATTGGTCACGAGCCAATACTAGCCCGAATGCTTGTCGAGCTATTGATCACCGTGAGCCCAAATCGAGTGCTCTCACGCAATACTCGATCGGGCCTAATCTATAAACGTTTTTTGTTTCCTTTCGTGCTCAGTCCCGTGGGTTCCATATCTGGTGCGCGGGACGAAAAAATAATCAAAAACTTCAACCTGGAATACGCGAAAAACTATAGGTGAGGCGAAAGAAGAACGTGTGACAATCACGCATTTTTCGTGAACACCTTTTAGCGGCGCGGATCCGAGAGACCAAAACGATGTTTTAACGCACACCAGAAGTGACGTCATTCAAGATGGCTGGCCCTTGTGGAAAACGTGTATAGAGCAGCAATAAAATATCGTGACTGGGGGGCAATGCCAACATTGCGACCTCCAAACTACGTCATCAGGTTTCGCGATGGAGAGATCGATATTTTATTCTCGAAATTACACCGCAACAAAGAGATTTATTGGACAATGGAGTTGCGTGAGAGTATGCTTGGGTCCCACTATACTCCGCGACAACTTTTCTTGGCAATACAGTGGAAGGTACAGGCCCGCGTCCCCTTTCCCATTTTGAGTGTGCGCGGGCTCTCCTCCTCTCCCCGGAAATGGGGAGAGAAAGAGAGCCTGCGTACACTCAAAATTGAAGAGGAGACGCGGGCCTGTACCTTCCACTGTATTGCCAAGAAACGTTGTCGCGGAGTATAGTGCCAGTTAAGCTCGTGTAAAGTGAAAAACATTCCAATTGAATTTTTTTTTTCATTTTACTGAAGGGCAATTGTCGTATTCAAGATATGTAAACCAAAATAAAAATGGGCAATGGAGTGGCGATCCTGTAAGTGTAGTTCACTTAGTGCCTCTATAGAAGAGAAATACAAGCGCAACATTGGGTAAAAGAGAAGCTCTGGCGAAAGTTTTGATTCAGTGATTTGAATATTAGTTCGTTTAACACGTGAATAGATCCATCTGGAATAGTAACCAAAATTACTGGTCAATTTTATTGACTATGTGAGTGTGACGTCACTGCATCAAACAAACCGATGCTAGGGGCGTCGCTATGGACGAATACAAGGGATTGGTTTTCGCTCCGAAGGAACGCTCGGTCAAAAATCGGACGCAGGATTTAAACGTCTAAAAATCGGGCAGAACCAACTAAGTTGTTGTCTGTTTAAGCGATTATGTGCAGATATAATTGAAAAGGCCGCGGGTGGTCCCGCGTCGAGTTTGACGCTAAATTTAGCGAGTGAACTGATTTTTATGTAGGTCACGTGACACCAAGCCGTGGGTCGTCATTTTCTCCGCTAAATTTAGCGGCGAAACTGGTTAAGGTCATGTGACGTCATTTTTTCTAATACATTTAGCAGGGAAGTAAATTCGTGTTGAAATCATGTGACGTCCTTTTCCCTGCTAAATTTAGCTGGGAAACTGGATTGGCTTTCAGGTCATGTGACTTCAAATTCCCCGCTAAATCAAGTCGGGAAACTGAATTTGTCTATAGCTCACTTGACATCATATCATGTGATGTCATTTTCTCCGCTATTTTTAGCGGAGACAATAAACGGCCAAGAACATACCTCACAGTGGCCCCAAGATCTATAAGAAAGCCGATCGCTTTAATAAAATAATTGATATATGAAGACTAGATCTACACTTATAAGTGGAGAGCTAGTCTTCATATATTAATGATTTTAAATGCACTGGTAGCTCAACCGCGTTCGCAAAGCGGTTGTGAAAGCGGGTGCTTAAATAAGCAGTGCAAATTCACGCGCGCTGGACGATGAAAACGAGCGGATTCGCTTCGCTGTTGCGATTAGGACGCACGTGTGAATGCGGCATTACCAGGGAAGGAGCTTTGCCGAGAATCCACAGTTTCTGAAATATTTGCCAAGCTTCCGTCGCATCCTCGAGACGTCTCGAGGATGTGACTTCCAGACGTCTCGAGAAATGCGTAGCAGACGACGAAGGCAATATGGAGATCGACTGAAGTATGTCGTCTGCAACAAGAAAGTTAGAATCGTTCGCAGACTGATGCGAGTTTGATCCCGGATTTATTGGGAGAATGACAGGTCTATGAACTCTCGTCAGGTTTATAAAAACGAATTGTATTTGCGTGCGATAGGGGATACTGTCTCTCAATAAATGATCACACGCGTATGGAGATCTGCTAAAAAATATAGCGAGAGAAGCATATCTGTTTAGTGTACGATGTCAAAGTGGGGTAAGGCTTTCTTTCTGATTTTGCGTTTGACGGGCATTGTAATGAAAAAGCCGCTATTTTGACTTTAATTTGAACGACCAGAGACCCTAGGTTTTGTTGGCAGGCTCGCAATATCAGACAGTGTTTTGTAGCTGCTTAAACTTTCACAGTAAGAAAAAAAAAATCTTTGAGTCTTCCGATTTCAGTGAGACCCCAATTAGCGAAATAACTGAGTAAACACATCAGGGAAGTTTACATCCTTTACGAACACTTCGATATAAATCACATCAACGCGCCCTGAAGCGACTTCTGTGCCGTCATAACCTCTTGAAACGCGTGCTGGCCTGCACTTCGACGTCGATATACACTTTGCCGTCGCAGTTGTTCGTTGTCATAATTACTATACTCGATTTGTTTTCACAGTTAGCATTCCGGTAAGCGTATTCTGGGCATTCTGAAAATGTTTTCGGTCCGGTATAGGCCAAAAAAAAGTCTTAGCTGTAAAGGTTTTTGAAGGCCACACAAAAAAAATGAAAGCAGTTTACAATCCCCTGCAACGCCGAATTAGAGCGCAGCTCTTGAGGAGGAGGAGGGGAAGGTACGGAGAGGAGGCCACGCCCCCTTCTCTTCTCCTGCTCGCCTCCCATTTAGGGAAAAATGTTCCGCTAAATTTTGTGGGGAAACTTTTCCGCTAGATCTAGCGGGGAAAGTTTTCCGCTAGATTTAGCGGGGAGATTTCTCCGCTAGATTTAGCGAGGAAAATTTTCCTCTAGATTCAGCGGGAAAATTTTTCCTCTAGTTTTAGCGGGGAAATTTCTCCACTAGATTTAGCGGGAAAATTTTTCCTTTAGATTTAGGGGAAAATTTTTACGCTAGATTTAGCGAGGACATTTTCCCGCTAGATCTAGCGGGGAAATATTTCCGCTAGATCTAGCGGGAAAATTTTTCTGCTAGATTTAGCGAGAAAAATTTTCCGCTAAATTTAGCGGGGAAATTTTCCCATAATGCACCGCGCGATTACGCTGACGGCGACGGCGACGGCGACGCCGGCGGCGACGCCGACGCCGCTCAAGCCGGAAACGGGCGCCTAAGAGCTGAGCTCTAAAACGCTTCCTTGTTTGCCGGTATGTGTTTCGCCGAGCGATTCACGAAGAGGCCCACTATGAAATGTCTCGGACTTGTACATGCACCCAGTTTCTCTTGGGGCGAGCGTCCAGCCGAGGCGTGGAAAGTGCATCGGGGCTCCAGGGGTTATTTATAACCGCGACACTAGCCTGTGGCTCGTCCATCGATCACGCCACGGCCGACATGCAGTGGGAATAAAGCGCGCGCTCTTGCACACAACAGATCAATACAGAGCGACCACTGTGGCCGAGGAGGCGGTAATCTGCTTGCCGCGGAGAACATCCAGTCAGCACATTGATCTGCTGGGCTACTGGCTCATATCATTACGCTTATTTATGGTTCGTCGAGTAGCGTTTTAATGACCTCTGCGTGGTAATTTCATCTGAATTAGGTGCCATCTTCGATTTCAGAAGGAACTGCTTTGCGGAGAGAAAAAAAAAGAAAAAAAAAAAAAGAAGACCAGGTTTAAAAGAAAAAAAGAAAGCTCTGCTGGTGAAAAACTCAATTCGATATACTTATAATTTGATGTAGAAAAAAGGAAAAGTAAGAAATAGGAAAAAATATATATAAAAAATAGAGCTGTTCTCAATTCAGAACTTAAAATCCCGAGTTCGGGAACTTGCGGCAATGCCATCAGTTTAGCGCTTACGGCCTGAATATCCGTCCGTGTCATGTAATCGATTTCATTTTGAGAACAAAAATATTGTAATCTATCATTTCTTTTATTTGGAGGCGTAAAAAAAAAGAGAAATGTTTACGAATTCCTGTAATGCGAAATTAGAGCAGAGCTCTTGAGGAGGAAGAGGGGAGGGTACGGATGGGAGGGAATGTCCCTCCTTCCATTCCGTACCCTCTCCTTCTCCCCTCGCTAAATTTAGCGGGAAATTAAAGTGGTGTCGAGGTCGCGTGACGTCAATTTTCCCGCTACATTTAGCGCGGTTACGCCGATGCCGACGGCGACGCCGACGCCGTTCAGCCCGTAAACGGGCGCCTAAGAGCTGCGCTCTAAAATAAATGGACCCGTAGCAAGGTAAACCTGTCGAAGCGCTCACATGAGCTCGTCGGCTCGTCGCATTCATGTCGGGTCGTTCATCGCAGGCTCTATACTGGCGCGGACAAAATCAATCTGGGACTGGGTCCGTCAAGAGCCACTAAGCTACGCTATGCTTCGGAGGAACGACCATTCAGCCAAATATTTTACGAGGAGAACGCAGGACACTCTCCTGATCTGCATTAAACAGGAGGACGACACCGCCATAAACCACTCCTGGTGGCGTGGTTTATTTGGCGACGCCTATCTCTCCAACCCACCTCCTCTCGTCGCCAGAGCACGTGACCAGGTGACGCCTCGGAATGCAATGCGGTTGACGGAGTTGGGGATACGAAGCACCAAAATGGTGGCGTCCACGAGACAATATAGGAATAGAGTAGCGGTAATCCAATCATAGCTTGTTTAGTGGCTCTAGGTCCGCCAATATAGTTCCGCGCCACGAGTGCCACCTACAAATGCAGATTTTCCGCGGGTATTCGCTATGACCACAATACAAAACTATAGCAACCCTTATAAAAAAAGAAGAAAAAAAAAAACTGTTAGTGGGGTGCCAGGTTTCAATTCTCTTCGTCTTGACACGGTAGCCCCTCGTCACCGCGTCTTCCCTCATCTTAACTGATTAATCCAAGTCTTTTTTTTTTTAGCCAATGAATCAAGCAGGAAATTGACAAAACCATTCCTACTCCTGTCTTGACACGCTTGTAAGGTGAGTTTAATGCGAAAGAAACGACACCGCTACGACGAAGCGAAAATATGACAAGAGAGCGGACCTTATCCTCGGTACCTATACTTCGTTTCACCGCAACCTGGCAAAGAGCGAAGGTTACGGGCCCTTCCAGCCAACCAGAGCGACGAAATCGAAGCACGTGACAGCCATTACCGAAGATGCAGGGGCGTGAGCTTAGCAACAGTAGTTGAAGGAGAGGGGAAGAACACCCCGCGTCTTCCCTCTTTTGTGTGTCAGAGACGTCGATTTTGTCGCCCCGCGAAGATTAGCCGGTTTCTGAATTTTCGCACAGAGGCGACTGTCCGCACTGTCTTCAGCTCGTGGCTTTGACAGCACTGCGAGTGCCTAGTGAAATAAAAGTCTTACCAGGTACACGTGACTCCTTCCGACTCTCTGATTGGCTCACTGGAACTCAGTGTCGGCAATAACGCTTTACAGGAAACGAGGTTACTGATAACACGTTACTTTTTGTATTTCTGGAAAGTTTTTTCAGGCGTGAATTTTAAATTCTTGCCCTCGGCTTCCCCCCCCTTTACCTTCAACAGTTCTCCTCTCGTCTTCAACACGCAAACACCCCCACTTAAAAAAAAGAAAAAAGTTTACGCCATTTGTTTAAGTTTTGAAAACAAAAAAATAACACAAAAGTAACCTGCTACTTTTTATACTGGGACTACTGTATGTAACTTTTGTCGTCTGCCAAGTTACGGGAAGACGGAGTCTAGTTGTTCCGCGCATTTATTTTCCAGTTGGAGAACCATCGCAGCGGACGAGAGATGTGTCGAGCGAAGACAGTACTCTTCCTAGAGGTTTCTCCGTGTACGAGCCAGCCCACAGGCCGGGCTCGGGCGGTTACATCCATGAAGGGCCCGGGTCGGGCACGGAACTTGAGTTCCGATCTACAAGGTGGGCCGAAGCAAGCCAAACCGGCCATTACTTTTTTTTTTGTTTTTGTTTTCAGGAACGATTTTGGAAGCTTTTTTGGGGACTAAGGGGAGCACATAATTTTGCTTATTCTTTTTGGCCCTTTTTTTATTTTCCCGTTTTTTTCGATACGCGGGTTTGCTCGTAAAAAAAAAAAGACAATGGCGTAATTGTTTTTAACGAACTGCCTTGGCCCGCAGACTTAAACTAATAAAAGCCGCAAAAAAAAAAAAAAGAAAGAAAGCAACATAAAAATAATTTTGGTTATCGGGTACTTTAGCCAACAGAGACAGCCGTAATGCCATTAAAGTAATGAAATCACAGTAATTAAATTACTTTTTTTGGTAATGAGTAATGTAAAGATTACTTTTCTAGCCTATTAATTTAATCATGTAATCAAATTACTTTCAGGAAGTAATTTCTACAAAATCACTCATTACTTTTAAAATTCCTTTTGTCGCAAAAAAAGAAAAGAAAATTCGTTTGCGAGTTTTAAGAAAATAGAGAGCAAAAATGTGTAGCGTTTGTGAGGCGGGCAGAAGTGGAAAGCGCGAAGTCTACGTCGGCAAGGCAGACTTATACCCCATTCACACGACGGTAAAGGTACCTTTAGACAAGGGACCTTATTCTCTGCGGTCAATCAATTAACGATCTTCCGCGCGCGGCGTGTGCTCGCGGTCCAAGAGCACGGACTGATTCGCCAATAGCAAAGGGACCTATGTTAAAGGTACCTCTACGTTCCCCGTGTGAATGGGGTATTACACTTCGTGCTCTTCGCTTTCACCCACCTTTTCCTTTTCTATATTCCTCTCCACTTTTTACCTTGCTTCAACTTGGCTCTCCACGCAGCTTGAGAGAGGGGTGCTCTAAGAGGGTTATTTAGCTTACCTGCAGAAACCCGAAATTCTACGTCGGCCTTTAAGTAAAGGCGTTTCTTGTAGTCGGAAAAGACGGGAATCGAACAGAGCAGGTGGCGCTCGCGGTGTGCCTCTCTCCCTTTGCTTGGGGAGTTTATTCGGAAATAAGCAAACGAGCAGACATCGTTCCAAGTTACCACGAGACAGGTTACAACCCTGGGCTCTTACTCTGCTGGCGCCGCATCGCCACCCGTCTTTTTGTGGAAGTAAACATTCCGGGGAAGCTCGCGCCATCTTCTTCCTCAACTGGCGACGCTTCTGGTCAGCAAACGTCCAGCCCCCTTGTGTGACAACGCGCAATTACTTGGGCTCTTCGGGTGTTTGGGAACGATACCCTTTGAGAAGAATGACCGGAAATACGTCACTTAGTGATCGTAGGAGAATAGTTTTAGATTCCGTCCGAGGCGGAAGCGAAACGTTTCACTTAACGACTCCTTGTAAGAACGAGCTCCCGTGGCCCGATGTAACTTACTGACGCGGACTACGACTTCTTCAAAGTCACCGTTGAATGAACAACAAAATCGATGCGGTGACTCGACTGCCTTTGAGCCACATCTAAAAAAGAAGCTATCCACCATGTTTAAGACTTTTGCGGTGTGCGCCAGCGAAACGACTGTTCAGTATATGTGGTTCACTTCGAGGCGCATAAACTCGTGTTGCGGTGTAAATAAGAAGGAGTTTTAGTATGTATACCGAAGATATCAAATATATATTGAGCACGAATTACTGCTTTAAAAAAGTATTCAAAAATAATGTCAGTCATTTCATTACTTTTGGAAAGTCAACTGTAATGTAACGTCGTTACTTATTGAAAGCCATTTTGATATCTCCGGTAATCAACATGTGTAGCAGTGGTAAGGGAGCTGCTCTGCCGCGCAATTTGTGAGGTATTCACACTAGAGCACTGCACGAGCCGGAATTTCTAGGCCCTACCCGACCCGGCCCGGTAGAGACATGGCCAGGGCCCGACCCGAGCCTGATAGAAAATTTAATTTTTAAACCAGGCCTGGGGTACAAACAATGCCCGGGCCCGGCCAGAGCCTGACAGAATATTTAGACAAAGCACCAGCCCGGCCCAAGCACCACGATGCTGTCTTTTTTTTTTTTTTTTTAATATGAGTTTGAGATTGGCTTGAGCCCGACAGATTATAGACATGAGCCCGAAAACGTTTGCAGGCTTTGACTTGAAAACTGTCTAAGACTGAAGTGCGCACTATCCTACTATGCTGGCGAAGTCCACACGTTTTCCTTTATCCAATGGAAAGCATTCCAAATGCAAAATGTCGTCTTTTTTTTTCTTTTCGGACGGCGCCGTAGTGACTTTACACTTCGCTTCTTTGTTTTTACTAAACCTAAAACATCAATAAGAGCACATTTTGCTATCAACAATCAAGAATGGCCTGATAAAGTTTCTCGTTCAAGCCCAAGCCCGGCCCGGGCCCGAGAAAATGGGTTCTACCCGGCCCGAACCCGGCCCGAACCCGGCCCGTGGGCCGAGTTGGGCTTTCAGGCTGGCCCGGGCCCGTGCAGTGCTCTAATTTACAATAATTGGGTTGTGTGTATGTTTATACAGCCTAGAACTTGGTCTGCCTCACAGGGGCGACGAGTCTCCCAGCTGTAGATGAGAAATTTAGCCAGTGCGGTACAAACCGCTAGCCTGGGGTCTTTAACGTGCATCACGCAGTAGTGATACACGACCGCACGCCGGTACGATGCTCATCCAGATCGAAACGGGCAGGAGTGGGGCTCGAACCCAGGATCCCTGGGTTCTGCAGCGCGACTGAGCGACAATAGAGCGGGCCTGTGAAAATGAGCGCCGGGCCGGACCGGGCCCGCTGTCGGAAATGAATAGCGGGCCGCGGGCGTGCCCCGGCCCAGGAGACAGCAGGCCGTGCCGGGCCGGGCTCCTAAACATCGGCCCGTGCAGGCCTTGCTGTTCACAGTTATATTAAAGGAACTGACCGGTGATATCCGGAAATTTCTAAGCTTTTGCGCTGGTCATGTAGAGAGGGCGTAAATATAGTCATAAGTGATATTTATTTCATTAAAAGACGCCCCAATATTCGTTAAATCAATGTGAACACTGATACGAAACTTCACGTCAAATTTAGAAAGTATGCATGGCTTGTCGTGCGGTGACGTCACATCAAGCATGGTGACGTCAGAGTCGCAGGCGTTGACTTATTCCCGGTTCCGATCTAAATGGTTGATGGTGCGAACAAAGATCATCGTCAGGGAATTATGCTTCTCTCAATACGGTAAATCTTGTCTTTCTAAAGGACGAAGTTCTTTTACTTAGCAGTCAAGTGCTAAGGACACCATCTCTTTGCCTGACGTTAAGTAAGAGCTTGCGCTGTGGCCAACGAAAATGCTGTGTGTTTTGCAGGTGCAATCTGAGCAGTTGGGCTCTGTTATAAATAAAATTTCTTGTGCGGCGGGGGTTCAAAAATTCGGATATTGTGCGATTGATATTCCTAAAAGCAATGGCAATATCATTTAGTCCTTATCGGAAGGACAAAATTTATAACGTACAATACCTCTAAGCAAGTCAAGACATGTGTTTTTTGCGATCTCCAATACCGATTAATTAACACAAACTAATTAGCAAACTTCCTTTAAATTATTATTTCTAAGCAAACGCTCAAATTCAAAACTTGCACACCGCGTTGAATTGGGCTGTGTGTGTGTTTATACAGCCTAGAACTTGGTCTGCCTCACAGGGGCGACGAGTCTCCCAGCTGTAGATGAGAAATTTAGCCAGTGCGGTACAAACCGCTAGCCTGGGGTCTTTAACGTGCGTCACGCAGTAGTGATACACGACCGCACGCCGGTACGATGCTCATCCAGATCGAAACGGGCAGGGGTGGGGCTCGAACCCAGGATCCCTGGGTTCTGCAGCGCGAGCTTTCGCTCCACGTGCTCCGAGCTGGTGTGCGCTAGACCACTCGGCCACCGATCCCCCCCACACCGCGTTGAGAAACTTCCCACTGTGTTGGTTTTATTAAGGTAACCTTTGTGCGTCTAACGTTTTGTGACGCGAGCGAGATTAAAACAAAAAGTGTGCCACTTGACTAGGGATACAAACATTGAAGTAGACCTTTTTCCGAATTACCCAAGCATCAGTGGGAATGCCGGGAACGTAGGTACACGCGCGGCACGCGCTAGCTGGAATCTGCAGCAGTAACTGTTCGAAAGCACAAAATTTGAAACAAAGGGAACTTTGCACGCGCGTTCCTCAACGCAATCTTTTGAATATTTACTCCACATATTTATTTCTTTTTTGTACAGGTAAGGTGAGCGCGTGCAGCGAGTGTACCTACGTTTCCAAAATTCTCCTAGCGCATTCATTGTAGTTTCAAATAGATTACGCACACAAAGGCCACATTGATGGAACCGACAGGGTGAGACGCTGTTCAACATGCTCTACAACTTTAGTATACAAAGATTTGCGCGAAAGGTATTCTTTAAAAGGTTAACGAATTACAAGGAGCTAATTAGCCAGCTTGCACATCGCAAAACTATCTTGACTCGCTCAATACGAACAACGCTCCATTGGTTCGACTACAACATTTTTTTTTGTCTTGTCGCAAATTATTTGAGACACCCTGTATATGTTGGACAAATCACACACCAAAGCAATGTTTACAAACATGTCCGTACTTGAACCCCCCGTAGGCGCGGGCACAGCGCGAGCTTGGGAAGCCAATTCGCGAGAGATGAGGCGTCTTCACACACGATCGCGGCGGTGTGACTTCAGGGAGTCGAGATGGTGCCTTATGCCTCACTTGGACAGTCTATCGAGGAAATGGGAAACTTCGTCCGAGTCCATCCATCCTTTGTTCGAGATCACAACGAGCGTACCCAAACTCCCCTTTCGACGAACCGTCGTTGACGACTCGTCCCATTCTGCGAAAAGTACTTCGAAAGGATCACCGCGCTTCGAAGCAGCGTCCGGGGCGCAGGGGAGAGCGGGAGAGCTGAGCGCGCGGCATCGTCTGTCAAGCGCGAAATGCGCGCGTCCCCATTAGGGGAGGAAGAGGGTCTTCCCGTAAATCCCCATTAACGCGGCCTCGAGACGCTTCGCCAACCGAGCGAGACGGAATTCCCGACCCCGAGCCCTGGAAGCGAGACGCCGGGGCCACGAGAGCGCGGACCCGGGGTAATCCGCCGCAGCCACTGTGTTGCCGCCAACTGCATGCCGTTCACTCTAGAAGGCTGACAGCGCGGTGAAAGCTACTGGCTCGTTGGGCCGCTCGGCGTCGACCTTCCGCCACGTGATCACTCTCCCCCCCTCCCTCCCCACCGGTGATACGTTAAATAGATATATTTTTATGCAAAAAAAGTACATTTTTTGTTTTGTTTTTAGCACAGTTGATACCCTTGGAGCATTCTTTTCAAGACACTATAAGGCCGCGTCGGTGTCCTCGAGACCAAGTGCCGTTTTACGGATCCCTAGGATTGCGGGATCGGAACCCAGGCCGCGGCAGTCTGGGAATCTGAAGGAGGCTTATCGAGGATAAAAGCGCCGTGCAAGCGAGATTTCGGTTACGCGTCAAAAGATCCTCAGGAGATCGAAATGAATCCTCTGTGCTCCATTGGGTCGTGCCAGACGCCCTTAGTTGGTTTATCGCGTAAAACCGGTCGATCTGACTTTTAATACCTCCGTCACACGGGCACGATCAAAGCCTTCAGAGTGAGGTTATTTCAAAAAAAAAAAAAAGAAGAAAAAAAAAATCGGCGAATCAGCTCGCAATCTTGCGCGTATCGGCGTGCGCGTGTTCGTCAAACCTTAAAGGGAGTTCGTTCCGGAGGTTTTTAAGGTGAGCCAGTCTGGACAGGGGTGTAAGACACTCTTATACTCGCTGACAACTTGTAAGCGGGTTATCAAACTGCTTATACATCATACAAAAGACAGTCCGCATGAAGATTCGAAGGCGAGTGACCGCAAGATCCGCGCTTCGAATGCCGCATGCCAACGAGTTCAAGGAGAAAAGCTGGCTTTCTGCATTCGAAGCACGAATAGTACGGTGACTCGCATTTGCAGACTGTCTTTTGTATGATGTATGAGCAACGTGACCCTGACTTCACGTAACGCACAACGAGGGTTAGGTTCCCGCGTCTTGCTCCGTATTTGTTTTGCTACTGGGAAATCTTATCGGCTCATATGCGGCAAAATCATATGGTTGCGGAGTGCCTCTCGAGACCTCAGGGACTACAGTGTATATACCAACTCGACTCAATGACCTCACGCCTCCGCGTAACGTCACTGAGTCGAATACTTCGCTCTTTGTGAAGTATTCGATTAAAAAGTACAAATTTAGTACCTTTTTTGTGGAATACTTTTTTTTTTTTTTTTTGGGTCGACCGCAGGCAGTGACAGAGCGCGGGGTCCGGTGACGAAAGCGAAGGCGGTTATAATTGGCGTGGCAAGTCCGTATAGTTCCCACCACACTGTCAGCTCTGTGGGGTGGACGGCGCTGAGCGCGGATTCGGAGCTCGCGTGCGGCGCTCAAGTCCTACTGAAAAAGAGACGCGAAACCGAGTTGTGGGGAATGCTTCGAGGTCGTTCGTCGAGCCTTCGGGAGAGACGAGTGAAAGGTGGAGGAGGTCGGATTACTTCCTCGTACGCTGCGCCGCAACAAGTCCGATCACGACTCTAGGAAGTTACTTTACATAGGCCGCGGTCACAGCGCTGAGACATCGTACAAAAGTTTTTAGACTTGGGCTAGGTGGCGCAAGCTACCGCCCGTTACAAAGTGTAAAGTCATTAACATCCATCCAGTCTGCAGACACCGTCCGAGGCGTGTTTGTTTTTCGTATATGACGCTCCTCTCATACGTGTCATCCAACATCACGCTTGAAGCACAGATATGTACGAATCAAGCAGGCTTGCTTGAGGCGTTTCCGTAGATAATTATGTCATCATGTGTACAGCGAACAACGTGCGTAGGCTCGATGTAGGAGAACTGCTGTGACTGTGGCTTTACTACTATTTTATCGTGTAATTACTCGCTGGAAGAGACTACTCCCTGCGTAATTCAGTGGTGCTACAAAATACAACTAACATTTATACAGACATGTACAAATTACTCAAAAAAGGTAGTTAAGTTAAGTTACTGAGTATCGACGCCAAAAGTAATTGGAGTAGAGTAGAAATTACGTATTAATAATAGTAATTGAGTAAACTACTAACTACTCTAAAAAGTAGCGAGTTGCTTTCAAGTTACTTTCGAAGTTACTTTTTTATATTTTTGTGGAGCAAAATGAATAGCAGTTTTGATCAAAGAAATACCCTGCGAGCCTAAAATAAATGCAGTCTATTTATAGCTTGTGTTTTCGCCAAAATAGTTTTTTCGCTCGCAGAAGCAATTTACTTTCAAAGTTCTTGATAGGAGAGTTTTCCCTTTTTCCTTTTAAAGACGTCCCCAGCCAAGCTAAATAGACGTTCCACCGTGTCACTGAATGGAACGGCAGCGTTGAATTTGAGAAACAGGCTGTGCAGGGTCGAGTAAGCGAGTGTCGGCATCTTAGGTGTCCATGACGAAACATGTGAGGTTTGCCTCGGGTAGAGGGTCTTTTATAACTAAATTTCCTCCTTTTTTCTTTTTTCTTCGTCAAGTTGAGATTGTTATGACTGGCCCCTCTTTATTCCGACGTCGTTCTGAGAGTACGCTGAGCGAGTGCACCAGACCGTCAAGGGTTCAAGTCTCGCGCCACGACGATGAGATCATCCGGACGACTGCGCGTCCCGTTGTAGTGCTAGTGCTACGCTACTGAAAAAAGAAATGTTTTGGTCTAACAGAAGGTGAACCGAAGTATACTTCGCCGCTGACGCCGGGTCCAACAAAAGGATCTCCCAAGGGTAACTCGCACTCCTCGCCGGCGACTACAATATTCTGACGCGCCTGACACCCCTGACAAGTAAATCGTTTTTAACAAAGAGGAGGTCTCCCTGGCGTGGATGGTCCGAAGGACACGAAGGATTACGTGAACAAGCATCGTCGCTCGTATACAGTTGCAGCTGGAAGCGGGAACGTGCTTCCATGAACGGATTATCGGTGCCAGGGTTTGTGCGCGGAGGAGTCCGGCTTTGCAAAGGCGTATGCACTGACGACAAGGCGACCATGGGAACAGGCGCCCAGCTGCGAGGTCATTGCAGTGGCGCCTCCCGTGGAACCTACCGCTTGAGTCAGAACTCTCTAAAGACAGACAAAAACTCTCGGAGTGTCCCCGTCTTTCACGGTTGCAGCTGGAAACGCGGCGCCTGCGTGCATTACCGGATTAGGTCAATACCCGTCCAAGGCTTGTCAAGCATCTCTTCCTGCATTCGTGCGTGCCGGTGTTATGTTTTGGCTGCTCGTCGCCACCTTGACCCAAGGACGCCTTCCCGAACAAGGGGGCCCCATGTTAGGGAATACCTCTTCATCTGCCGGCGTCTTATTCATTTCTGCGCTCAAACTTTCGTGATGGGCAAAATTAGCACTATATAATTTCAAAAGTAGTTAGTAATTTGAGTAGCAGTTACCTGAAAAAAGTAATTAAATTAAACTACTAATTACCCAAATGAAATTGTAATTGAAAGTTACCAAGTTACTCGAAAAAGTAGTTAAACTACAGTAGTTTGAGTAGAGTAGTTGAACTACGTCCAAGTCTGCATTTATACCGTTCGGGAATGCTAAGCCCCACTGCGTTTTTCGTCTGCTTTCTTTTTTTTTTTTTTGTAGGTGGTTGTGGTGACGTCAGAAAGACGACGAGCTCTGATTGGCTCTGATTGAAGGATAGTGGGTAGACCTCAAAGCAAGCTGCCTTGAACTCTACCCACTTTCCTTCAATCAGAGCCAATCACAGCTCGGCGTTTTGACGTCCCCACAACGCCTGCAAAAGAAGCAGACGAACTTGCGGTCCGCATACAGTCCTACCGATCAATTTCTCTGGTCGACTCCGGCTGCGCGCTCATGCAGATAAATTTTTTTTTTCTAAGGTTAGACAAATGTATACGTTTTCAAGACACTCAGTACATACACTAACCAGAAATATGGTGAGGTAACAAGATTACGAGGAAACGAGCAATATACGAAAACAAAATGGGCCCGATTCAAAATTGAATTACGAAACGAAAACAAACGATTAGGGTAATCACAACCTGACAAAGAAATTAGAAAAAATGACCTGCGCGAAAACGTACTACTTGTTTTCAACCTGAGCCCAGACGCTGCCGATGCTTTAGGAAGTAATGGGTCCGATTAAGCCGCGTCACAAACGCAAGTCTCTAGGCCTCTTCTTTTTCGGTTTAGAAATGGTTCGGCGGTGACAGAACACGTAGTACACAAGCACGACGATCACCATGATGATGCGCTTTTGACGCCCTCTCATCGGTCCCACGAGCTCGTAGCGTTCGCCGGGTTTGGACTTAAGGTGAAACAAAGTCTTGTTATTAAGTGATCGATACACTAATATCTACAATTCCCGCGGTGTAATACACTATTTTTTTTAGGGCAATGTACTCGTAGTACTTCCAACGTTTTAAATTTGAAACATCTAAATTCGCTTCAACGGTGCCGACCTCGGAGCAAGTAACGTGCCGTCCAACGAGTCGCGTCAGCTATATACTTTGTTTCACCTTATATACGAAGGACAACAGCAGACTCTATGAGCCGCCCCCGGTAATCTAGGGCTTTAAACTCATCGGGTGACTCCGTGCCCGGGCGTCGTTACGCCCCTCCTATAGGTCATAGCTAGGTCACGCGCCACTTATGCAGCATGCAATTAGATTAGAGGGCTCGTAGCCTCCTCTGAGGTTAATTGTAAGGTGAAACAGAGTGTATACACAGCCTCCCACGCGTGAACTGCATCAACGGCTATAAAAGCACGAATGGATATAGATTGGAGTGTTCATACGGCCGAGGCGAATTCAAAAGCCTGAAGCGCCAGTTTATAGCCTTCGTTGCAGCTCGTGACGACACCAGATGGGTACTAGGACGCGTGCGCGATAGATAAAAAAACAACAACACAAAGAACAACAACAACAACAAAAAACGGGAAGAGGATGATTGTGGAACAGTAGAAACTACATCGAGCACACTCCTAAACTTCGGGTCCGAGTAACAGCAGAGCCTTAAAAAATACAAGTCAAGAGCTGAACAAATATACAGCTTTCGAAACTACAGCGACCCTCGAAGTCAGCACAGGCCGATCTATAAAGAAGATGAAGCAAAGGCGAAGCTAGCCTGGCGTGGGAACATAAACTAAGTTCGAATCCTACCGCTCTCTGTACTGGTTGTCTGAATGCAGCTCCTACAAAACTATTCCAAGAAAAGGGGCTCCGGTCGGTGCCAGTTTCAGCGTTTGTGTTTTTGCGGCGCTTTTTAAAGCGACAAACGTGCGCGTGCTGCGAGCTGTGAACCTCGCACGCGCTCGGCTGCGATTTGTCAAAACGTTGGAATCGTGTGCACACGCGGAATTTTTGAACTATTGAGAGCATGTGCTTCCAAGGACGTCACCATGGTCGGTCTCCCACGATTAGTCGAACGCGCACTATGCCGTCTTTAGTAGGATGTTTACTTCTTTCATAATCAAAAATGAGAAGGAGGTCATATTGTCAACTTCGACGGGCGCTGTTTTAAAAGCGCGATAACACCCAACCACTGTGAAGATGGGAAAAAACAGTTGGTTGCCAAATACTGAGAGGAAGAGCTGCAGTAAGCAATCCTAAACTATTGCCTTGTTATGTCGGAGGTGACGGTCACTCCCATAAACCCTATAGGACGAGCTGTCATCGGGCGTGTCGCTCGCCCAGACATTCGGCAAGACCACGTGTGTCCCCCGCTAGAGCCGCGGCTTCCCTAAGCTCCCGGGGCCTCCTCGTTTGCTCGGCCCATCGGTCAACGTCCCCGTCGCCAAGATCTCGAAGGGCTTCCCTGGGGTCTCCCCGAGAACCCCGCGATCATTAGCCGTCCTCTCCTCCTTCCGACGAGAAGCCGGAAAAGCCTTCTCGGCTTCTCCGTCGTGGCCAGGCAGCCAGCCACTCATCTCCGCCGAGATCTCCGCGGAGATCACAGCGTTCGCACTCGCTGGACGAGGTTCGACTTGGCAAGGCTGTGCGAAAGGGTGCGAGGTGAGCGGACAAGGGCAGGAGTTCCCGATACGCTGAGAAAAAAAAAAAAAAAAAGCGCTGAGGACGGTACACTATCCGCGGCCGGCAATTCCAGCTGTTCGTTTGCTGAACTTGTTATTAATATATATAGAGAGGGATGGGCAAAATACACGCAAATATGTATCGAAATACAAATACAAAATACTTCGTCAAAAATGCATTTGATTACAAATCTAATTACATTTCCAAAAAAGCATTTTAGTAAAAGATACAAATACAACCAAATGTATTTGGTCTCCTCCAAATACTTTTCCAAATACATTCCTCGAAATTTGCGTCAGCGACTTTAGGGCACCTGCAACGGGTTTCTGGGTATCTCATCTTAATTTTGCATCGCACACTCTGGAGTTAGTGTGCGAGGCTCTAGCAACGTAATAGAAATATAATCGCAAAAAAAGATGTAATCAGCTTGGACGTAATAGGTGAAAAAAGTACAGAGCTTCAAGCAGCTCTTTTTGTCGATTACATTTTGGTATAGACCAACAAAGAACCGAGACGACCAAGACGCGCAGCACTAGCTAGAGAATTTTTTTATTGTTGCAACTCGCACCAGTTACGAAAATCTGGACGACCCGCGCATTTAGAATGTTCCAGGCAAAAATATACATGGAAATCAGGCTGGACAGCATCACAAGTTGTCAAAGGCACTTATTTAGCCAGTCTGCCCGTGAACGTCAGTTTCGTCACTATTCTTGCCCTGGACAAGCACCGTAATCACAAAGTCACTAAACGCTTGAGCTTGATTGAGAGACACTGCATTCGGTGCAGAACGTGGTTTTCTTCCTGCTCTGGACAGTGACAATAAATTTGAGGGATGTATTTTAGCCCACAAAATTGTATTTAATTACAATTGTATTTGAAATACCCACCTTTAAGTATTTAAATACACATGTCAAATACATTACCCAATTTGTAATTAAATACAAATGCCAGATACACAAAGTATTTGAAATACTGCCCATCCTTGTATATATATATATATATATATATATAATTTTTTTTTCTAATTGTCTCAGAATAGGTTTCTGCTAGGCCAATACAATGGTTATGTGTTTAGGTTACTGCTAACCCGGGACATCCCAAGTAAGCGGGTTCAACGGTTCCCGTCGTTGCGTCCACGGTGATATCTGCGCCCTTGCATTTGCTTCATGACGATTTATATCCGGGTTGAGAAGACATCTCTGAGTTAGAAATCAAGTAATGTCGTCACTGACTTGCTATTAAACACGCACACCTCAACTTGAGTAGAAATAAATGATTTACTTCTATAAACAAATCCACGTTTTTGTTTCAACTAAATGTTGTTTCAGTTAAAAGTGGAAAGGGTCTGAAAAGCGTCTACTTCTCTGCAACGCCTTTTGACCTACAGGCAGTCTTGCGCACGTTACTCCAAAAGATTATTCGACTACAATTACAATTACCCTTGCTTAAAAAAACGTATTCAATTTAGATTACTTGATTACTCCAAACGAAAAGTAATTAACCGTTAGTTGAAAAAGAAACAGTCGCTTCTCCGATTACTACAGATTTTCAAAACGCCAGAGTATTTGCCGGTTTGAAAACGGGCCCTTTCGTACTGTGCATTACTGGACTAGAATAACCAAACTAAGACCTACTCATCTTCTTAATCAACCAATGTTTGTCTTGTCTTCTTAATCAGCCTTTGTTTGTAGACCATCCCTGTGGTGGAGATTTGATTCGAGGATTCCTTTGTAGGAAACTTGTACAATTAAAGGGCGTCAACAGAAACGGGAAGGAAAATAAGTGTGGTTTAGAGGTAATTTAGTACTTCCAAAAGTAATCAAATTATTGTTGCGATCACTTCCTAACAATATTGTAGGCGCTACCAAAAAAAAAAAAAAAAAAAGCAAAATACGATACTTGTTCCTAGTAAAGTAAAAGAACGCGACTTGTTACTTTTTTATTTGCACATTGACGGTAAAAGCGTTTCTTTTTCTTCGTCTGGCGACTGCGCTAGTGGGTTTTCTGCTTGGGGAAAAGACAGGCAAATATTTGAAGGTATGTGGGATGAGTGCAAACCTTAATGAATTGGCGCCTATGCTTCATTTCGGCTTAAATCCAGACGCAGCCGACGCTACGGGCTTATGGGGCAATTCAAGCAGTCTCAAAAGCGTCTGACTGGGCCTGATTATAATGCAATTAAATGCAAAGGTGCAAGCGAGCTGGACAAGAATGACGTGTTTTGTTTATGATTGATTCAGGGATGATAGAACACGTGCAGAAACAGGAGGAGCAGCAAGGTGGTGCCTTTGTACGCTGTCTGCTTGATCCCATCAACTCGTAGCGTCGATCGACTGCGTCTGGAACTGCGTCTGGACTTTGGGTAAAACGAAGTATATAAACACCAAAAAATGTCAGCGCACTTTTTTCAGGTTTTGGGAAGGAGAAATAACAAGTAACGTACCTACGTTAACCGTTACTCGAAATAAGTGACGTAAGTACGTTACCCGGTATTTAAAAAAAAAAAGAAGAAAACAAAAAACAACTACGTTACAGAAAAAAGTATTTTTCGCCCGCACTGTGCGAAGAAACGAAAGCGCTATATACTCTATTTCACCTTATGATGTACCGCGGAAAAGGCAACAAGAGCGAGCTCTTTGGTCTGGGCCAGATCTCGGCGGCACAAGCTCTCGTGCAGTAAGGACAGCTGTCAACGATATGAGCTCGCGCTTCTAGCCTTCGCTGCGGTACAACCTAAGGTGAAACGGAGTATAGCTGGTAGCAGCGTTCCGTCTGCTTCTTCCTCCCCAGCCTTCATTTCCCTCACCCAACCTTCTTGAGTTGCAACGGACTATGGCGGTACGAAGCGGTCGGTCGCACAGCGTTCCGCAGAGGGACGCAAGACAATAGGGAGTTTTCGTAGACCGCGTTGCCCCCTCCGCTAAGCGTTCCGCAACGAAGAGGTTGCTACTGCGCCTGCGCGCCGATAGCCTTGGCTGTAGAGTTCCCGCTATCGTAGCGGGTTGCGGAGGGCCTTGCGGGACGGCCAAAACGATCTACGGAGTTTTCGTATACCGCGTTGCCCCCTCCGCTAAGCGTTCCGCAACGAAGAAGTTGCTACTGCGCCTGCGCGCCGATAGCCTTGACTGTGGAGTTCCCGCTATCGTAGCGGGTTGCGGAGGGCCTTGCGGGACGGCGAAAACGATCTACGAAAACTCCCTAATAGATCCTGGCTCAACTTTTCAGAGCGTTGCGTTGCGGTAGGCCAATCAGAAGCCAAGAAAAAAAAAGTGGGGGTCACGTGCTCGGCCGCACCCGTCTACCTCGGGGACGCGCATTCGGGTTCCTGTATCAAAGACAGGATCTTGCTTTATTTATTTTTTTTTGCTTGTTAGGGAGTGGTGGGGACACGGGAACAGCGCATTTTTTTTTCCATGCGATGGTTCAAGTAGAGCAGAAGTCGCGGACGCCAGCGAGATATTCTCCTCATTCTCTTTATTCTGTTTATCTTGCTTTTTCTGTTAATGCTGTAATCTGTATGGTATGTTGATAATTTTCTTTTTACAGTGCTGCAAATGCCAAAGTGGGGGCCTGTGGCTTTGTCAAGCTGGTCTTGTGACCGCTTTTTCCACAAGCCTCCAGTATCATGTACTCTGTATTTGATGCAAATAAAATATCAACAACAACAACAACAATAACAACAATATCGGGCACCTCGACGAACCCCCACGCTGTCGCCGGGCGTCGCCATGTTGCCGCGGCTTTCGCTTACTGTATATACGTGAGTGGCAAGCGACGAGAGCGCGTTCTTCTTGGCTCTTGACAGCGGTGTACTGCGTTTCAGCGCAACTTTGTAGGGAGTCTTGCATGTGTTCCAAAATGCGTCGTTGACCCATCGGAACGCAAGGGACGGGCACGCCAATCAAAACGGCGACGTATACAGAGAACTCGTAGGGAACTCCTGATGACGAAGGAGCAAAGCGCGCGCAGTCAGTGGTTGAGAACGGCGGGAAAAACGCACGTGGGCTCGTTTGGCGGGTAAACAAATACACAAGGCACGCAAGGAGAAGACGAACTTGCATGCCGTACAGACCCCTTTCTTTGCAAACACCACCAGGCGGTGCTCCAGTCTTTGCCGTCCCAGCGAACTTCCTGACTTCATAAAAAGAATGAACAAAGCCCACCTTAACGCAGCTGCTTGAAATGTCGATGAAACATTTAACCACTAATTCTCCTGGCAAACACCAAAACAAAAACAGTAAACAAGAAGCGCCAGGCTTGTTCGACTTTTTTCGGATATCCATGTAAGCTAATATATGTCCTCCAAGGCGTTAGATTGTACAGCCGAAGGCCCTCGCTAAATCTAAAACCTTGTTGTCCGTATAGCACTTATGCTTTCTAGCACCGGTGACATAAGCAAGCCCGGCAGACTTCTAAAGACGGAGCGATCGGAAGTCGCTTGAGAGGGAAGCAGCGGTTCACGTTTGTAAATAGTAAAAGGGTTTATAGCATAGCTTCGGCCGAGCTGAGCATTGCAGAGCTCTGAATCGATGCGTTGACCGACCGAGGAACGACGCATACTTTTTCCAAAGCAGAAATAGATTCCGCCTGGCAACCTCCAAGGAGTGCAAAGGAAAGGCAAAACGCGCAGCCGATTTCTCTCTGCCCGGTTTCCGCACCGCTTCCCTCATATCTCACTCGAGCACAATGGAATCATTGGTCGAGCGACGCCCGTCCTTTTTCCTAGACTCCAGGGGGTCCCTTGCGGCGACATTCGAGCGGCATCCGATGAAGGGTGTGACATCAACCGGATTTCTTGTTTGTAAGCTCATTCTTCTCTTCCTTCCTCGTCAGTGTGCCAGCACCAGCAGGTTCAGAACGTATGAGGAGTCTAAGTTCGTCTGCTTCTTTTGCAGGGGTTGTGGTGACGTCATAAGGCCGAGCTCTGATTGTTTCTGATTGAAGGATAGTGGGTAGACCTCAAGAAAGCTTGCTTTGAGGTCTACCCACTATCCTTCACTCGTAGCCAATCAAAGCTCGGCGTCGTTCTGACGTCACCGGAACTCCTGCAAACGAAGCAGACGACTCCCACTCCGCATATGCGGAGCGCAAGTACGTCTGCTTCTTGCATATAGGGTTGCGATGATGTTAGAACGCCAAACTCGTATTGGGATTGAAAAAAAAAATAGTGGGTAGACCTCGAGGCATCTAGCATTGGGGCCTACCCACTATCCTTACAATCAAAGCCAATCAGAACTTGGCGTCCCTCTGGCGTCACCGCAACCCTCGCGCAAAAAGCAGACGAATTGCTTTCCGAATTGAAACCGTCCACAGACGCATTCAAGGAGTTTTCAATAGCTGCCTTTGTCGCTACTCTCTGCTCGAACGCGTCACGGCGGTCGCTGCGGACATTATTACGACATTTTCTGCGGACAGGCCTCAGGTATGATAGAAACATGTTTACTTGTTACATTTGTATGCTTCGAGCATTTCTAAAGATATTTTTGTATGAGCAATATGACAGAATCGTTATAAGGAAAAAGGAAGAAAGAAAAGGCTGTATTTGAAGGCTTTATTTTGTATGGTGTATTAGTAGTGGGACAAAGGCTTGGTATGTGGAGGTGGGAAGCGGGGTAAGACGGGGTCATATAAATTTCACATCATTTTTTTCTCAAGTCGCGGTTCACTTATTAACATGTAAGACATATCTTTTAGTGAGAGGTTTAATCACCTGGTAATTTTTTATTCACAGCACAAAAAACACGGTCCAAGCCTTGTTTGTTGCGGCATGCAATTTGATTTTGCAAGAATGAAAAATAACAGACAAACCGAACTCTATTAAAAAAACAAAAGTACTTTAATTTTTGCATTAATCGAACGTTCCAAATAGACAAAAACGCTATTTTTGTCAAAGCTTCGGCGATATAACTTAAACATAGCTATAAAATAATCACTGACAGCTCTCGGTGTGGTTGACTGACAAACCGAACAGTAGCGAAATGGAGCAAAGTAAAATTGACTAGAGTGCTTCAATGTTTCCGGGCTGTCGTCCCTTTCAGAGTGCAGACAATGCTGTCGTCTGCTATCATGCGCCACATTCTGCAAGCATCCCAAGCAGCACATATTTGGTCAATCATTGGCGAATCGCTGGAAATGGTCCTTTGGCCAGTGGCGAAACTGTGGCCAGCCATTAGCTGATGATTGGCCTTGTTCTGGCCATTGACCAATAGCCACTGGCCGTCAGCCATCGGCCACGAATTGGCCGATGAATGGCCACTCTTTGGCCATTGGACAAAAGGCCATCGCCAGCCATTGGCCAATGCATCGCCGAATTTCGTGCTGCTTAAGATGGCGTCTCACTGGTGCCCCATGCGTGCAAGCATGTGCAGCGTGCGTGCGAACGTAGCTTTTACAAGCCTGTGATTGCACGCACTTGCCCGCACAAGTAAAGATATGGTGGCGGCCAGATGACTCACTTACCACTCATTCACACTGGAAGCGAATCCGCGTTCACAAAGCGGTTGCGAACGCGGTTGTATAAAGATCCAGTACAATTGCACGCGCACTCGATGACATCAAGTCGCACGTGCAATTGTACTGGATCTTTATACAACCGCGTTCGCAACCGCTTTGCGAAGGCGGATCCGCTTCCGGTGTGAATGAGTGGGTATACAGTGATGTATGTATGATGTACGGTCTTTCAAGAGCTGTTGACGCTGTTTTTGAGCATCACCACGTGTAGATAAAGCGGGATAACTTCAAAAGCACGCAACGTCACGGTTCCTGTCAAGTATGCGTTTGTTTTAGGCTGCGGTCTGGAGACAAAATGGAGGCCATGGTTAGGAAATGGGAACACTTGCGACTTGCCCCAACAGAGGATGTCGAGACTGTAGAAAGGTGCAGTCAATAAGTACGCAGAAAAGGCAAAATAATTTACAAACATAGTATTTATTTTTTGCTTGCGTTAGGTCAAGGCCCCTGGCGGTCCGCAAGACCTTTTTGTTCACAGGAACACAAATACTTTGATTCACAAAAACAAAACTTCAAATTTTATTTGCGATTTTTTTTTAAGAAAGGCCTTCCGGTTAAAGCAGGGACACTCTCCAGATGCACCCTCGTTTTATAACGATAAGACCAATACTCATAACGCTACTACCACTACTACCACTACAACACCAACTGCTACTACTACTACTAATAAATATAATAAGAAGAATGAGTTCGATATGCAGCCAACCCCTGTGTACACTGTATTTGGCTCCTCACTCATTACACTGCTATCTTGTCCATCAGTTTGAGAATGCTCCTTACATTGACTTTCCTTAATAGATTTATTGTGCAGGGCCTACAGTACGTCTGCATCGATGCCTTTTATATGTGCAAATTCTATCTGTTTTGTATTTTTTTTTATTCATTTGCTTTTCGTTTAGTATTATCTTATTATTATGTGGCGATGCATACGTTATCTTGTTCAATTTTGCTTTATTATATTTATATATTTATACTGCACCCTCTGCGTGCCCTGTTGCATTGGTTGTGCCAGTACCATAGTCGCAAGGTGATTCCTGGTGTTGTGTTTCTGCGAGCGCTGAAGGGCGAGGCCGCCAGAGAACACCCTACTCTATCCGGGGCGCAGAACCCTTGAGACATCGGGCAGGTTGTGGCCTTCGCTTAGGGCTCTATACACAAAAATAACGTCTTCCGGATGCCCCGAGGCTATCTGCAATCTGGGACCGCCAGCCCTCGCAAGAGAAACACCGGCGTGCGCGCGTGTGTGTGTGTGTGTCTGTGTGAGCCTGTCGGTGTTGTGTTTCAGTTCGAGCGGCAGGAGCGTCGACACCTTGTATTAGAACTTCAGAAGCATGGCAAGAGTGGCTACGGGTTCCATCATCTACACCTCGCTGAAAGAACACAGGGCAATTGCATCAGCCGCCCCTGCATCTCGAACACCACGTGGACGTTCGAAAACTGGGGAGGGCTCCTCTCTCTGTCAGAGGGACTTCTCCCTCTCGGAAGGCTATATAAAGTCGATATACAGGGAGCCCAAAGATGCCAGTTTACTGTGCATTAGAGTTCTACTTCAGTAATCCCACTCCATGTCTGCTTCCTCGGGATTATGCGATCAGCGAGCCAAAGCCTCCACTGCTGGTTCCGCAGCCGAGATCGTCCCGTCCCAGTCGCAACACTGGTCAGCAAATAAAACCGGTTCTTGATTTCTGATTCCTGAATAATGTTAATATTATTAATAATATTGTTATCATTTTCATGAAAGTGCTACCCTGGGAGACGTGCGAGGCCACCTTATAGTCGGTGACAGGTCAAGAACGAAGTGGAAGCTCCTACCGCCCCTTTGCACTTCAGAGGAGCGAACGGTGGAGAGGAGGTCGCCTCCTCTCCAGCGTTAGCACTACTAAAGTGGAAAGAGGTGGGAGGAGCTTCCACTTCGTTCTTGAACTGTCTCCGACTATAAGTCAGCAGGCGTAATGCACTCGTTCCGTTTTCCTATAGAGGTAACTTTAGGTGTTTCAGGACAGGCTGACTTCGTACTATCTCGAAAAACATTACATAAATTTGACATTATTTTTTTATGTTTTTGAATTTCCCAAAAGCTCCTTTTTCTCTTTCCGAACATTTTTGTATGGCTGCCCGAAGACGCAGGGCGTGCGCCAAAGAGTCGAAACGACTATGGAAGTCGAGTCCATTCGTCTTCGCGTCTGTTGACAGGTCAAAGGGACATCACACGACTAAAGAATCGTTTGCAGGAACGAGGTTTCTCATCACCAAACGGGGCCACCTTTTTCTCTTTCTCCTGGGAGGCCCGGTACGTTGGAAACACCTTTTTTACGAATGAATAATTTTTGCCAGTCATGCACGTCGACAACAACAAGTCGTTCACGACTTTTTTTCCAATAAGAAACGATATTTCCGCGACAATGCATTAAGGGCGGAGGGAGGTTTGAAAGAATGTATAAACTAACGAAATGATTTGACGCCACGGACGAATATGATGTCAGACGAAGGTGACGGCCACATAACCATGAATGAGGTATTTAAGAAGAACGATATATATGTGAACATTTTTGGTAAAAAAAAAAAAAAAATCCGCCACTGCAACGATTTGGCGTATTGTTGGTGAACGAATATCTCGCGTTCCACTCTCCTGGAAAGATTTAATGTCCGGGTTACAACCACGCCTGTTACGCAGGGGAATACATGGACAGATCCCATACAAGATCAGCAGGCTTACGAATTGCTCTTTTCTCTACTCCCCCTTTCCCAAAATGCGGAGAATTATAAAGAATTATAATTTGACTTAACTGTTTAAAGTAACACCAAACCCCCGCATTAAAGTTTATTTTAACAGATAATGCGTTTAGGGTTTTGAATTTCGAACGAAAGACGTCACGCTAGGGTGTCGCGAAAAGCCGTTACACGAGGGCCAAGGCGACATAAAGCATACCTACTCCATTATGCTTAATATGTAAACATCCAGGTCATATAGAAGTATTCCAAGTCATAATTGATCAAACATAAGAATACTCAAATTAAAACATTAATTTGAATCTAAAACGGGAAGCAAATATAGATTAATTTTCCGCAAAGTGCGATCAAAACGTTTTTAGACTAAATTTCTAGCGTGAAAAGAAAGAACAGCACGGTATTTTCCGCGCAGCAGTCGAAGTCAGGGACATTCATCTGTCATTATGACAAAAGGCATCGCTCTGTGAACACTTGGAGCTGCTAAACATGATGAAATAAAACAGCGCAAAAAGGTACAGGAAGGGACAAACCGGGCAAAACAGCGCTCTGTAATGTCCGGTTTGTCTCTTATATTTCTACCTTCTTACGCTGTTTTATCTCACAATGTTTAACAACTACCAACTAGCCCACTCTGTGCCTTATTTGGAGCTGCGCCACACAAGTGTTTGTTCTCACGTGCACGAGCACAACAGCGATTTCGGCATTAACTGCAAACCACAGAGAGAGCGAGCATTCATCGCAAGGCAGGCTTGGAAAATCTGGAACAGAAACCTTTAAAATAATTGAACAAGCTTGAACAACAACAACAACGACGACCACAAAGAAAACAACAACAGTGAGACGTGCGAGGTTTTCTGGGCTGCACTCGCGCTTCAAGAATAGCAGAGTATCACTGGAAGACAAAGTGAGAGAGACAAAGTGAGAGACCTCACCGATCTCTCTTCGGTTTTCAGTGACGTTCCGCCATTCTTGAAGCGCAAGCGCAACTGAACACACCTCGCACGAATCACTGCTTTTTTTCACCACATACACCTGCTGAACCGTTTGAAAGATTTCTGTTATAAATTTGCCCGGAGTTTGACGAAGGATCGATGGTAGCTTTCGTTCTGGTTTGTAGTTCAAGCTAAAATCACCATTATGTTTGCGCACGTGGTCACAAAGAAATCTTGTCGCGTAACCTGAAATGTTTACAGAACGACGTCCTTTTGCATGATGACACATGAAGAACGCGGAATGGGATTAATTAAGTAATACATACATTAACTTCACTTCCACTGAGATAGAGGGCAACTCGTGCCCTCTAGCGAGTGGTTCTCAACTGAAGAATCAACGTGGGGCATCGATTCTAGGACCACTCCAAGAGTACAGGTGCGCCCTACCAAGTGGCCTTACCAGGAATTAGGCGTCAGTAGGGAAGACGTATGTTAATAGTTGTCATCAGTCTTGATCGTGCAAACCATTTGAGTAAGCACCTAACACAAAATGGTTAGATATGAATGATTTAGATTAGAGAAAGTCCTTAGGCAAAGTAGAACTGCGCAAGACTTAATTTACTTGAGGTCTCTCACTGCATTGTAAATAAAAATTAAAAAAAAATACTGTCGAAGTGTGCCCTGGAAGTTCGTTTTTCCGATCTGCTGTTATATAATCACAGAAGACTGAAGGACACTGGCAGACTATTGAGCAACCCTGAACAAGCCAGCTTGTAACTTGCAAACTTAAATAAGCAGTCTCGGTGACCCAAAATATAGACTGGAATTTCTTTGATGGCTTTAGGACGATCAAATGGCGCTCCGCGCTCGCGCCTTTCGTGTGGACGCGAGCGCACGCTTGCATGCCCAAGAAAATACCAACAACAACAAAATATCGTTTCAAAACCGCTCCGAATCCACCAAGAGCATTTCTTGTTGCCTACTATTATAAAGAAAGTGCTTTAATTTTCCTTACTCAGTAACACGTTTTACTCCTTATTTTTCTGGCTCGAGAAACTGGTGGCTGACAAATGCAAAGCCATCGGAAAACAGCTGCCATACAAAGTGCGAAAGATTAGAGAGGGAGAGAAATAGAACAACAAAAAAAGTAAATTGAAAGGAAACTTACTCGATTTCTTCGGGGGTGGGGGGGGGGGGGGGGGGGTTGAGTTAGGAGTGGCAGGATGCTGCTAACGCGCGCTAATCGAGTTCGTTTCAATGATGAGCTACTGGGCGGTTCGGCGTGCTTACGAGGCTCTAAACGCTTTCTACAAAAAAACAAATAAATAATAAAAATACACGCACACGCGCATGCTGGTTTATGGGGATTGAACACATACCACCTTTGGATTCAAATACATTACAATTACGCGTATTTTTTCTTTCCCTTTGCGCGTTCTTTTGGTACTACTGAACCGTGACACAAACACAGGGCAACATTGGGTGCAAACAAGTTTGGTCATGTACGCGTCACTAAGAGAAAAGAAAACAAAAAACAAAAACGTAACCAAATAATGTTACTCTTTGCTAGGCCAAAAGTTTACGTTTATCCCTGCCCCACGTAAAACGTAATGTCAGTTCCATCGAATGACAAATCTGTAGGGTTCTGGACCAGGGCTGCCAACACGGAAAGTCAAAATTTCCCTGGCGGAAGCCTGAAATTTCCCTATTTATGCCGAACTTTCCCTCCTTGCCTAAGTAATTTCAGAATACTAAATATTCGTTGTTTTCTGCATCACTTTCATTTTTACAATGAAAAATATATTAGGTGCGGAACGCAAGTTCGTCTCCTTTTGGCACAAGGGTTGCGATGATGCCAGAACTCCAAGCTCTTATTGGCCGATTGAAACAATAGTGGGTAGACCTCAACGGCAGCTAGCATTGATGTCTGCCCACTATCTTTTCAGTCAAAGCCAATCAGAGCTCGACGTCCTTCTGACGTCACCGGAACCCCTGCGCAAAAAGCAGACGACTTGCTCTACGCATAGCCTTTACGCCTCGCGTACGTTTCACAATAAATTAGTTCATCGGGTCAGAACTGGTGGCCAAGGCAGTGAGGGGAAGTGCTACCGAGAGATTCAAATTGACGAATGAAATCTAGATGTTACGCTCATCATCAGAACATGATACCGTTTTAATAACTTCATAAGCGCTTTTTATAATGGTCAGTTCAAAAGCAAGAGGTGTAACACAAGCAGAGTTCTGAAAACTCGAACAAACGGAACACGACGGCACTTCACAAAATATTATTAGTCATGGTAAGTCCATATATCCAGACACTGCAGCAGTTCTTGTACTCAAGCTTTTTTTCTTTCGAGAAGGCACAGCGGCGCTCTCAGAATCTTTGACTTGACTGGTACCTTCCTCCATAGTTTTCAGGGGGCGATGAAAATTGATTTTTCCGAAGAAAAGTTGGATGAATTGATAAACGATAACTGCTGTACCCTTTATAAAAGACGGCATCTTGCGCCACTTAGCCTAGTACACTAGATAGCCTAGTGTTGCCAGATGGTCGCACCACAAACCGCCAAACGGCTAGAGGAACTAACCCGAATGTAGCTAAAGCCGCTAAAACTCGACGTTATCTAAAAAAAAAGTCATAATTAACCTATAAAGTTCCAGATATATCCGATGCCAAAAATTTTCCTCAAACTACGAAGATTTCCCTTATACCCACAGAGATATGAGTATAACCTTAATCTGGAAAATTTCCATCGGGTCGGCAGCCGTGGGCCGCTGGCCCTCGATTCAAAATTTTAACCAGATCAATCGCCACGCTTTCATCGATTAATTTGTCGATTAATCGGTCTTGTTAATTTTAATGCATAATAGTTTTAACAAATCAACATTTTTTTTTCTTCTTGCTGAATATGTGATAAGCGTCGTAATGTAAAGTTTAAATTATGAATCAACCTTGATGTGTAGTTGAGAACAGATCAAGGACACTCACACTCACAGATTCTTAGTTCAGCTGCATGAGGCAGAGGTTTGTTGATATTCTCTGGCAACAGCGATCTCCTTTGATTGTTCACAATAGTCTGGGCTTTACTAAACGGAAAATCGACGTCGCTGAAGTGGCCGGGATAGGTAAAACCTTCTGCATTGGTCAGGAGTTACAAATCTCGCTTCTTATTACCCAAACTTTACATGAAGTTTGCCCTTCCCACAGGTGTACTCTTTCACGTATGTTTGGTGGAAGCGTTTATTTTTGTTTTCTTTAGTTCGACAAACTTTTTCCCGATTAACCGATTAAACAAATAATTGCGATTAAAGCATTAATCGATGAATCAGTAGGTTAATCATTTAATTGCCCAGCCCTACTGAAACATGAATATTTCCGAACAGATATTGCATCCGCCCTCGGTCAGCAGCCAAGGAACTTGACATCGGATGATCTGGAGTAATTCTGATTTCTTCCATGCCCGCCTGGACTCCCAGCATCCCAACATGACCTTCTATCTGCCCTCTGGTCTCTCTCGCCGAATAGAAATTACAATCTACAGACTACGCCTTGGAGTAACTTTCACTAAAAAGTTTCTTCACAAAATTAACGGGTAAATTTGGTCAAGAGTCGAATTAAAATAAATTACAGACTTCAATTTACGGAGACTAAATACGAGCACTGCCAACATATTACACTAATGGGAAAATCGTGATCCACCCTAATACCTATACTAAACGATAACTGAGGTACATTTTCGTCAATTTTACGACGCTTTTTAGTGAAGGAAGTGCCTCTGAATTATGAGGTGTAAGTTTCTTTTTCGATGCCTTGTCTAGTTTTTTAGATTTCCTATCTCACAGCTTTGTTTCGGGGGTCTACGGCGAAACCAAAACTGCCGGCTTAAGCATGATGGCAACCCTTCTGATCAGCTCCATATGACCATCGTCTGGCGCAAATTTCGTATTGCAGTACCGCAAAAACGCACAACTGGCCTAGTCGCAAAAGCAGTTCCGATCAGTCATTTAACATGCTATGGCTTGTTTTACTGGTTTGCTTTGCAATTATCAAACATCTGTAGCAAATATTAATACACTTTCATAAAGTTGCCGGCCGATAAGCGAGTTTGCCGCGATGAACGCAGGCTCAAGCCTGTTTCACATGCACCGGTTCTGGCCCTGGAGCGGCGCGATTTCTGCCGTCGCGGCGCTCTGGCCAGCACCAGCGGTTGAGCGGCACGAGCGCCGCGACGGCAGAAATAGCGCCGCTCTTGGGCCAAACTCGCTGCATGTGAAACACGCTAAACACGCTTCAGAACGAGCCCCCGCTTATCTTCTGAGAAGAACTACGATCTTGAGAGTGTGCAATGCACGTTGCAAAAGCGTTGCGGAACCTAATCGTAAGCTCGCGCTGAGCAGGAACGCACCAAATTATTGCCGCCAGTGAATGCCACCTTTGGCACCTCGACGCGCTTGAGCGAGCAGGAAGTCAATACCTTTCGTGCGCGATCGCCGACGAACACTTACAAACCACGGCTGCTAAAACGCGCCATAACAAGCAGAACTCGTCCGCTCAAACGGCTGCAAGCGCAGACGAAAAACACGGCGAAAGAAGTGGCAGTGCGGAGTTGGAAGCCGCTCCGCAGGTTTCCAAGTGGACCTCGTTTGCCAAACCCAACTCGCGCCGGACTTTTCGTCGTGCAGCTGCCGTGCCCGCCGCCATCCCCCGTTCACCCCTACGCTGACAGTGCAGTGGAAGCCGTGTGCTTTTACGATGCTGCATGCCATCTAGGCCAATCCAATAAATTGTCGCCTGCATCAAGGATTATCCGTGACTGGGTGTTAGAAATTTCTAAAAGGGATTGTAGTTGGTGGTGCGGTGGAGGGGGTATTAGAGTTTTGTACGTCGTGTAGAAAATTCTAGGGGACGTTGCATAAATCACAAACCGAACCCTTAGGAGAAGCTCAACGACGCGGGGGGCATGCAGTCACGTGGTTCGTTTGATTTCGCTGCACTTCATCGTAAAGTGAGGGGCTGTATATATTTATACGTTCATCTTTCGCCACGAGATCAAGCTCCCACTAGTACCCGGTGCGCAGAAACCGGGATCAGGTGATGAAAGGGAGAAGGTAGATTGGTCCGGTCAGTTTCCACCTCACTGCCACCTTACGGCAGTGAAACGGATCATAGGGTCACGCATTCGCTCGCTTGATGGTACGTGCCGGATCGTGTAGAGGAGCAGGGGGGGGTCGTTTGGCGGACCGGAAGTGGACCGGACCTTCGGTTTCTGCTCGCGCATCCCGGTTTCGGCGGGGGCTGCCGGCCCCGGTTCTTCGAGGAGGACGGCGGTGGCTCCTGGGTCCGACCGACGCTCGGGCCATCAGTCGACGAGCGTGCGGAAACCTCCTCGTGCGTGGGGCGGCATCCGGCGCTCCATTACCGAGATTAAAGCGATTTGCCGCTTGGGCCGAGACCGCATCAGCGCGTCGTCTTCCGTCTTGCGCTGCCTTCCTCTTACCAGTCGTGTCCTTCGTCTTACTCCCTGCAGCTCCCGTTCACGTTGTATCGACTCCTCCTTACGCTCCACGTCCGACCGGAGATTTTTCCCTTTGGGCTGCTTCCTGTTGTTGTTTGCACTGCGGCACTCGCCGTTTTTCGTGCGTTTTTTTGTTTTGTGGTGCGTGCGTGGCTTTTCGTCTCGATGCTTTTCCCATCTTTATTTGTATTGATTCTGGCCGGAGGTGTGCCCTTTAAGCACGCCACCTTATCCATCTCCCACCGGCGGTGGCTACAATTTTGTTTGCTTTCTGCCCGAACCTTGGGCCCCTCTATCTCGGTCGAGTTTTTTTTTCTTTTTTCTTTTTTGTGTGCTTGCACCGCATTTTGCTTGTGTGGGGGGACTAGTCGCTTCGCTGATACGATATTTGTATACATCTCTTTCTCTTTCGTCTTCGCTTTTGTCTTTGTCCGTCCGCGCTGTACTCGCCGCAGAAGCTGGCGAGTGGGAAAGTGCTGTCTCGCCCGTTTACATTGAGAGGGCTCTCCTCGGTACGCTGCCGCTTCGTGTTTTACCCCGTAGTGTGCCAAGATTACAGAGTGTTTGGTACTGCTCGATTAGGCTCCCTAGCTCTGTGGGCCGCGCTTGCAATGCGAGCGGCGAGGTGGTCACGACGGCGTCGGTAATGTACAAGCGTCTCAGCCCTGTCTGCCCGTTCTTTCTTTCTTGCCGCGCCACAACGCAATGCGAGCGCCCTCGCGTCCGATCGGCGCTGGAGCCGCCCGCCATCAAATTGCGAACGCTCTTCGTGGTTTGAGTTGCTCCATCCTTTCAATCTAGGCTCTCTTTCATCCCGCCTGTTTGCGGTGTTTTCTCCGCACGGCTGGCTGGCTGGCTGTCGGGGCGGTTGGCGACAGACCGAGAAATAACGTGAACCTGCGCTGATGATGTATTTGAAGCGGGCTCCGAGTGAAGAGTAGCGTCTTGGATCTGTCGCGTACCCGTCTCCGATTGCAGCTGTCAAGAGACCGCCGTTTGCTTTCGGTGAGGAGTTTATTGGCGTCGGGGAGCCTCGGGCTCTTAGTGGGTTCGAACCGACGGGTTGCTGTTGAACGGCGACGTAAAACAAACAGTGACCGGGACGCGTGCCGAAGAAATTGCCGTCGTCCGCACTTCGTTTCATCGCACGGTAGATCGCGACTTTCGCTATGGGGTATTAGCCAATCCATCGCCGTGAGCATATCACCACATTTGCATTTTTCCAGTCAATAGGTAACTCAGCTTGTTCGAGGAACATTCTGAACAACATTGTCAGGTATCAAAATTAACTGCTGGGCTAGTTGGTAATGCATTATAGAGGACAAGAGCGCGAAAGACACGGACAAGTAGAAGAACAGGACAGGACAGGACATGGCAATTTGTCTTGTCCTGAGCTGTTCCTCTACTTGTCCGTGTATTTTGCGCTCTTGTCATCTATAAAACATTGTCAAGCATGGAGCAACGGAAGCTGCATAGTTTTTCAAGGTGTAGTTAGAGCTACGATCTGGCCGAGGAGCTGAATTGATTTTCTGTAACAACAATGTGATGCTTTATTCTGAAATATCTGCGTTTTTCATGTGCGAAAACCCATTGTTATTTTGTAAACCATTAACTATTCTGACCGGCTTTGTGAATACCCGTTGGAAATATAAATTGAAGCTCTCGGCTTTGCCTTCTTAGTTTAAGCAATAACATATACTATTTATTACGTCAGGAATTACGACACCAGGGGTTTTCGTTTTTTTTTGCATATTTACACACTTCCTTAGGGTACCCTTTCAATTTTTCATATAATGCTCATCATAGATATTTGTGAATTTCGCGTTTCTTTTGTTATTTTCTTAACTACTTCTTTTATCTTGCAATAGAGTGCAGGGTCCCTCGATTCCCAATATTGACGACACAAGCGATTCTCTTTGTTTATCAAAGCTCGAAGTTCCCGATTCATCCGGTTTGACATTTAACTTGCAGTGTTGTGCCCGTTACCGAAAAAAAGTAACGAAATAGCGTTACTCGTTAGTTTGGTAAAAAGTAACGCGTTATCGAGCTACGTTATTCTTTTACAAACGTAACGATATACCGTTACCGTTACTTTTTAAAAATAACGAACGTTACTCTTACGTTACTTTTCTGTTCGAATACATATGTTTGGCAGAGATGTATGATAAGCCTCCTTAACAAGCTTGGATAAAGATAAAAATTTACAGAGTGGTTTCATAGTGTTTTGATGCGCGAAGCAGCTTAATTTTCGGCATGCAGATTAGGCATTGAAACTGTAAAATACCTCATTTTGTCTGCTTTAGTTGATACATTTCATTCAGTCCTGCTGGCCATGGCGACGGACTTTCGTTATTCATGCCCATCTCACGCGCAGAATGAGTCGGAGAGGTTAGTCAATCGGCTTTTATAAACTACAGCATGCGAACGGGGACCGCTGCGACACAACCAGCCAACCAACACCCCTCATCTGTACGCCGGTTTTAGTAACAGTCCGGCTCATACTATTACCAGAGACTGATTTACTTCACTATCTGGAACAGGACACCGGTTACCAGCACACTGGTTATAATCACTTGCTGCCTCTTACCAGCAGTAGCTCTTAATTTTCCTGTGAAAAAAAAAAAAAAAGGTTTCGTATTTGTAAGTTTTCTTTCCAGGTTTAAAACTTTTTTTTTAATTTTTTATCATGACCTTAGGGAATTAAAGACTAATCAAGCGAAAGATTCTTTTGTGTACAAAAGTGGGTCAGGAACTTCCAGGCAGCGAGGGGGAGAGCGAGGGTAAAAATATTCCACAAAGGTTTTTTGGTGTTTTTTTTTTTCTTTTTTTGAAACTAGAGAAATGAGGAAATCGCTTCGCCACTGTCCACTGTTTTAAACGGATGTCTCTCTCTTCCCCCCCCCCCCCCCCCCCCCCCCCGCCCCTCGCTGTTCACTTCTGCTGCACAAAGCAGGGGGTGAAGAGGAGGGGGGAAGAGGCTGTAACGCAGTCGTTCGTTCAAGTCTTGTGGGTGGTGACACTATGAAGAAAAAAAAAGAATAAGAAAAAGGAGGATGAACGGAATTAGCTGTTAGCCGAAGGTTTTTTTCACCTTCGAGAAATGAGCTTTTTTTTTTTTAACTTTGCTGTGACGGATGCTGGTTCCGTGCAGCGATAAGCTGGTGCAGGATTTTGAGACAAGCTCGTGCAAGATTTCACCAGTTTCGGTCCAAAGTAACGAGTAACGAGTAACGAAATTTGACAGCCGATACCGTAAAAAAGTAACGGAAATACTTTACTCGTTAGTCACTCAGAATAGTAACGAGTACGTTACTGCGTTAGCGACAAATGTAACGCGTTACCAGTAACGTCGTTACTAGTAACGCGTTACCTCCAACACTGCATTTAAGCGATTGGCTGATAAAAACGGGATGGAATGAACGTCTGAGTTAGAGATAAAAGTTTTGTTTTCAATAGATAGCAGGCTGAATTGATGCCCAAATTTAAACTAAAAACTTAAAAAAAGAAAAAAACGCGTCCAGTTTACGTTAGAGCGAGACGTAGTCCCCTCTTTCATAAAAAAAAAAAAAGAAATAGTCTTTGCGTGGTTGTGTACAGTGACATCGCATTGCAACACAAAACGTTCTTGCAACTACAATCTCCCGATCGCTTATCCCAGGTATATTAATTAGGGGTGATTCGAGTGTAGTGTCGTTCATTCGGTGAATCTGTGGGGCGAAAGCAATCCCTTGATAAACAATTAGCGACCGCACCGGGCGCGTAAAAACCGATTACCCCAAGCATTTCTAGCACGTCATGAACAGCTGAGTTAATGTGTCATCTAGTGCGACGGCGCGAATCCATGGCAATAATGATCCCTGGAGAAGGGGAACAAAGAGGTCAAAGGACAAACGCAAATCTCCAATCACAGCTAGGTGACTGGTGTGCTTGGTGCGAATATATAGGCAACCTGCAATGCTGTTTGGTTTGGCGCCATCTAGCGACTGAAACAAGAAATATTGGGTACCCCTGGGAGTGGCGGCTGCATTGTTCAAACGTGAGCTTTTACTCTGATGGCGCCTCTTAGCCTAGTGTCTGAATCAAGAAATACTGGGTATCCCAGGCAGCCGTGATCGCGTAACGTGCCAGTAGAGCGGAAGCTACGGCCCTGGCGGGCCAATCGGAACGTGACTGCGTATCACCGGTGCGCGCCTCAACTCCGAAGAAGTATCAGGCTTTTCGCTGCGTCATGCTCCAACATGTGTGCGTTGAGCTCGTATACGTCGCGTATTTCGAAGCCTTCGGCACGCAATGAGGGGCTTATCGTTCACCCTTTGTCAAGTTACAACGAGACAGGGTATAACCGTGCGCTCTCATGCTGCTGGCGCCGCCTGGCCGTTGCCGGTTGGCTATATCGGCAGGATCAGGGACAGCTCCAGGTGACACGGTCCTACGTATAGAGTTGGTCGTATACTGAACTGTCGTTACCCTGAAGCGTAGATTATTTAGTGGCTCTAGCCCACTTTAGTGCCACTAAATAAGCTACGCTTCAAAGTAACGACCCTTACCCACCTTGCGGCTTAAAATTATGGTTGCCACTTACCTGAAGCTTTATCTGAAATAACAGGAAACGCTTTTCCGTCCTCCAAAAATGTATCAACAGTTCGCGAAAGAGCAAAGCAATATTGCATGAGCTTCCCAACAACGAATCTAATAGGCCGAGGAAGTCGCACTTTTGAATCATGACGATCGGCAGTTGCGCCTGCTCTGCACAAGCACCAAAATGGCGGCGCCCACAACAATATCGGGGAACAAAGTGCCGATACTCTAAGCATAGCACATCTATTATAGTGGCTCTAGGCCATTCTAGCTGCTGCCGTACAGTGTATACTTCACGTCACCTTCATCTGCCGAGCGCGGGTCGCCGGCTGGACGCGACTACCTTATCAGCGTCCGGCTTCGTCAGCCGAGTGGATTAATTCTAGACTACACGTCGGATTAAGGTAAATTAAAAAAAAAAGTTCCGTGTTTTGCTATTTAATTTTAAGATTCTGTTAAAGCTTCGACAAGCCCCACTAAGCCGATTATCCGAGAGCAAAAGATAATCAGTTTGTTCTTTCATCCTCTCTGAAGTTCAGGAGGAAGGAGGAATGCCTCATAAAATAACTTTTGCAGAAATGAGAGGAATAAACCAAAACGGATTACTGTTCTAAGCTTTGGAAAGGTGCAGCTCTTATTCTAAGCAGTCAGTCGAGGTGAAAAAAAAATATGCTCATGGTTATTTTACCGATTGTAGACACATCGCACGTTCACACGAAATACTCGACTGCACGGCGAAATAGGGAGTTCTGTCTCATTGCAACGGTGGGGTCGAGCATGGCGTGTCGCCGGCTTCACGCTGGCATCGTTAATAAATTCAACGCTCAGTTTATGACCCCTTTCACCAAGCTGTTGCGAATACGAATCGCGTACTTTAATGCTTTCATTCTTTATTATTTTAATTGTGAAATATACATATACATATATATATATGAACGTATATGTGCAGAAGAATGAACCGTACTTTAATCCAATGAATCAAAGAATCAAAGTTTTCAGGAACCCGCCGAAAGCCAAAAATTGGCGGAGCCATATGCTCCTCGGAGGCCATGTACGATGGTGTGAAGTGCCCGTGTTGTATATATATATATATATATTTCTTTTTTTCCCCCTTGCGCACAGCAATATCTGTATGACTTTCAATATGGAAGCTGCTGTATTACAGCACTTACATTGTCATTTTTTTGCACCGCCTTTTAAAATTTCCTTGCTCTTCAATTTTCGGGGATGCTACCATTTTTTCCCTTCTTTTTTTTTGGCGTGTCTGTTGCACCTGCTGCGATGAAAATTGTACGTTCTGCGTGGCACATACCGGGGAAGAGAGGAGAGAGAGGGGGAAGGGGGGGGGGGGGGGCGTGCGGGCGGTTACGACAGGTACCAGGTTTTGAGATCATCGACTTTTCTATTTCTTTCCCATATATGCCGCACGTAAGCGGGTTTGCTTTTCTAAAATTTGATGTATCTTTTCTTTTCTTTTTTTTAAAGCGGGTTTGCTTTTTTTTTTGAGCTCGATATATCTTTTTCTTTCTTTTTTTTTTTCTTCACTTGCTGAGGTCGGTTAGGCTCGCATGACCCCACGGTGGCATGAGGTGTCATCGTCGGCAGGTGGGCTGCAGATTTTGACACGATGCCTCTATAGCGTCTTTGCTTCGACCGAAAGACGCGGGGAGGGGGGGGGGGGGGGGTCTATTTTTTTGTTGTTGTTGTTCTGGAAGTTTGTAGTATTTCAGGTGTCACGCTGTAACTCTTATAGATTCCACGTTGGAGCACCGTATATATTTTCCTCTCAGCGTCCTTTTTAATATCCATGAAATATGTCCCGCCAGAACGGCGGGGTCGTCAGTCATGCTCCTTATTCGTTTTTTTTTTTTTTTTGTCTTAAGAAAATGTTGTTTTGTTCACTCTTTGTTTTACAACCGTCTGCTTCGTAATGAAGACCTACACACGCTAGCGCGTGCCATGTGGCACGACCAGCTCGCATAAAAATCTTCCCCAAGAAATGGTTCTTTCCTAACGCCGCCAGCAATCCCACTGCCATCACACTCATGCGCACTGCTCAAGCGGTGTCTCTGCGCATGTGACGGAGTATATCGGCGGATACGCCTCAACCGTTTTCGAAGGTTGTTTCGATTCCTACACACGTGTGTTTCGAACATGTATGCAGAGAGTTTTTGTTTAATCGATGTGATAGGGCCGCCATACAAAGTAACACGCATCAAACGGTGTGTGTAGCCTTTTTTTGTTTGTATGGTGCATTAGCACTGCGGCCGCGACTTTAGACCCATGTGCTCGAGCTCATTGCCATGCTGCATTTGAAGCACGGATGTCGCGGTGAGAGTGTATTTTTGTACGATGTATAAGTAGGCTTTAGGGATTAGGGATTACAATGACTGTTTCTTCTTGCGCTGTGTATCAGGTAAAGCGATTGAAGATAAAAAAAAACAACATTACCAGCAATTTTTATGTTCAAAATCTTACGACGCATTGAATGCAGAATTTAAGAAGCAATCGCTAACATTGGTTTAGAAGAGGCGGGATATTGGACGGGTTACACCACAGGGGAGAGATGCCTAGTTGGGTGTTCCCCTATGAGGCTGTGAGTGGAATACCGTCGGTTCACACACAGATGGTGCTAAGTTGCAGGTACTCAAGCCTTCCTTTTTACGCGTAGTAGAATGTATTCATGGTTTTAGTATCGTGGTTTGTATGAGTGTGCCAACAACTGCGCCGGATTTCATTTTATAATAGAACACGTCATTTCATAAAAAAAAACATAATACTGATATATTATTATATCATAAATTGTAGAAACTGCGGTGAATTCTGGAAAACAACATTCGCATGCAATGTTTCTCGTGACTCAGCTCTAGCAAACTCCTCCGGTTCTTGTCATGATTACACTGTCTGCTTAAAGTTGTAAGGTATTTTAACCAATTTGTTTTATTTATCCGCAATACTCTAAAAAGAGATTAGCACCTTTTAAGGGGCGCACTTGTATATTAGTCTTTAATCAAAAGGAGAAAATAAAAGCGAAAATTGATACACGAAGATATTTTAGAACGAAAAGATTTCGATCTACACTCATGATTAAGTACATCAAAAGTTCTAGTCCCAGAAGAAATGTGTTGACCATGATTATATATCAATCACAAGCGCAAAATATGGTTCCTCCGTAAGATAGAATGTCAAACGAAGTGCACTTTCAATAAAGCGTGATTTTTTTTAATTAAAAAGTGATCATATTTTTATTTCGGTACACACACCGCGGGAAATTGTGCTGAGCCCAGACTCCCATAGTAGATCTGGTCAGTGCGCAAGTGAAAAAAAAAACACAACAACTAAACAGCAAAACAACAACAACAGTGGTGTCGCTTTCGTAGAAGTTACATAATGTAGAAGTTACATAGTCATAATGACGTGTCCAAAATTTTCACTCTCCTCTACGGGCCGATATAAAACCGCGATTTTCGCGCATTCCCACACTGGTCGTGCCCGTTAAAGACCGACGTACATTTCGCCCTTTCCATTTTTCCCCACTCCCTCCATTCTCATATCCTCTCCCTCTTTCAACTTGCCCCAATCTTCCAAATGGGGCTCCCCTCGCAGTTTAGGAGAGGAGGGCGCTAAGAGGATTATCTTCCCTGGAGAAAAACAAGGTTGTGCGTCGGCCTTTAAGCTCATAGGAAGTTTTGAATAAGAAGTGTTAAAATTTGACCCGATAGCTGGTGTACACTGATGAATGGCTTTCGCGATATTATCAAGCAAATGCCTGTCTGCAAGGAGGTGCGGGAGGTGGCGCTACCGTCGCTTTGTATGTAACGCGTCTACACTAAGCGTCTCGGCACACTGTCGGTGCTTGGGACACTCCGCCTTGGCACGTGTAAGAAGGCTCAGGCGGAGTAACCCCCTCAACGGAGGCGTCCAACTTTCGTCCCCATTTCTCTCGCGCGCCACCCAGATGGCGCTACAGTCGTCGACGCCTACAACGGGCGTCTGTTACGCTTGTAGTAAACAGTTCAGCGACTGCAGCGAAGTTTTGACTGAAGTTGACAATTAAAGGCCGAAGTACAACCTCGGTTCTGTGCAGGGAAGAAAATCCTATAAGCGCTCCCCTCTCCCTAAGCTGTGAGGGGAGCCAAGTTAGGGCAAGGTAAAAAAGGTGGAGGGGATATAGGAATGAAGGAGACGGGCAAAAGTAGAAAGTGCGAAGTGTACGTCGGCCTTTAAACATGGCAATTCGAAGCGGCGGTGAAGGGTTTCTGGCCGGTGTCAATCGCAACTTTCACGACCAATAGGGGGCGCACTCGTGCCTATCAAATTGGCTGTCATCTGGATTATCCCCGTAAAACAGCAGTACCATGGCTGGGTCTGCGACGCGCAAGTAATTGTAGTTTTGCTATATTCGAGCAGTAGTGTAGCCCTACTTTATTTTTTCATGTCAGGAAGGCGTAGGCAAGCAGATTTATTGCGAAGCCTAGCTAGGGAACGCGATTCTCGCACCGCGGTGCCACCATCGCTGAAAGTTGCAAATTTTCAGTGTTTTTGCGTGCAATCTTTCTAAAACGAGAAACTATAGTTGATGGGCTGTTGAGATCGCGCACTGCGCCGTGGAATGGTAAACTTTAGAGTTTATTTATTCTTGTTTTATTTAGTAATACTGCCTATCTCACAAGAAGACTTTAGCAGGTGGTGTGCACAACTTCAAAAATGCTATAAATTCACAAAGGACCCTGCAAGAAAGAAGGACACTCTTTGCACAAAATTAGGGAGAAATGCAAACAGTTTAAATTAGACGCACAATACACATGTCTAGAGCCTCCTGTTCAACCGTTTCACAAGGAAGCCCGTTCAGCTCCACCAGCGTTCGTGGACAAAATGAAAATTTAAAACAATCCTTACGATACCTAAATGAGGCTAGGAAGAATCTACGCCTTTGTTTCGTGGAATAGCCCTTAGAAGAAGTTGTATAATTATCACGATTAATTTTATAATGGCCATGAATGATTCGGTGTAGAATTCTAGTATGCATACTCGATTTATTTCTTCCAGTGATTGGAGGCCAGCTCTCTAGTCCACATCTGCAACTGATGTCCTCCCAGCTCTCTGGACTAGATATGTAACTGTTGTCCTCCCATATATGTGACATATTAATCTAACTGCCTTTTATTTGGAACCCCGTTTAACTTCGTAGCGTTTAATTCCGTAAAAAGAACCCAAATAATGTTAGCAAATTCAAGCATTGACCGAATAATTGTTTTATTAGCTAGCAATCTGATGTCTGATGTAGAATATTTTAAAGGTCTTTTAAAATAGAATAATTGGCGAAGAGCATTAGGTGTAGCGTAGTAAATATGCTTATTCCAGCTTAGTCGGTTGGTTATTCAGTCTCAGATATTGGTACTCTGAGATTTCTCATACGCTCTTGTTTTCAACCAATTACCTAAACTCAAGGGGCTTCCTTTTTTGTGTTAAGCAAAAAACTCTTTTTGTTCATAATTAATACACAGCTGCCAAACGTTTTACCACTTCACAATCAACCCCGAATCTTGATTCCACTGATGTTCATAGTTACCATCATTCACTTCATTATAGAGCGCACAGTTATCAGCACATAACCTATAATCCGTTGCAACTCAAGAAGGAGGGCGAGGGAAAGGAAGGCCGGGGAGGAGCAAACAGACGGAACGCTGAACGCCCATCTCCTCTCCAGCGTTCCGTCTGCTTTTTCCTCCCCGTCCTTTCTTTTCCTCGCCGTACCTTCTTGAGATACAACGGACAGAAATGTCATTTACGATATCATTAATAAATAACAAAAATAAATGGAGTGTTTGCTCAGAGAGCAGGCCCTGGGATTCAAGCAGCCCATGCGAAGTGCTCAGAATTGATCGGGAGGTACGGGGGCGTTGAAGTCCTGTTGTAGCAACTGTATGTTATTTGCTTATTAAACACACCCCGCCCCGCTTTTACAGCAGGTTAAAAGCATCCCTCGTTTTCTCATTGATGTATACTTTACAATAAAGGAAAACATAAAAAAGCGGGTTATTGGCATGCTTTCCATATAATATAGTATATGTTCATAAATCATGGACCACGCTTAAACTCTACACGCCGTTCACCCTTAAGCTGAGACTACGGTGGGAGCTAGGTGCCCGACGGACAAGTCAGCCGCATTCCTCTTATCACCTGACCCGTCTCTCCGCGCGTGGGCATGGCCGGGAGTGTGATGTCGTGGCGAAAGAGAAGCGTGTGACTCATCTAACGAGGACGTAGCCTCCACTACAGTATCAGCTTAGGGGTGAACTAGGGTGCCTTCATGTGCGCTTTGCTTAGGGTGGAGACATCTCGCCATTTTGTCCCACACATTTATTTTTCTTGTTTGTTCAAAAGCGCGTGAAAGAGCGTGTCCCTGCACGCGTTTGTGGCGCTGACTGTGCTATGGCGACATTTTGTTTTCATCAATTTCTTTGTATTTTACCCGTGAGCGCGTGCTGTCCGCATCGGGTACTACAAAGGGTGGCATCACCCTTAACAGAAGGACATTGAGGCACCCTAGGGTGAACGTATTATAATGCCTGAAAAGTGATTTTGGGAGCGTGTTACGTTGTTTTTTTTTTTTTTCTATCGCGTCCTTGAGCCCAAAATGTATACTTAATCTCTCAAATGATGTTGACCCGCTGACAGGAATCATTGAATGTTAGTTATGTTGCACAAATGCGACGAGGCAGGGACACGGCAGAAATCTGCCTCGATCTATGAATCTTGTTTATTGAATAGATAGCTAATTTGTTAACGTCATGCAGAAAGTTAACGCCCTTTACTTTAGGGACAAGCAACAATTGACAAACAAATAGTATGGGTGCGCTACTTTTGCACTTCCAGGTGAAGTAAAACTGAACGCGTTAAAAAGAGTGCCGTTCGTTGGAAGGAGGGCACTAGCGTTCCGTGGGTTCTTTTCTTTCTGTTTTTTTTTTTTTCGTGAAGTAGCAGGTAAGCTTTGCTACCTGACTTTATTTTTCGTTCTTTCGTCAGAGCAGCTTTACGCGGAGTACTTACGAGGACGTGGCTTTTTTAAACGGCTTTTCACGATTTGTTCGCAAACTTTGACTCAAAATGACTCTCGCAGACAAAGTCTGTCGGTTGCAGCAGGCAGTCTTTGTACGGGATCACGTCACGTCATGCCTTGGGGCGGTCTTCTTCTTTGCGAGCAGCAAAAGGGGAGGGCTTCTCCGTTCAAGTTTTATATCCTGCGTTGCACCATGGCACGAAGAAGCATTTCTTCCCCACTGCCGGCAACTTTCGGAAGTCGAAACTGTCGAAAAACAGAGCTATAACCGCTGAAAACTGCGCAGCGTTGCAGAACGGCGCACGCTATCGCCTTCTACCGTCACGAGAGGACGGCCTCGGTGTTGGTGGCGCGCCCTGGCGGCAGGAGAGAGAACCGCGTGGCGATCTTCGCCACGACGGCTCTTTGGCGGAGGCGCAACGTTATGCCACCTGAAGTACCTCCGTTCCCCTTGGGAAGGACATCGAACCGTCATGCTTTTAGCGGAAAACCTGAGAACTAAACCTAATGGGTCAACAACGAACATACGTTATTTCTTTGTGTTTCTGACGCAGCGCTCGGTTAACGCAAGTCAGCGTTCGCTGTGGCTCGTTCACTGCAGCATTCGTGTCCATCTGTGACCCGCGCTCGATTGGGAAAGACGATGAAAAGGCCTCGAATGGCCTCGATTGAGGCCAGTCGAAGCTTGAAGGAGAGACGTTTCAAGCTTGAAACGCTGAAGCTTGAAAGAGAGACGTCGCAAAGCGGCAAACGTGTTCGTCTTGGCGTCTGCGCGGGCCGGCGTCGCGCCCATTCTAAGACGCTGCCCAACGTGCTGGCGGCAACCTAGGCGCCGCTGCGTGGAATTGGTTTTGATGACGTTTGGGAGGAAAATGAATAGGCCTTGTGTTCTATGCTCTATTGGCTCAAATCCTCATAATCGCCGGACTTCGGGGAAAATTGCCCACGCGCACGGCTGCTCGGTATCGATAGCTCCTTTCTGTGTTCCTTTATGTTTGTGGTGGCCAAAGGGTTTAGGCAAGCAGTCAGGAGTGCAGCGTCAGCGCAGGTGTCATTGCGGCTATGCTGGTGGTCTCCCTGAGGGTTGATGGATGACCGAGAGGAACCCCGACCAGCCGATGCGTCGGATCGTGGCAGCAACGGGTCCGCCTTCTGCTCGTTAGAAAAAAAAGAGGCTTGATATGCAAATGAGGGCGGGCGCTTACTCGCGCCGCAACGCTAATGCCGTCAGCCCTCAGGATGCGATTTCTGCTGCCGCTGGCAGTCCCCCCCTCCACGTCCCTCCAAACTCACGAAGTGGCGCTTTATGCTGGGTTTCCTGCGCTTCCCACCAGGCCGCCGTTCGAGAGGTGCTCTCAAAGACGTGGGAAGCATCCGACCGTGTTTGCGGAACACGGACGGCTGCTTTGAAAAACAACGGTCTTTTGCGCGTATTTAGTTTTTCCTTTCTTTCTACCCGGGGTCTAATGTTTGTCCCGATTAGGGTTGTATGCTCGCTTGGTGGCGCTCAGGAGCAAACGGCCGTAGGGCAAGCGTCGGGGAGCTCCCACTCGTCCGCCCGCGAGTGGGAAGAATCCTCCTATACGCCGAGCCCAATTTCCCTCTACGTGCGTTGTTCTTGTCATCGTCTGCGTGACATAAGCGAACATTTCGTTGGTGTTCTGTATGGGATCGGCAGAAAGATTTCATGATTCTCTGCTCCGTCTTCACGAAGTAATGACCTCCAAGAAGGATGGAATGGTAACACAGATTATTTTCTTCTTCTTTTTTTCGGGAAGTTCAGGTTGTTGGTCACTTTATTGCGCATTTATACAGACTGTTTATTTAGGATTTGCAGAGTGTTTATATAAAAAAAAAAAAGTCGTGAAAGCAACAGTAATATGCGCCCTGTGTAGATGTGTTATTTGCCCAGGGATACATAATCTAGGGGACTATTCGTCCCAATAAGTTTGTTGATTAACTGAAATGTGTTGATTCACTGTCTTATTTAGTGGAGATATATACATGGGTTTAATTACAAAATTACTGACGGTTATCAGAAAATAATAGATCAATCAATTTTAGAAAGTCTTAATTACAGCGAGCGGGAAGCGAGGTGGTGTGCTATGGTTGTCATTCGCGCAACAAGCATAAAGCTGCGGAAGGAAGTAAACAGGACGAGCGCTGACTAACAAGGTTTATTACCGGGGAACCACGTAGAAAACATGCAACAACACAACTCTCTAATCACGATGGAAATGCGCATGCGCCTCATCAAATTGGGTGCTATCTGTTACACAATTCTATATGCGTCATCCTCCATCTAAAAATTCGACCTCACTGTCCAGCAAATTCAAGGAAGCCTGACTCACGCAGACTGGCCCCTCTTTTTTTATTCTATGAGCTTCGACAATCTCTCGTGCTTTTTGGTCCCTGTGTTTATACAAAACATTGGCCTTGTCAAGTAACGGTGTACCGGCGCAGTCCCTGCAGTGTAACGCCAAGTGGGAGCTTGCTGTTCCTGTTAAAGAACTACGGTGTTCCCGCAGGCGAACACCGCCAAGTGGGAACAGCAAGCTCCCACCTGGCGTTACGCTGCGGGGACAGCGCCTGTACACACAGAAGGTGTGCTGACACACTGTTGCCCCAATCTACCAACTTCTTGGGCCTCAAGTATTTCTCGTGTGATTTTTTTTTTTTTTTTAGTACATAACAGTTAGCAAAGAGGAGTGCAGGCCACAATTTCGGCAGTGTACACCGGGGTGCCCTGATACCACGCTATCTACGTTGTATATGTGCTCCATCAAACGTTCATTCAGGCAGCGGCCCGCCTGACCAATGTAGTGAAGCTCACACGATAATGGGACGGACTAAACGACCTCTGTTACACACTCAACGGAGCAGGTTTTGTGCTTCTTCAGGAAGCTGCGTCCGCCTGTCGTGTGTGAGTTGTAGTTTACCTTGTTACACAAGCTAGCTAAATTGACAGGGGCTAAAAAAAAAAAAAGAAAGCGTGCAAGCCCACTCTTTTAAGGTTGTGGGATACTTTACGCAAGTATGGTATTACCACTACTTTTGTTTTTCTTCGGTACATATCGTTCCGTCACTATTTTTATTGTTTAACTTTTGAGGTTGTTTTCGGCTACTGCTGATAGAAGGGTCACCGGATACCCAGCAGACTTGAGTCTTAGCGTCTGATTTTTAAAGCTTTCGTCGATCTTGTGAGCGCATGACTTTGCAAAAGCGTTGCCGAAACAGAGATTAATGATTCCGCTCTTCACAAGTTTCGAGTGTGCCGACGCGAATGGCAGTATTGACTTGTTCCCCCTAGGTTCGTAAGCTCACTGCCGAGACTGTGGCTGCATTCCACTCTTCGCTGACTGTGCTGTACTAAACAAAACGAAAAACAAAATCACACGATGCGCCTTAACGGCGACGACAACGCCGATCCAAACTTCGTCTCAAAATAATAAAATGTGTCGTTAAATGTTTAGACAGCGCGAGCTTAGGTTGCCTGGGAACATGCCTCCAATGCTGCCCGCCGTAGATGAGATTTTTAACCAGTGCAGTAAGACTGAGCCCGGGGCTTTAAAGCGCAACACGCTGTCGTAATTACACAACCGCCCGCAGGTATACGACGCTCATCCAGATTGAAACGGGCAGCGCCGATGATTGAACCTGGAATCCCGGGCTTCTTCAGTGCCAGTTTTCGCAACGTTGGATCCCATTATATGCATTCTGTAGAACTAAACGAAGGATAAAAAGGAGGGTGAGGTTCGAGTACGATGGTGCCCGCTGTAACTCTACAGACGATCGGCCAGGCTGATTGCTTTGCAAGCCTCGGGGAACAAGTCCCGAATATTTCTGGGACGACATACGGATCTTATCGGGAATATCATGTGATCTCTTGTTAGAGTCCTAATCACATACTTCGAAAGTTTGTCAAAGCGCTGGTGTCGAAAAAAAGCCCATGTGGAAGAACAATGCGTGGATTCTGCATCAGGGAAATGCTCCAATTCACAGTTCTCTAAGTAGTTTCTGGCAAAGAAGAAGATCTCAGTGCATGGATCACCGACCTTATTCGCCCGATCTAGCTCCACGTGACTTTTACTTGATTCTATAGGGTAAAACCCTCACTAAAAAGAAGCTATTTTCAGATTGCGGACGAGATAAAGGAAGACACAGCAGCGCTACTGAGGAGCTTGACACATGGTGGCCTGCAGCACAGATTCCAACAATGGAAACTTCATATGCAAAGGTGCGCTAGGGAAAGGGGGCATGTAGAAGGGGAAAACCGGTAGGTGTAAAGAGTTTAATATTAAATGACACCTCTGCCGCCAGGCTCGTTATTTAGTAACCACACCGCGTATATACTCGGTTAAGATAATATCTTCTATTTTAGTTCAGTAAATACCTTGGTCTCTCGAAGTTAGTCATAAACATTTCTTTTTTTGATGCCCTGAATATCGTGCGACTTTCCGTTCATTTTTTTACACACATGATCCAAGATAAGTCACCTGAAAATGGCAGGAACGTCGAAACATGCGAAACACGTCTCACGTTATTTTGGATTAACGAGCGCATTTATTGTACGCAAATGACATATATGGTCAGGTTTACATAATATTCACAATTTTCGTACTGGCAATAATACCCTTGGGTGGTTTGTTTTCGGTAGGGTGCCTCAACGTCCTTCTGTCTAGGGTGATGCCATCCTTTGTGGTACCTGATGCCGACAGCACGCGCTCACAGAGAAAATACAAAAGAAACCGGCGAAAATATAATGTCGCCGTAGCACAGCCAACGATGCTAAAGTTGAGGGTTGGTACATACTCAGCGCTACGTCCGTGTCACTTCCTTGTCTGGTCCTTGTCTTTTCGCGCTATTTTCAATTCCGAAGCACAGTCAACGCTATGAGCGCGTGCAGGGACACGCCCTTTCACGGGCTTCAGAACAAAAATGAAAAATAAGCGTTCGAAACAAAATGCCCAGATGTCATCACCCTAGCCAAAGTGGACATGAAGGCACCCTAGTTTTTTTAAGAAGAATGTCGAACTCTTCTTTCAAGTTCAAACTTCCGTGCGTTTTTCGGATTGGTTTAAGCGTGAAACATTCTTTGGCTACGTGTTCGTAATTTCGTGAAGTCTAAAAGTGAAACCTGGACAAAAGCGCAGTTGCAAGGGTCGACACTGATTGGTCAACGGGTGGGAGAGGAGGAGTGAGGGGCTCGACGCTGATTGGTTAATCGGAAGGCGATGTGACCAGAGGGGTAAGTGAAAAGAGGAAGGTAGACGTGGAGGAGCTCCACTACCTGTGCGCACAGAGGGAAAGGAGCTGAGGAGTATGGAAGGCACGGAGAGATCACCAGGTTTATCAGCCCGATGAACGCCTCATTATAGCAACAACTTTCAAGTGTACTCTTAGAGTATCGCTAAGCGTTTATGATGGTAGAACGCTTCACATAAGCAACACAATTGCCTAGCAATTCGCCACACATTTTTTCTCACGCGAGTTCGTGCGTTTAATCACTTTCAAGACGCCACGTGTTTCAAGACGAGTTTCGTCAACCACAGCAACACTTTTGATCGCGTACGTCGCCAATTCTTGGCGTCAACGATTTTGCACCATTTGGTCGAGGCTATAGCCTTGTTCCCGAAGTGCCGCTGTCGAAGCTATTCACGCGAGGCCGTCTTCGTTTCTTGTCTAGTTTGCACAAGAGTGCATGCGAATAAGGTATAAGAAGAAGCCAAGTGCTTGTGCAGCAGTGCTGGGCTCAAGCACAATTAAAGCTACGCTTGTCTTTAACAGCGTAATGCGTAAACGTTGACGCGTAGTACAGGGTGTGTATTCACTGGACGCCGTATCTGAGGCCTTTTTTTTAAGGCGCTTGCTCAGATCGAGCTCACATTAATAGGCTGGCTAAGACCCGCAATATTCGTAGCGCATAATCTAGGGCCGGCTTGCTTGAAGCAGAGTCTCAGTTGAGACTGCTCAAAGAAAGCGCTGTCAAGGCTAGCGCTCGAGCTTAAGCCGAGTCTCAAACGCTCGCGCGCCCAAGCCTCGGCAGCACTTTCTTTGAGCAGTCTCAACTGAGACACTTCTTCTAGCAAGCCGGCCCAGGTTTCAATATAAATGTGGAAGCTCGCCGTCAGCACGCGCTCAGCAGTAGCTGAGCGCGTGCTGATGGCCGCCAGTAGGGCACCCTAGCCGCCAGTGAATGCTCCCTATTGGTGGCGTGCGCGATTAAAAGCCTCGCTGCGGTCGGCCTGCCACGATTGGCCGAATGCTGACCATGTCGTCCGCAAAGGATTTCTCATCAACAGAAATAAGAGGAATGGAAGAACTTGCCATGTTGACGGTGTTGGCAGTGTTGCTTTGAGAGTGCAATGATTTCAAAGTTTCACCATGCTCAATACAAATACCATCGAACTTGCTGTTCGCAAGGTAATGACGTCACGAAAGTGAACCACAGGAAGGCGCCACCAAAAAACCTTGCCGCTAATACTAGAGTGTACTATATTCCGCTTCACCTTATGTTGTACCGCAGCGAAGGCTAGAAACGCGAGCTCATAACGTTAGCAGCTGCCCTTGATGCACGAGAGCTTCTGCCGCCGAAATGTGCCCTAGAGCAAGGAACTCGCGCCCGTAGCCTTTCTTGCGGTACATCATAAGGTAAAATGGAGTATAGAAAGTACGAGTGGGACGAGCTACAGGCTCCGCTCATGCTTTTAGCTGCACCTCAAATCGTAGTAAGCGGTCAGGTGGAACCAAGCCACTTCGATCGCAGCGCCACCTTCGCTGCGATCGAGCAACGACACAGGTCAAGGTCATATGAGCAATATAGCCCCTTATTGTATTTTTTATGATTTTGACGTCAGACGTAACGTCAAAGCGCCACATGACCACGTGACGTTACGACGACGCCACGACGTCATTGTCGACTACGACGTTACCCAACTTTAAGATGCTGTCGTAAGGCCGTCGTGACATCGCGTCGCGTCGAGGGCCACGCCGTTTCGCGACATCAAGTCGCCGTTGTAACGCGGTCGTGACGTAACGCGGTCGTGACATCGCGTTAAGGACGACGCCGTTACGCGACATCAAGTCGCCGTTGTGACGCGGTCCTGATATCGCGTCGCGTTGAGGACGATGCCGTTACGTGAGATCAAGTCGCCATTGCGACGCGGTGCTGCCATCGCGTCGCGTTGAGGACGACGCCGTTACCTGACATCAAGTCGCCGTTGTGACGCGGTCCTGACATCACGTCGCGTTGAGGACGACGCCGTTACGCGACCTCAAGTCGCCATTGTGACGCAGTCCTGACATCGCGTCGCGTTGAGGACGACGCCGTTACGCGACATCAAGTCGCCGTTGCGATGTGGTCCTGACATCACGTCGCGTTGAGGAAGACGCTGTTACGTCAGATTAAGTCGCCGTTGTGATGCGGTCCTGACATCGCGTCGTATTGAGGACGACAAGGTTACGTGACATCAAGTCGCGGTTGTAACGTGTACCTGACATCGCGTCGCTTTGAGGACGACGCCGTTACGTGAGATCAAGTCGCCATTGTGACGCGGTCCTGACTTCACGTCGCGTTGAGGACGACGCGGTTACGCGACATCAGCTCGCCGCTGTGGCATGGACCTAACATCGCTTCGCGTTGAGGACGACGCCGTTACGCGACATCAAGTCGCCGTTGTGACGTGGTCCTGACATCGCGTCGCGTTGAGGACGACGCGGTTACGCGACATCAGCTCGCCGCTGTGGCATGGACCTAACATCGCTTCGCGTTGAGGACGACGCCTTTACGCGACATCAAGTCGCCGTTGTGACGTGGTCCTGACATCGCGTCGCGTTGAGGACGACGCGGTTACGCGACATCAGCTCGCCGCTGTAGCATGGACCTAACATCGCTTCGCGTTGAGGACGACGCCTTTACGCGACATCAAGTCGCCGTTGTGACGTGGTCCTGACATCGCGTCGCGTTGAGGACGACGCGGTTACGCGACATCAGCTCGCCGCTGTGGCATGGACCTAACATCGCTTCGCGTTGAGGACGACGCCGTTACGCGACATCAAGTCGCCGTTGTGACGTGGTCCTGACATCGCGTCGCGTTGAGGACGACGCGGTTACGCGACCTCAAGTCGCCATTGTGACGCAGTCCTGACATCGCGTCGCGTTGAGGACGACGCCGTTACGCGACATCAAGTCGCCGTTGTGATGTGGTCCTGACATCACGTCGCGTTGAGGAAGACGCTGTTACGTCAGATTAAGTCGCCGTTGTGATGCGGTCCTGACATCGCGTCGTATTGAGGACGACAAGGTTACGTGACATCAAGTCGCGGTTGTAACGTGTACCTGACATCGCGTCGCTTTGAGGACGACGCCGTTACGTGAGATCAAGTCGCCGTTGTGACGTGGTCCTGACATCGCGTCGCGTTGAGGACGACGCGGTTACGCGACATCAGCTCGCCGCTGTGGCATGGACCTAACATCGCTTCGCGTTGAGGACGACGCCGTTACCTGACATCAAGTCGCCGTTGTGACGCGGTCCTGACATCACGTCGCGTTGAGGACGACGCCGTTACGCGACCTCAAGTCGCCATTGTGACGCAGTCCTGACATCGCGTCGCGTTGAGGACGACGCCGTTACGCGACATCAAGTCGCCGTTGCGATGTGGTCCTGACATCACGTCGCGTTGAGGAAGACGCTGTTACGTCAGATTAAGTCGCCGTTGTGATGCGGTCCTGACATCGCGTCGTATTGAGGACGACAAGGTTACGTGACATCAAGTCGCGGTTGTAACGTGTACCTGACATCGCGTCGCTTTGAGGACGACGCCGTTACGTGAGATCAAGTCGCCATTGTGACGCGGTCCTGACTTCACGTCGCGTTGAGGACGACGCGGTTACGCGACATCAGCTCGCCGCTGTGGCATGGACCTAACATCGCTTCGCGTTGAGGACGACGCCGTTACGCGACATCAAGTCGCCGTTGTGACGTGGTCCTGACATCGCGTCGCGTTGAGGACGACGCGGTTACGCGACATCAGCTCGCCGCTGTGGCATGGACCTAACATCGCTTCGCGTTGAGGACGACGCCTTTACGCGACATCAAGTCGCCGTTGTGACGTGGTCCTGACATCGCGTCGCGTTGAGGACGACGCGGTTACGCGACATCAGCTCGCCGCTGTGGCATGGACCTAACATCGCTTCGCGTTGAGGACGACGCCGTTACCTGACATCAAGTCGCCGTTGTGACGCGGTCCTGACATCACGTCGCGTTGAGGACGACGCCGTTACGCGACCTCAAGTCGCCATTGTGACGCAGTCCTGACATCGCGTCGCGTTGAGGACGACGCCGTTACGCGACATCAAGTCGCCGTTGCGATGTGGTCCTGACATCACGTCGCGTTGAGGAAGACGCTGTTACGTCAGATTAAGTCGCCGTTGTGATGCGGTCCTGACATCGCGTCGTATTGAGGACGACAAGGTTACGTGACATCAAGTCGCGGTTGTAACGTGTACCTGACATCGCGTCGCTTTGAGGACGACGCCGTTACGTGAGATCAAGTCGCCATTGTGACGCGGTCCTGACTTCACGTCGCGTTGAGGACGACGCGGTTACGCGACATCAGCTCGCCGCTGTGGCATGGACCTAACATCGCTTCGCGTTGAGGACGACGCCGTTACGCGACATCAAGTCGCCGTTGTGACGTGGTCCTGACATCGCGTCGCGTTGAGGACGACGCGGTTACGCGACATCAGCTCGCCGCTGTGGCATGGACCTAACATCGCTTCGCGTTGAGGACGACGCCTTTACGCGACATCAAGTCGCCGTTGTGACGTGGTCCTGACATCGCGTCGCGTTGAGGACGACGCGGTTACGCGACATCAGCTCGCCGCTGTAGCATGGACCTAACATCGCTTCGCGTTGAGGACGACGCCTTTACGCGACATCAAGTCGCCGTTGTGACGTGGTCCTGACATCGCGTCGCGTTGAGGACGACGCGGTTACGCGACATCAGCTCGCCGCTGTGGCATGGACCTAACATCGCTTCGCGTTGAGGACGACGCCGTTACGCGACATCAAGTCGCCGTTGTGACGTGGTCCTGACATCGCGTCGCGTTGAGGACGACGCGGTTACGCGACATCAGCTCGCCGCTGTGGCATGGACCTAACATCGCTTCGCGTTGAGGACGACGCCGTTACGCGACATCAAGTCGCCGTTGTGACGTGGTCCTGACATCGCGTCGCGTTGAGGACGACGCGGTTACGCGACATCAAGACGCCGTTGTGACGCGGTCTTGACATCGCGTCGCGTTGAGGACGACGCCGTTGCGCGACATCAGCTCGTCGCTGTGGCATGGTCCTAACATCGCTTCGCGTTGAGAACGACGCCGTTACGCGACATCAGCTCGCCGCTGTGGCATGGACCTAACATCGCTTCGCGTTGAGGACGACGCCGTTACGCGACATCAAGTCGCCGTTGTGACGTGGTCATGACATCGCGTCGCGTTGAGGACGACGCGGTTACGCGACATCAAGACGCCGTTGTGACGCGGTCTTGACATCGCGTCGCGTTGAGGACGACGCCGTTGCGCGACATCAGCTCGTCGCTGTGGCATGGTCCTAACATCGCTTCGCGTTGAGGACGACGCGGTTACGCGACATCAAGACGCCGTTGTGACGCGGTCTTGACATCGCGTCGCGTTGAGGACGACGCCGTTGCGCGACATCAGCTCGTCGCTGTGGCATGGTCCTAACATCGCGTCGCGTTGAGGACGACGCGGTTACGCGACATCAGCTCGCCGCTGTGGCATGGACCTAACATCGCTTCGCGTTGAGGACGACGCCGTTACGCGACATCAAGTCGCCGTTGTGACGTGGTCCTGACATCGCGTCGCGTTGAGGACGACGCGGTTACGCGACATCAAGACGCCGTTGTGACGCGGTCTTGACATCGCGTCGCGTTGAGGACGACGCCGTTGCGCGACATCAGCTCGTCGCTGTGGCATGGTCCTAACATCGCTTCGCGTTGAGGACGACGCCGTTACGCGACATCAGCTCGCCGCTGTGGCATGGACCTAACATCGCTTCGCGTTGAGGACGACGCGGTTACGCGACATCAGCTCGCCGCTGTGGCATGGACCTAACATCGCTTCGCGTTGAGGACGACGCCGTTACGCGACATCAAGTCGCCGTTGTGACGTGGTCCTGACATCGCGTCGCGTTGAGGACGACGCGGTTACGCGACATCAAGACGCCGTTGTGACGCGGTCTTGACATCGCGTCGCGTTGAGGACGACGCCGTTGCGCGACATCAGCTCGTCGCTGTGGCATGGTCCTAACATCGCTTCGCGTTGAGGACGACGCCGTTACGCGACATCAAGTCGCCGTTGTGACGTGGTCCTGACATCGCGTCGCGTTGAGGACGACGCGGTTACGCGACATCAGCTCGCCGCTGTGGCATGGTCCTAACATCTCTTCGCGTTGAGGACGACGCCGTTACGCGGCATCAAGCCGCCATTGTGACGCGGTTCTAACATCGCTTCGCGTTGAAGACGACGCCTTTATGCGAAATCGAATCGCCGTAGTGACGCGGTCTTAACATCGCGTCCCGTTGAGGACGACGAATTTACGTGAGATCAAGTCGCAGTTGTGACGTGGTTCTGACATCGCGTCGGGTTGAGGACGACGCGGTTACGCGACATCATGTCGCCGTTGGGACGCGGTACTGCCATCGCGTCACGTTGAGCACGACGCCGTTACGCGACATCAAGTCGCCGTGGTGACGCGGTCTTGACATCGCGTCGCGTTGAGGACGACGCCGTTACGCGACATCAAGACGCCGTTGTAACGCGGTCATGACATCACGTGCCGCGTCAAGGACGACGTGGACGTGGTCGTCGATGCCGACGTTGACGTCGACACCCCACGCAACGTAAAACATTGCTATGACGTCACGTTAACGTCGTCCTGACGTCATAGCTAACGTCGACGTCACGACGAAGCTATGATGGCATGTAACGTCGTCGTCTTCGCCATCATCAACGTCGACGCGGAGTAACGACGAAGTCTTGACGTCGTGTAACGTCGTGAAGTTGTCGGGACATCTTCGTAACGTCTAGTTGTGTCATGTCGACAACGACGTCGACGAACTGACACCAAGCGTCCTTATGACGTCGGATTGACAAGGACACCGTGATCTTGACGTCTCGTGACGTTGTCGTCGTCATTGTCAACGTTGACATCGTTGTCGTTGTCAACGGAATATGGCGTCTTAACGCAGTCTTGATGTCATGTAACATAGGTTGTCAACGTCGATGACGACGTTGACGTCAAGGCGTTATTCTGATGTCGCATGGCGTTGCGACGACAAGTCAGGTCGTGGTGACTTTATGCACGTGACGACTGACGTCTAGGTTGTCAAAAAAATATAGTCCTGCGTTCTATTGTTTCTATGACCTTGACCAGTGTGCCGGTCGAGCTAGGCGTTGAAAGGAAACGCGTTTTTCATAAAAGATGGCTAATCCAAACCACTTCGCTCGTAGCGCCCGAGAGGGCGCTACGACTGAAGTGGCTTGGATTAGCCGTTTTTTCCCCACATGGGGTGGTGCAGAAATAGCACTCCGGTGGCACCACTGGTCCTCTCTAGTACACTCTACCTATAGCCTACATGGACGTTGCCACAGGCGCCAGGCTGTTGCGAGAATAGCTGCACTCCACCACCGTCCTGCGAATCCAAATATTGACCGGGGAAATTATTTTCTTTTCAATTTCACCAAAATAAAAAAAAATCTAAAAGAATAATAAAAGGAGCAACGAATTTTAAACATTAATTTTGAGAGAGAAAAAAAAAAACGGACAAAAAGAAGGTTTGATTGTTCTCTTAATCTCGTTATTTGAAAACCAAATTTCCGCTAGCATGTTTTTCAATAAAAAGAAAAAAAATCAGTAATAACACAATGTTTTACTCTCATTTCGCTCATTCACTGCACATAAAAAAAAAAAACACGTAATTTTTCTCGATTGGATTTAATAGAAGCCGTGCAGCGTTCTTTCTTCTGAGGGGAAAGAAGTGCGTGCCCGACGGTTTCCCAGCTTCAAAACGCAATTACGTCTGATTGGAAACATATTGAGCGACACGTGCGCGCATCTCCACGGCAACGCTCTCTTGTAGGCTCGCTTATCGGCGGTCGGTGTGCACTTAGCGATGCCTTTGTCAGCGCCGACTAAGGCCATGGCACGCACAGCTAAGAAGCGGAGGCGCACGCAAAGAGTTTGCGTTGCGGCTTCGAGACGGACGGAAGACTCTGTCACGTTTTATATAATCAGTGAAAGGATGCAAACGGCAGAGAGCAGTTTCAACTGTCCCGCCTCTAGGGCCAGCGCGCTGCCTTCGGTAATACTTCGCCGCAGAAGCGGGGAATTTTTTCCGCTAAATATAGCAGGGAAATTTTTCCGCTAAATTTAGCGGCGAAATTTCTCCGCTACATTTAGCAGAGAAATTTACCCGTAATGCTACGCGCGGAGACGTCACGAGTGACGTCACTAGTGACCCTCGTACGTCACACGTGACGTCACGTGTGACAAGATGAACGAATGCGTAAGAGGAGCCGAACCAACCCGACTTTGAGACCGGTTTTCTCCAAAAAGATTCACTCTGGAGTATTTGCCATAATACCAGGATGGTATTATGGCATTTTACATTCCCCCTTACGTCGGGAAATGGTTGGTCGTCACAAAAAATTCCTTGGCGAGGCGGGGGTGCCCAAATTTAAAAAAAGATGAACGAATGCCTAAGTGCAGCCGAACCAACCCCTCTTTGAGACCGGTTTGCTCAAAAAGGATTCACTTTGGAGTGTCTGCCATAGTACCAGGATGGGCTCGAGTTATCTACATTTTATATTCCGCCTTTAGTTAAAAATTTTGTTGTCCTCAAAAAAGTTCCCTGGCGAGGCCCCGGGTGCCCAAATTTAAAAAAAGATGAGCGAACGCGTAAGAATAGCCGAACTAACCCCGTTTTGAGTCCGGTTTTCCCAAAAAGGATTTATTTTGGAGTATTTGCCATAGCATCAGGTTGGGCTAGAGGGATCTGCATTTTATATTCTGCCTTTAGTTGGGAACTGGCTTGTCCTCAAAAGGTTCCCTGCCGAAGCGCAGGACCAATGAGACAAAGAAAGAAAGAGCGTAGCTTCCGCTGCGTTAACGAGGCGCTTCTGGCCACCAAAAAGAAGGGCGAACTCACGTCGCAGTCAAGCAATGCATGAGCATGTCGACCATTCTTCTTTTTACAAAAAAAAGTAACGGTCCAGCAGTAATTTCTGTAAGACTAAACACCGTGCTTTGTTAAAAATTAGCTGGATAAACATGTCACCTAGTATTCCACCTTGTCGCCAATAGAGGCTCCGGAAAACGCTGCCACGTGTATGGCACGTGCATATCTAAACGGGAGGCGTGCTATTAATGCAGTAAAACAGTAAAACGAAAGAGGATTTAACACGAGTGATGCTGTTTCAAGACTTTTAATTGCATTGTTATTGAATTCCGAATATTTTTTGGTGTTACTTATATTGTTCTGTTAGTTCCTTGGTTCCGCACGTGTTTCCTTTTTCTCTTTTCCTCTCTCTCTGAATCACCAGAGGGAACCTAAATTTATCTATCTCTATCGATTCCCCCTCCACTTTTCGGATTATCTTTGGCAGCGGAACTCGCCCCTTTGTCACCAGGGCGAGAGCATCTGGCAGTTCGGCCCCTCTGGGAAGGCTTCGTAAACACGGCTCACTCGAGGTCGTTTAAATTGCGGATATATACGGGGTTCCCAGATTAGAGTGTCGATGTTCGCGAACCTATTCTCTTCTTCTCTATCCGTGCTTTGTTCCAGGACCTCCTAGTAGTAGCTTGCTCAACATGGGAAGTGCTTCGCAAGCGACCCCGTCCTTATATTTATTTATTTATTTATTTTTTATTTATTTATTCATTCTGCCAGCCGTGAGGCCAGGGCAGGAGTGGTACATATTTTCAAAAACATACCAAGGACACACAAAGAATTCAATAATTCAGTCACATCCCTTGGTGACATGGGAAGAAAGAAACATTTCAATTTCCCTCACAAAAGTTGACACACTTTGAGAGTTGACTATACATTCAGGCAGCTTATTCCAGAAATCAATACATCGAACAAAAAAGGAGTGCTTAAAATGATCCGTAGAGTATTGATAGGATTGGATATTTAAGCTATGTTTTATTCTGTGGTACACCGGAGGAGACATCACGACGTATTTTCGGGTATCCAACATCGAATGACCATGAAATATCTAAAAAAAAAAGTTTCATTCCATTCGTTTCTAATCTGGTCTTTATGCTAGGCAGGCCTGCTTGCTCCTTGAGTTTTGTGACCGACTCAGTCGACCGGTAGCAATTAAAGATAAATCTAGCAGCCTTATTTTGAATTCTTTCCAATTTATAAATATTTTGATTTGTGAATGGCTCCCAAACCGGACTAGCGTATTCCAGAGTTGGCAGAATTAGACACTTAAAGGCGATTAATTGGACATCGGAACTAGCGAACTCCAACTTTGTTTTAAGCATCCATAGTTTTTGAAAGGCTTTCTTACATACATAGTCAATATGGGAGTTCCAGCTTAAGTCACTTCTTAAGTGCACTCCAAGGTATTTATATTCGTTAACTTTAACAAGCGGAAGACCATTAATACTGTAGTTAAATTGTAAGTGTTGTTTTTTGCGCGTTACATTCATGTAGACCGTCTTATATTCAGTTCCATCTGCCAGTCAGCACACCATTTCATTATCTTACGCAAGTGCTTGTCCAAATTTAGTTGGTCTTCATTGGAACTGATATTGGAGTAAATCACAGTGTCATCCGCAAAGTGCTTTAAAGTTACCGCGGAGTCAAAGTCCTTTCCCATGTCGCTGATAAATAATATAAAAAGAAGCGGTCCAAGTACCGATCCCCGCGGGACGCCGGATATTACTTGTAATGATTCTGTTCTCTCCTTTTTAAAATACACATACTGTTCCCGTCCTGATAAATATGAGTTCAACCAATCGACTATCTGATCATTCTTAAGAACGTGACTAAGCTTGTACAACAATTTCGGGTGCGATACGCGGTCAAAAGCTTTAGCGAAATCTAAAAATATAATTTCTGTCTGCCCCCCTTTATCTGCGGTTATGCTCAAATCATGAAAAATTTCGATTAGCTACGTAGTTGTAGAACACCCCCGTCTGAATCCATACTGATTAGAGCCCAGAAGTTTGTTACTCTCAATAAAAGTGATCAAATGTTTCGATAAGATATGTTCTAAAGTTTTACAGCACGTGCTCGTTAGGGAAATCGGTCGATAATTACTCAAGATAGTTTTATCATATGAGAGGTATGTTAACTCAAAATCCCTGATATTGGATTAGCTTTTTTTGAAGGGGGGTATGGTAACTCCCAGGTCTGTCTGGAATGGGCGTTGGTGGTGTGTAGAGTTTCAGCAGTAAACAGAGCCATGGACGGGCCGTGACTTTACTGGTGGTCCTTCCGGTCATCTGTCTCTTCCATGAGTTGATCTTCTAAAAAAAAATTGCATACGTATTATTTTTTTTTGTGTGTGGGCCAATACGGTTTTGTGTTTCTTCGGCGTTTTTTTCTCTTTCTCGGATATGTTTTAAGTCGATCCGATTTGTACAAAACGGGTTACCGAGTACCAAGTGTTTTTAGAAACAAAGTAAAGATCTAGTTTATTTTTAGGAGAAGGAACGTGTAACGCATCTCAGGATTAAAAGCGCTAAAAAACAAGGACCAGCAAAAGAAGACACACACACAGTAGAGCGCTCTACTGTGTGTGTGTCTTCTTTTACTGGTCCTCGTTTGTAGCGTACCACCAACTAAAAGGGTAAATACCCTTTTACAGTGTAACGCATCTTTGTTAATTTTTGATGAAGTAACGAATAACGGTATTTGTATTTAGTTATTTCATTTCATTTCTTAGTTATTTCGTTTCATTTAATTTATTTTGCTCAGAAAAGTCGGGAGAAGAGTAGGAAGGCTGAAGGCCCATAGGAGATGGTCGATAAACATTCAAACAAGGAAAAAAGAACTCACATAAAAAAAAATCCAGCAAAAGGCATCACGATACTTAAAAAAAGCTTCAACTTAACTTGTACAAAGGCAAGTTAAAATAAATAAATAACAACAAGATGGACAACCAGTTACACGCGCAAAGGCTATGGAGCGAATGACGGAGATGGCTAGTCACTCTATGGCAGAAGTCCTTCATTTCGTAACGTGCCCCCCCCCCCCCCCCCCCCCTTCCCCATAAGTGGGTACCGGGTGAAATTAGCTGGTAAGGATCGACAATCTGTCACAGTCCTCACAGCAAAAGACTGGCGATGCCTCTTAGTTCTGGCAAAGACAGGCTCGAATGCACCTGTTCGGTTTTGCCGTAAAAGGAGTACGCCGTCTGACTGGTTTGAGTTCTGGAGGAAAACGTGTGCGGAACAATTACTTAACTTAGTTTTACCCAAGCTACTACATGGAAATCTACACAACGACGAAACGTTAGAAAAAAAAAGAAAATGTGGGAAAGGTATGCAAGAATAGGGAGCTATTTTTAATTTTTATTTTTATATATTGCGCCCCTTTTGGGGCTACAGCAGGAGTAGGAACTACGAAACGAGTGCAATCATACAAAGGCACACAGGATAAAACAACAAAACCACGAACATCAATCGCTGCTAACGACACACAGATATCTACCACGAGCTAGTAATCGAACATTTCCGGGTAATGAGTTTCAAATTTCAATTGTTCCGATAAAGAAGCCTTATATAAGTACGCGCGTAACAGGGTAAAATAGTTAATTAAGTCGTGGTGGATTCTTGAAAATGACGCATCTATAAAGTTTGAATGTGGACCTAATAAGGCGACACGTGAGCTAATTAAAAAAAAAGTGAAAGCCGTTTACAACTTCCTGTAACGCCGAATTGGAGCGCAGCTCTTGAGGAGGAGGAGTGGAGGGTATATTCCTCCTCCTCCCTCGTGATCATGCCTGCTAGTGCTCCTCCCCTCCTGCTCCCCCTCCCTCTCCTTTACCACCTCCTCGTCCTTCAAGCTCCTCCCCTCGCCTCCGCCTCCTCGTCTCTCCTCCCCCCCTCCTCCACCTTCGTACTGCTTTCCTCCTCGCCGCTGAAGTCATGTGACCCCCTCCCCCCGAGGTCACGTGACCCCCCCGAACCAGACAATGAGGGGAGGAGGAGGAGGGCAGAGGTCCGGGGGGTCACGTGACCTCGAGGGGACGGGATCACATGACCTTGGGCGGGCCGTCACGTGACTTCGGCGGGGGGAGGGGAGTCACCCCCCGGGGTCACGTGACCTGGGCGGGGAAGGAGGGGGAGGAGGAGGAGCGGGGGGAGGAGGAGGAGGACGGGCGACGCCGACGCCGCCAACGCCGACGCCGACGCCGCACAGGCTGGAAACGGGTCATGTGACCCCCTCCCCCCGAGGTCACGTGACCCGCCCGGACCATACTACACAATGAGGGGAGGAGGAGAAGGAGGGGAAGAGGAGGAGGAGGGGAGGAGGAGGGGGAGGAGGAGGAGAGGGAGGGGCGCGGTTACGCCGACGCCGACGCCGACGCCGACGGCGACGGCGACGCCGACGGCGACGCCAACGGCGACGCCGACGCCGCTCAGGCTGGAAACGGGCCCCTAAGAGCTGCGCTCTAAAATGAAAGCCGTTTACAATTCCCTCTAACGCCGGTTGGAGCGCAGCTCTTGAGGAGGAGGGTGGAACCGCACTGAGGCGACAGGCTGTAGCTGAGCCCATGTTGGTGCATAATACTAAAAAAGCCAGCTGAACTTAGGAAAATAGAGTATAAAGAGAGAAAGAAACAGGCACCAGGCGGTATGCCTGTCTCTTTCTCTCTATAAATTCTCTTTTCCTAAGTTCAGCTGGCTTTTTAAGTTTTAGTTTTAGGATAGGTGACTCCTTGAGGTCACGTGACCTCAAGGGGGAGGGGGGGGGGGTCCGTGTGACGTCAGGGTGGGTCACGTGACCTCGGGGGGTCACGTGACCCTGCGGTTACTCCGACAGCGACGCCTCTCAAGCCGGAAACGGGCACCTAAGAGCTGCGCTTTATAAGTATAGAAATCTTACATATTTGATGTGACGCCGCTCAGACCGTGGGCTCAAGCCTAGTGTAGGAAGGTTAAAGCTGAGTGGAAAATCTCTGTCATAGCTGCTAAAAATTAAGCGTAGTGCCGTCTTCCAGATTCGCTCGAGTGTGTTAATATCTGATCGTTTGTAGGAATTTTAAACGATTGAACAGCACAAAATGCTGAATGCTGGGCTAGTTGGTATTGGTCTTGGGTTGCCAAAGGCATGGTAGCGCTTTTTAGACGAGTACAAAAGAAAGAAAGACAAGGCAGACAGGAGCGCTGACTGCAACTATGTAATCAACATGGAAATGTGGCATATATGCACGCTACGGTCTTATCAATCAGCACACCCCCGGCCTTGCCGCCGCTCGCATGAACTGCACCTCCTTATCAAAAAGGTCGATGAATGCCACGCCGACACACCCTACACCTGCCCTTTTTATCTCGTCCGCTGCGATAATTTCCCTAAACATCAAAATAGAACTGTTCGGGAAATTATCGAAGCGGAAGAGAAAAAAAGGGCAGGTGTAGGGAGTGTGAGCGTTGTATCCATCGACCTTTTTGATAAGGAGGTGCAGTTCATGCGAGCGGCGGTCAGGCCTGGGGTGTGCTGATTGATAGGACCGTAGCGTGCACATATGCCACATTTCCATGTTGATTACATAGTTGCACTCAGCGCTCGTGTCTGTCTTGTCTTTCTTTCTTTTGTCCTCGTCTAAAAAGCGCTACCATGCCTTTGGCAACCCAAGTACTCAATGATATGGCAGATTAGAGTTTGATATGTCAAAAGCTCAGTATCTCGCGGGGCAACACGTAAAGTACGCAGAAGGTAACCGAGTTTCTTTAGTGCTTTGCTACATGTGAAATTCAATATGTTTTAGACCAAGACATATCGCCCGTGAAAAGAAGTTCAAGGTACTTGAATTCAAATACCATTTGTAGGGGGAAACCGCTGTATAAATAAGTGAACGAGGAAGGGAATGAACTATTAAAAAAAAAAGGAAAAGGACGGTTTTAGAGAAATTGAAGCTCATTAAGGAGCAGTGCAATGATATTCAATGGGAATGTTTTCTACTCCACACGAGCTTACTGGCAATTGTTGCAGTGTAACTTCAAAGACAAAAGCGAGCGTTTTTCGTTCAATCTCTCCTTCGCAAAACTTAATGGCGTAGCTGGGCGGTCGCAGTACCGCCCAGTGACGATATTTGAATGCGGCTTATAGACTGGACCCGAGCATTGCGTGGGCACTCGATTTGCGCTCGTGATAATCGATAGCTCGGGAAGCATTTGGGTAGTGGCCCGTGTCTAATCGCTGCGACGACGACAATAGCAGAACCATAACAAGGTCCGGAACTCAGCAGGTCTCCTCGGGCTTGCCAACCCCACCGCGTGGCTATGATCAACACTGGCGGCATATAATCTGCTCCAGATAACGCGGCCACTTGTTCTGGCAGCGAGTTGAGGGGGTGAACGCTGTTCGTTTTTCTTTAATGTTTTCTGCGACTTCGATTGCGTGTGGTGAATAATGAACGGGTGTTTTACAGGTCATTAACGTCAGGGATCCGTTCTAAGCGGTACTTGCACAAAGTACAATAACAGTTGCATCGCCCCTTTAACCAGGTCTTACGTCAAGTGCAGAAGATCTAAAATAAACTGTTAAAAAAAAAGGATGATCTCGGAGGAGTTAGTCATGTGATATATAACGCAGTTGTCAGAATAAATATGTATTTTAGTGAGGATATCACGAGGGAAGTCATTAATGTATAGCAAACAAAGAAGCGAACCGAGAACTGAGCTTTGAGGGACACCTGATGACACAACGTTAATAGGAGACTTTGACGAGTTAAAACATACATACTGCGAGCGATGAGTATCAGAACTGGCTATCTAATCAACCAGGGAAGGATTGTTCAGTATTACGTTGAGCTTGTGCAAAAATGTAGAGTGGGGAAATGTAACGAAGACCTTTAATAAGTCTAAGAATAATACGTCCGCTTAGTTACCAATGTCGAGAGACTGCGAGATATCGTGAGCGAATTCTGTTAGTTTTGAAATGGTACTGAACCCTCATAGAAAGCCGTCCTGTAAATCACATAAAATGTTTGTTTCAAGGTATTCTGTTGTATGTTTCTAGATGATATGTCCCAAGAATTTGGACACATTACGTTAAAAAAATTGGTGTGTACTGTCGTTCGACAACGAATAAGTGTATCCAGATTTGAAAAAAATGGAAGAACCTCAGCAAGGCTCCATGACGAAAGAACTGTGGCGGTCTAAGGCGATTTCCGAAAAATTTTTCTAAGGTAACTTGTCCAAAGAGAATATCGGAGTAGAAATGCGTTAGGATTTTCGTCAAAACAGGCGTTTCTGTTTTGTTTTTTAGTATCTAAGTGTAGAACCAAGTTTAACACATCCGGGTCACATACAACTAAATCGCCATTTGGTGGACGTTAATTATTAGTGAAAGGACAAATTACGAAATTATATACTGTAAAAACTAATTGAAAGTATGTACTAATCGCAATGGCAGTGGCCAGTGGGTCGTTAGTGGCTACGTCATTAATTATAAATGAATTAGCAGTAAATTTATAAAATTTACGTGGGTTGCTTTTCATTAAACTTGAAAATGTTACACGAAAATAAAAGTCTTCCGCTGAATTAGTCTTAAGTCGAAGTTTTTCCTTAGATTTGTTGAATTGTTGAGTCTTCAATGGATCAACAGCTACTTTTAAGATGCCTAAGACTACCCACACGACGCGAGAAATGCAATAATTATTCTGCTAACCATCTCCTCAATATATTATTTTACTTCGTTCAAAAAGACCCAAATCTCTGTATACAAAGTTTAGCCATGTTTCGACTCACCTGTTAGCGTTCCGTTTTCAGTTTTGACTCGAAACATCTTTCATTTCTTTCAGTAGGGGTTCGCTAGCTAAGACCGCATGTAAAGAAAACGTGTAACACTAAAATCGCTTATATATCTTTGTAACCGCACTATTCGAGCGATTTTTCATCGTTGTTTAGATGGAAGGCGCCATTACTCGATCACTCACGTGTCGCGTGCGCAGATGGCGCCGCTGTCGCACCACCCATGACGCAATCGGAGCTAAATTTAGCCTCCTGCGCGGCGTTCACAGAGGCGTAGCTCGTGAGCAGACTTGCACCCATTACTTAAAAACAAAATTAATTACAGTTACAATTACTTGACCTAAAAAGTAATGGACTACCGTTACAAATTACACTCTCTAAAAAGTAATTGATTAATTACTTCATTGCTTTACTCGATTACTTTTGCGTTACTCCAAGGAAAGACGAAAACGACACACTATCACTGCGTGTTTAAGGGGGAAACGTTCGGGGCACATCAAAATTAAGAAAAAAAAAATGCAACACGTTCAGTACTATCTACGCATTATTTTAGGTTAAAGATATAAGGAGAACAAATCTATAACGTTTTGAAGGACTTAAGAGGTGCTCTAGGGGTCGAGATAAACGAGTTTTGCGCTGTCCGACCGGAACAGAACTAAATTCCTTGAACATGCAACGAATATACTTGGGTGGCGGAGGCGGAATCGAGTTAATCCGAGTTTGGCAACGGCGAGCTTCAAAGCACGATATCCCTGGAGATATGTTTTTTCTATGTGTGCTGCATGTTGCGTAAACAGGGGCTGGTTTACATACCAAAACGGATTAGCTGTGAGACCAAGATGCGGTACTTGCAACTGGGTACATTTCAAAGACTCCTGCTTGATGAAGGTTTGTTATCCGACTGAACGATCCACTTGATATTACTTCTTCGTGCAGCTTTATGCACCTTTTGTTTTCTAGCATCACTGCATACGGTCTTTGCATGTCGGCTACTGCACTTTTTTAGCCCCTGTTTTACTAAACAAACACTGATGTTCCGTGGAGGCTTATGCCATTCTGAAATTGGTTGTCAATTCTCAGAAGGGGTGTAGAACTAAATGCCCAAGCTAAGAGTTTGATTCTGCGCAACGATGGGAATCACTGTTTAGGGGACAACAGGGATGGGCAGTATATGAAATACGTATTTCAAAATACTTTGTGTATTTTGCATTTGTATTTAATTACAAATTGGGTAATGTATTTGACGTGTGTACTTATATACTAAAACGTGGGTATTTCAAATACGATTGTAATTAAATGCAATTTTGTGGGTGAAAATACATCCCTCAAATTTATTGTCACGACAATTCTTGTGTTTTTGCATGTGGTTGTAAGATATAGTCTCTATCCTTTATTCGGCCAGGAGGCTTTTTTTCTTTTTCTCCTCCGGCTTTATTCTAAAGGCACTGTCCAGGGCAGGAAGAAAACTACGTTCTGCACCGAATGCAGTGTCTCTCAATCAAGCACAAGCGTTTAGTGGATTTGTGATTACGGTGCTAGTCCAGGGCAAGAATAGTGACGAAATCGACGTTCACAGGCAGACTGGCTAAATAAGTGCCTGTGACAACTTGTGATGCTTTCCAGCCTGATTTCCATCCATATTTTTGCCTGAAACATTCTAAATGCGCGGGTCGTCCAGATTTTCGTAACTGGTGCGAGTTGCAACAATAAAATATTCTCTAGCTAGTGCTGCGCGTCTTGGTCGTCTCGGTTCTTTGTTGGTCTATACCAAAATGTAATCTACAAAAACAAAAGCTGCTTGAAGCTTTGTACTTTTTTCACCTATTACGTCCAAGCTGATTAAATTTTTTTTGTGATTATATTTCTATTACGTTACTAGAGCCTTGCACACTAACTCCCGCGTGTGCGATGCAAAATGAAAATGAGATACCCAGAAACCCGTTGCAGATGCCCTGAAGTCGCTGACGCAAATTTCGAGGAATGTATTTGGAAAAGTATTCGGAGGAGACCAAATACATTGGGTTGTATTTGTATCTTGTACTTAAATGCTTTTCCGGAAATGTAATTAGATTTGTAATTAAATATATTTTTGACGAAGTATTTTGTATTTGTATTTCGATACATATTTGCATGTATTTTGCCCATCCCTGGGGGACAAGTATAAGCTTTGCTGTTGGCAGCATTACGTTTTTAAACTCTGCTACGTTATCGTCTCTCTAAAAAAAAAACACAAATTTGTTGTAGGGCTGGGAAATTGATCGATTAACCTACCGATTAATCGATTAATGCTTTAATCGCGATTAATTTTTTTTAACAGGTCAATCGGTACATTTTTAGTAATCAAAAAAAAGTGAAAATTCAACGCTTTCACCACGCAGATGTTGACGAGTAAGCCCGCCTTATGAAGGGCAAACTTAGATTAATTTTATCCGAAAGTAAACAGTAGGAACAAATTTGTCCAAACCATTGCAAAAGGTTACACGTACACATGGCTTTGCCACTTTAACGCCGTTCGAGTGTCCGCTTAGCGCAGCAGAGACAATTGCAAACAATCAAAGGAGGTCGCTCTTTCAGGAGAATATCAACGGAGCTCTTTGCCTCATGCAGCTGAAGTGATTATCTGTGAGTGCGAGTGTCTCGGGACTGCTCTCAACTGCACATTGAGGCTGATCTGAAATCACATTTTACATTGCGACGTTTTTCATCTATTCAACGAAGGCACACACGCAAAAATTGTAACGTTTTTTTTATATATTATGTATAAAAAATAGCGAGACCGATTAATCGATTAATTAATCCATAAAGGGTGGCGATTAATCGGGTTAAAATTTTTAATCGACGTCCAGCCCTAGTTTGTTGTGGTTTAAGATTAGGAGTGTGAGTTACTTGACGTTGACCGACGGGCGCACTGAAGAACAGCAGCTCAAAGGACAGCAGTGCCGGGGTGCTTACCTGAAACGAAACAAACAGATTGACCACATGAGCGACATAGCAAACTTTGTATTAAAGAAATGATAATATTAGAAAGCAAAGTTAATTTAATTATGCAGTACGAAGAACCAAGGGTGCACAGGCTGTAAGTCAATCTCTCTTTGTTGTACTTTTAAATGGATACTCCGGCTATTATCTTCAGTGATCTCAGCTAACTTTATATTTTGAATCCCCGTCCCTTACCCTTTCGATCGCGCTATTTAATATCGCTAAATTCAGAATAGTTATTTTGAAATCGGCTGATAAAAAATGATGACCAAACCAGTATTCAAACACACCCGCACTTTTTAGTGCCGCGACTTCAGTGACAGGCAGGCTCGCCAGCCGAGCAGGCGTTCTAAGATTGGCTGCAGAAACCACTATTGTTGGTTGTCTATAAATTGAACCCGTTGGTTGAACACGACTTTCGTTAGAGGCACAATTACAGTTGGCGCCACCGTGTAACTCTGGCCGATCGCGATTCAGTAAACTGACACTAACTCAGTGACAGTTGAGAGCGCCCCTGTAACTAGGGCATCAAACGATGCTAACGCGACTTGTCACTAGACTCGGCAATATAAACGATAACCTTGACCCAAGCAGGTCGATTGTTCCGGATGCCGGTGGTATTCTCACGACTTCCGAGATCACTGACGCGCAAAGTTCTCCGGTCCTTCCAAACGCTCGGCTGCCCAGTAGAAGCACAGCCTCTCCAGAGCTTCGCAAGGAGCTGTTCCTACAGAGTCAAAATCAGCAGTCAAAAAATTAAGTCTGCGCACACGGCATGGATTTCAAAATGACGACGTTCGAAATGACGGCACGTTCGAAGTGACGACACGAGCTCACACTAGCAGCGCAAAGTTCTTGCGGATATCTACGGAAAGTAATTCTTTATGTGTATAGGGGTAGGGTACTATACAGAAAGGTTCCAAAATAGGTGTGCCGAAAATTGCGAAGCGAAAGTGTAACATGCTAATTGGACCGGAGTTATGCTCAGCTACAGTTAGCGCGAATTGCGTGTTGGCTAAGTCTAGCGCGGAAATAAAATCGGTTTACATGCAGCATTTCAGGTTTGTCAAAACATTGCGCGGTATTTTGGAATTGTCACGGCAAATATGGCTAAATAGAGCATAATCCAGAGTGACTCCGGAGCTCATAAAATCCCGTAAATAGACTCCCAGTGAAGGTCAACACACCTTGCACAATTTGTGTGCCTCAACTCTACTTTATTTCTTTACTAGGTTTAACCTATAGAACGCCCAGGGGGCATTATCGCGAGAAAGTTGTAAAGTAGAAATATGCCAAGATAGGCTTAATCTGTGAGGATAAGATATATTGAAAGGGACACTGAGAGGGTATTTTTACTCGCCGAGGTTTTTATTAAAACATTATCTCTAAGAGCCTAGCTCAACAGAAGAACATTTTCGGCTCGAAATTCGTTTTCGTTCCGCCTGAAAACAGCTGGTCTAGGATTGGCCGGTTTCAGTCGCGCTCACTCTCTTTTCCATGGTCACGTGGCGTTCAAGCTATGTGAACCAAATATATTCAAAATCGTGAGTCATCTAAGTCACGCATTCAATAATAAAAATAGAAAAAATAGGAACCCCATTTTTGTGGCTTCAAAGAAACTGGAAATGCGTTGTCCGAAAAAGAAAACGTTGCACAGATCATAGAAAGTACAGATGTAAACGCCATTCTCAATATGGCGAAGTACAGCGGACATAACACTGAACTACGCGATGGCGGCGCGCGACCGACCAACCTTGCGACGGACGTGGGGCCGCTACTTCGGAACTGTCGTTCGTGGTACCGGCCAGTCGATCTTCGAGCGCAGAACATTGAGCGGAAGGGATATGAGTGCGAAACAATCGCACGACAAACGGTGCACACAACTTCGTCGTCTGCTTCACACGCCGGAAAAGCGGAAGCAACAACAACAACAACAACGAGGGTTGGTGTCACACGTCACTTCCGGTCTTGAGCTTTCGTGCTCAAGTTTCGGTTTCGGTTTCGAGCAGTTTCTTTTTTTGGCTTTATTAAAAATATACGTGACTCTGTAGCAAAATATTAACTGGGTAGTTCTCCTAACACCATATTCGTTCGCCTGGCATTAAAAAAAGTAGTATGGGAGCGTCAGTGTCCCTTTAAAAAGATATTACAACAAAATTTCGGGGCTTATTTCTTGGTCTATACGTGTTCAATGGAGAACTATCTCGTCGGACACCCCGATCTCTCGTTAAAAAAAAAAAAAAAAAAAAAACAACAACACGAAAAGCAATTTTAAAACTAAGTAAACGACTAGCGAATGGCACCTAGTGGATGTCGCGAAAACCTCTTTAGTAATGTCCGTCTAGGAACATTGACGGTTAGTGACGATGCCTGTATCGGCTTGAACTATAGCCTCACTAATGCCCCCCATGCGCGCAAGCGTGTGCAGCGTGCGCGTGAACGTAACTTTGGCAACCTTGTAATTGCAGGCACTTGCCCGCACGAGCAGAGACATGGCGGCGTCGAGATGACCCGCTCGCAGTCGTCTCGTCGACGCCACCCTCGGGCCGCAGCTTTGGTCGTCCCGAGACAAGCTACGTCACGATTATGCCGGATGTCACGCGCTCTCCGCTGGCTGCTCTCCGAGTGCTTGTCAGAGTGGGCCGTGTGTAACCAAAAATACAGCCATGAGGCTCGAAATACCAACGTACGATTGTCATTTACGGATATTGTGGATCATATTCAGTCCCATTCTGAACAGGACGGGTGTATTTCAAGTTTCTTCGAAGTATCTTTTTAAAGAGAAATTGAACCGGTTTTGTATTTGAGGAAAAACACTTGAATCATCTTCACTTGGCCTCCAAAATCACGAATATCGAGATTTTTTTTTTTTTAATTTGGTGCACAGAGGCTGCGGAAATTAAATTTCAAAGTACCGCCGAAGCCCCTCCTTTTCGGGGCGTGACGTCATACTAGGAGTTTTTGGAATCTCCGCTCTCGCGCGTCTCAGCACCTATCGAAGCTATGCACGCGTACTCTCGCTATTTTCAGGAATGTCAGAAAAAGACGTCACGACTGGTGTCAGTGCGGGGAAATACAGACGCTTTACACACGCGCCAAATTACAGCCGTTATTGCTGACCTTCTCTTGTCTTTCCCAGATGCCGTGCCACTAAAGCGGGTGTTGACAGGCCTCCAGAAAGGCCAATGCTGTGGAGAAGGACACTGTAGAAACTAAAATGGCAATAACCTGCCCCGCTATAGTAACGATGAAGTGAAGTAAATGTAATAAGAGGAAACAAGAACTGAAGGTCGGTTATGGCGGCGCCCATGCACAGCTGCTTTAAAGCGTCTATACCTGGCAAGCTTGCAATAGCACGCGCCGCCCACACGAGCGACACGCGCTTGGCAGCCCAAAAGATCCTATGACGTAGCAACTGGTCGGAGGTTTTTCGTACTTTCTCGCGTTTAGTTACTTCTTCGGGGAAATCGAACGTGATATTCAGATTCACGGGATAAAAATGCGGCAGAATTCACCTCTAACTCCTTTTTTTCTTAAGAAGTGTTTCCGCTACCCTTCAAATTTATTTGCGTATACGAAGAATACGCCAGCTATGGATTCTACTAGCTTTAAAGGGGCGATGCAATAATTTGTGTACTTTGCGCAAATACCGCTTAGAAGGGATCCCTGACGTTAGTGACCTATGAAACACGCGTTCGTTGTTCGCCCCACGCAATTGAAGTCCCAGAAAAAAATTAAACAAAAACGAGCAGCGTTCATTCCCTCAACTCGCAGCCAGAACAAGTGGCCACGTGATCTGAAGCCGATGATATGCCGCCAATGTTGATCATAGCCACGCGCTGGGGTTAGCAAAGCACAGGACACGCGCTGAGTTCCAGACACTGTTATGGCTCGGCTATTGTCGTCGTTGCTGGGATTGGACACGGGCCACTACCCAAATGCTTGTCGAGCTAGTAATTATCACGAGCCCAAATCGAGTGCCCACGCAATACTCGGGTCCAGTCTATGAACCGCATTCAAATATCGTCAATGGGGTGTACTGCGATCTCCACGTCACGTCATCAAATTTTGAAAAGGAGAGATTAAATGAAAATGATCGCTTGTATCCTTGAAATTACACCCCAACAAAGAAGTGTTTTGGCCAGTCGCGTTGCATGCGAGTATCCTTGAGTCCCACTAGTGCCAGTATGCCCGTGTAAAGTGAAAAACATTCCCATTGAGTATCATTGCACCGCTCCTTTAACGGAAACGCGCTGCTGGTTGAGCTTATTTATCCTCAAGATCAAACGACCGAAGGCAGTATAGTACCAACACCACCTAAAATAACGAAGGCCTGTGCGCCACAATTTCTACGTCGTCACAGTGAGATAGAGAGGGGATGCTCATTGGACGCGAGCGTGGCGCCATCGTTCGGCTGGGCCTCGTGTCCAATCAACGCGTCGAAGGACGCTCCGCATATTGGGCTCGCGTTCAATCGCCGAGTTGGCGCCACCAGACTGTAACGAAGCTCCATGGAGAAAGAGCAGGACGTTCTCAGGCCTTGTTTGTTCTAGGTGGCGTTGATAGGTAGATACCATACATGGGGAGTAATTCAATTGCAGTAATTGAATTACTGTAATTTAATTACTTTTCTTTATATTTTGTAATTGTAATTAATAACTTTCGGCTGAAAGGAATTGTAATTTAATTACTTTCTAGCATCAGTAATTGCGAAATTTCAGGAACAATTACAAGTACTTTTGCGAAACTTTGCAGCGCCGACGGAACCTCTCTAAAGCCTCAGCGCCCGCACAAGCGGCCTAGCTCTCGGTGAAACACTCGCACACAGACACGCCCTCGCACACACACAACATAAACAGCGTCGCATGTTTTTTGCGTGTGGCGCCGTCTGCGGTGGGAGCAGAAAACCATAACGTAAACATGCCAAACTATTGAAAGGAAAAAAAAAATTGAGCTTCAGCTTTCAGTTGGAGTTGGGAATTTTAATTGCCTATGAAGTTATTTTCTTTCGTTTTTAGCAATTTTTTACATCTCTCTTCCAGTACTGTCACATATTTGTATCTTTGTATTATTTTCATGTTTATTTCATGTTGGTTTTGTTCGGATATTACTGGCATAAGCATTTTGGAAACTGACCTCGCATCTGTGAATATCGTCACCAATTATTCGGGAGCCCCAATTCGATTCTTATATGTCTGAGTCATTTTGATTTCAACTCAATGTAAATAATTTACAATAGCATGATGTGTGTATGTGAATGCGGTCGTACTAACGCGTGTGGATTTTAGTTTGATATTAATACTTGTATAATATTCATATATGACCAATTGTCGCCTTTTTATTTGCCTGGCTAACAAAAGCCTGTCAACTAAATATTTTTTCTTTAGCGATCCAACGTCTTCCAGCATATGAATTAATTATTTATTAAAAATATAAGAACGTAGTAATTCATTGCTCAAAAACTGTCAAGTTCTATCATGAATTTAACAAAATTTATAAAAGTAAAGTACTATAGGGAGTATTCACTGGCGGCCCTAAAGCTGCGTGCGCTAATCCTGAGCGCGTGCTGATGGCGAGCTTCCACAGTTCTTCTGCAACGTGCATTCCGCACCATCAAAAGTGCCGGTCTTAGCAGTCTATTAAAGCGGGCTCGTTCTGAGCATGCGCTCTAAACAGGACCCACAAATATGGCGTCCAGTGAATACTCCCAATACGTGACAGTTACTCTGCCATGCTTAAGCCTCCTCAAACATTGGGGCAGAGAATGAACAAATGCGTTGCACTCTATACAACTCGTTGAAAGTTATATAGCCCAAGTCGGGTCGCTCTCAGAATAAGTAATTGTAAAGTAATTTCATTACTCTTTAAAAGTAATTTCTAATTGTAATTAATTACTTCTCCTGTGGTAGTAATTGTAATTGTAGTTAAACTACTTTTCAAGCAAAGTAATTGTAATTGTAATTAAATTACATTTTAGAAGCAATTTACCCATGAATGGTAGATACATCGAAGAAATCATAAAGATTAAATAAACACACTATAAGGGTTTATAAAAAAAGAAAGAAATTGAATAATGAACCGCATGTTTTTAAACTACACCCGTTTTCACCTTAAGAAAAAAGCAAGTTTTACGCAATGTTCAACCGCGGCGCGAAGTAGTTCTTACGAGATTTGGTTGTCGGATGAAAAAGCGATGGTTTTGGCGTTTGGAACGCGTATCTCTTGATAAGATAACATATGTTTAATCTGAAATTCACCACATATATTTTATTTATTTACATAAAGGGGGAAATCAGTAATACTCCGCGTGAAACCGGACTTTTTTTTTTACTACGGTTCTCGAAGTGAAGACGGGTGTAGTTGTTCATGAAGGACGGCAATTTGGATAGAGAAGTGGTTCCGCTCCACAAAAGGGCGGAGGAAAAATATCAAAGAAGACACAGAGAGAGAGAGAGGGAGAGAGTGAAATGTATAATTTCTTAATCGAAACAACGTTTGAGCAGTTCCGTTTAAAGTTAACGGCTGATATCGAGGTCTTTACGGATTTTGTAGCGGTCTTTAGGAACAGGGGATTATCGTCCACTCTGTCACTGTCTGAGACCAGGCCTGTGTGGCTTGTAACATAATCCCCATTCTCATGGTGATTCAAAGTCTCTATAATATTTTGTTTCTTATACCTATATCTTTCTTCCTAAGTCGAGCCTCGTCTCCGAGTAACCATTCGGAACTGACGCTGGAGTCAAAATATTTTCTTTTTCTTCCTGGGCCTATCGATTTATCTACTTTGCGCTCAGAATTGATTTTTTTTTCAATAACCTTTTTAGCATACGTACCCCCTCTACTTTGGCTTTGCTTTTCGCTGTCACCTTTTTGGGAAGGCACCGGCCCGCGCGACCAACATTGGACCACCTCTTTGCGCATATTTCGCATTTCGCGTGTGGTGTGTGTGACATGTCATAGAAAGCAAATTTCTCCATATGGGATTGCTCGTCAATAAAGACAGCAGTTCAAGTTGCTGCATTTATTCTACCAGTCGTGGTGTTTATTTTGATATGATGCATGCTCACTTTCTCGTTTTCCTTAATCCATGCTACACAAAACAAATATGCATTAACTCCAGAACAAAAACTAGGTATATAGGGTCTGCAAAATGTACAGCTGCCGAAAAATAATTAAAATAGCTTGCTTTGACACTAAAGTGGAGAAGAGAGCGTCGCATATCATATTATACTAAGATTTCTGATTTTCGGACTTCGGGCAATTAACTGCGGAAATTAATTTGTGTCACCTATGAAACGAAGAACGGAAAACCGTATTTCCTGTTCTTCGTTCTGATACATTCGCGTATGCCGCGGATGTATCACAGTGAAAGGGCAGAGAGCTTTCAAAGGGAAAGAGGTACGAAATAGCTCGCTCTGTTTTCAAATTCCCGTACCGAAAATCCAGCTTTTGACTTTCTACTTTCTATCTTTTGACCCACTGAACGATATAATATTAGAAAAATCCAATCTAAATTCATTTATCCCAGCCAAAAATTCGTTTAATGGGCCCTTTAGTACTTGCGTGTAAGGTGAGATAGACAATTATTTTTCTATGACAGCTAAACAAAAAGAAAAAAGGATGACGTTTACAAATCTTTGTAATGCCGAATTAGAGCGCAGCTCTTGAGGAGGAGGAGGGGATGGTACGGAAGGGAGGGTGTACCCCTCCTCCTCCTCCGTGCCCTCCCCTCATCCTTAGCCGGGAAATTTCCCCACAAACTTCGACGGAAAAATTTCCCCGCTAAATTTAGCGGAATAATCACCCTGCTAAACTTAGCGGTAACATTTACCCGTTAGCTTTAGCGGTGAAACGCCCCATAATGCAACGCGCGGTGACGCCGACGCCGCTTAACCCGGAAACGGGCGCCTAAGAGCTGCGCTTTAAAAAAATTAAAGAAGCGAGACTACGCAAGTAACTGACCGCTCCCAAACGGCATTTGTGCTTTGAATTGAAGCTTTGCCGCTCGCACAAGCCACTCCTTTTCACATGGGTGTGGGATAGGATAAAGCCTATTCTTTCTCACAACCGAGCAGACTAAAACGAACGAAGAATACGATCATTCTCACGCCGAATAAAGCATCTCTACTGCGATTGCCAGGTCTCTGTTAGTCGTCGGATGGCAGCGTTCTGCCCCACAGCGCCCTCATCGGCCTGCTTGAACATCGCGACACCCTCACGGCCCCCGGACGGAACACCTTCCCATTCTAGTACACCCGAGAACAGGTGTAAGATGAAAAAGAGGAAGAAACAATGACAGACAGGCAGACAGGGACAAATGAACGGACACACAGTTGGACTTTTATATATTCCGATTGGTTCCGCAGCACAGAAGTACTAAGATATAAGTGAATTAGCTATCTGAAACAACCTATATGACTTCATACCTGGAAAACTAAATGATAAAACTTGACTGTAGCATTTACGTTCACGGAAAAAGACAAATATAAAAGCGTTCTTCCTTAGAATATACAAAGAATTTTTGTTTTCTTTTATCACGCAGAAAAGCTAACAATGGGATGTTTCTATTCATTGAAGATGATAAAAAAAACAGCCACAGTGAACACGGACGAAGAACAAGAAATGAGGACTGCAGGACAACGGAAGCCTTTGTCCTGTCATGATCGTGTTTTGTTCTTCGTCCGTCTTTACTGAGACAGTGTTTCGGCATGTCTAATTGTTACCAACTAGCCCCATTCACAACCCTACTTTAGCTTATGCCCATCCTTTGAGGGGTGTCCTGGGTCAGCTTGCAAGAAACAGTGTCTCAGCCAGAGTATCAAACGAAATGTTTATCGGTTGGGTTCGGGTTCGGGTTCACGGCTTTCGGTTCAGCTACGGCCCAGTTCCGGGGAGAAAAAATAACGGTTCTAACAGGTTTAAACCGGTGCCAACCGGCGCGAACCGGTGCGAACCGGTATGAACTGCTAAATTGAGAATATATTTTCTGAGTTTTTTTTTTTTTTTTTAGCAATACACAATATTTTAACCGAGAAAGGAGAAAATGTATAGCTTTTTATCATTCGTACAATATAGTTTTATCTTAAGGTACCAAAAATAATGAATCGCGGTATTCACTTTTAACGAAACAGCAAAAGGAAAGCTAGATTAACATACAAAATGTCGTGTTTATACGATTCAACATCTATTTCTTTACCTCAGTCGCATATGTTTTACCTGAATCGAAAAGTTATCAGTCTGCAGGGTCGCCTAAAATACCCTTGATTGGCACAGCTTTGCGTCGCAGTATTAAAAGGTGAATCCTAGTAGTGCTCTTGAACTAAGAAATTAATTACGGTGCATAAACTCATTGATTGGGCAGCCCCTCACCATATATATCGTGAAATCTAGTTTACGAAATAAGTTTCCCTATATATATATGATGACGCCACTGAGCTAAAAGCAATAATATTTTAAAAAATGTAAAGGAAGTTTTAGGGACAAGTCTTTGCCTACGTTTTATAGAAACACTGAGTGGCAACCACAACGCCTGTTATCGTGACTAACGTTATTTACACCCAGCACCGTGATGCAGGCGAATAATCATACAGAAAAGAGCGATCAAAGTTCTTCATTATAAGATACAGTCTACACAAACCTTCGTACTCAGATCGAACCTGGTCTAAAATAGCGCGTAGGCGAGTGAATATTATCGGCATAGCTGGGTGTTTGAGGTTCGTCCTTGACTAAATGCCGGTCAATTCAACTTGCAAATAAGCATCACCCATGCTAATGGGTAATATTTCGTTAAACAGAACAAAGTAGTAGTTCATATCCTACTCTATATTGCAGCAGACCCTCAGAAAGTGACCAAAAATTGGTTACTTTCTGGCGGTTTGCGTGCGCAATATAGTTCCGCCACGCGCCCTTGTGTACCTTGTTCTTGTCCTGCCCACAGACACATAAAATCGTTATTCATCACATAAAAGAAGTATGCACTGATTTCCACATGTTTAAGATGTCAAATATGAGTTAGGAATACATAGTTATTTAAAGCAACTTCAAAATCAGAAGTTTCTTTAAGGCTCTCCCAAATCAGTTATAGACGTGCCTATCGTTAATAAAAGCGCCGGAAACGATTTGCAGAGCATATTTAGGATAATTTGGGGGTGCAGTTTCTAATAAAGTATATATTTAAGGCGATCGGCTCAAATCTTCAGTCAGTAAATTAATATAGTTTGTTGTCATCAGTAAATTTGACTACGTGAAGTTTACATATATCCACTTGAAGATGGGAGGACGATACTTGAAAAGGCCAGCTATTGAGTGTGCAGAAACGTTTTTTTTTTTTTTTTTGCTGATTGGCAGTGTGAAACACGGGCTCTTGGTGTATGTGAAAAACACTGTTTTCTCACGAAATAATACATCTGAAGGCAAATACACCGAATGTGCAGAAAAAGAGATAATGAATGGCATTCTTCTAAATAATTCCATACACAACACCTTACCGCAGAAAGAAATACATAGAAATGCATGCAATGTTATTCGTAATTGCACATAAATAGCGCGAAGGACAAATAATATATTTCTATTGTAAATCACATTTGGACATCGGCTGGCACGAGCTCGAAACTTCGCAAAATGCTGTCTCGGGAGGCGATTGCTATATATTCGGTTCATTTTATGTAACAACTCTGTGCTTTATTTGTTAAGCGTGCTGTAACATTTTATTATGCTGCCGCGTATCATAGCGAGACTGCTATGTATATATATACTGCAGAACATTACAATTTTGACATCCACTGTTGCGAGTGTCGAGAACCTCGCATTTCTCCAGAAACCTTAAAGGCCGGTTCACACATGCAGCGAAGCGCTAATGTAGCGCTTCTCACGTGTCATCCGCTACTTATCGTCTGCCATGAAAAACAGTTTTGACAGTGTGATACAAAGTTGGTGAACGCTTCCTTATGCACGCGCTTAGCGTGAGGTCAGCGCTATGCTTGTAGCGCTCCGCTGCATGTGTGACCAGGCCTTAACTGTTTAGCATGGTTTGCACGTGACATCATAGCACTATATGCTGGTAGTCATTGCGATTTGTTCTTGCCGAAAAAAATCAGATCCGGTGGTGCAATATGCACGCTGCGAAAGGTTCGCGCTCAGTGCAAGTCATGCATTCAAGAGAAAACAAGTATTGCTTGGTGCAGCGTCGTGAGGAACGGCGCGATCATCTGGCACCACGAAAAAAAAAAGCTTTTTGGCAGCGGTGTTTTTGCAAACAAAGTAGTTTTCTGGACCACGCTTTCTCGATGATGCGGAGCAGATGAACCTTTACAACACAATATGTTTCTACAAAGTTCCCCCTCTTTCTTTTTATTTTCATTTTTCTATGCTCTTTCGGAGAATACTTATTAATCCTGAAGGACTCCCTCTACCATTTGGGGATGTTAATTCGACAGTAATCCTCCATTTTTGTTACATCCTAAAACTGTGAAGATTACACAAAACACGGAGGTGGTCAAAGTCGGCGAAGAACTTGAGCGATTCGAGCGGCTCCCAACGCTCAGCTGTCCCTCTAAGGCCACCAGGATCTTTCTTTTCAGGTACCCTTTTTGTACACACTTGCTGTTCTATTTATCGTGGAATTAATAAATCACATTTAGTTCTTTCAATGTTTCTATTCTCGGGGACAACCTTTTAAGACAGTTCAGGAGCAACGAAAACATGTTTGAGTGCCTCAAAGATGCGTATATGTAAAATGGGTCGTGCCACAATTTTTGTACTATTAGTAAATACCGCTAAGACCTAATCACTGACGTAGATAACTTGCAAAAACTCCATTAGTTTTCCTTTCGCTCAATGGCAGATACAGAAAAATAAAAGGCAAGAAACAGCTTTCCACTCCCCAACTCGCTATTAGAACAATAAGCCACGTGATCTGACGCTAATAACTTAATCAGGAAGGCCTCGTGAATTCCACCACGAAAGTTCTTGTGTAAGCACACTTTCTTTATACTTTTCTGATAAATAATTCTACTATTTGAAGAAAAAACGACGCTGGCATTTGAGGGGAAGGGGGGGGGGGGGGGGTTAGGCCATATCTTTGTGTTCTGCCAAGTGTGCCTGCTTTTATATTCTTAAAATATGTGTCATCGAAATAAACCATACAGTTGAAAGTTACGCCGCGTCCTGTCCAGTTCTCCATTCGTTTTCGTTCATGTTGTTTTGGCGTATTACACCCTGATGCAAAACCAACTAGCCCAACTAGCCATCCTTATACAATTGTATTGTTTTTCCGGTTCAGTTCCGGTCCACTTCCGAGATGGCGGCGAGGATTTCGGTTCGGTTCAGTTCCGGTTCGGCTAAAAATAACGGTTTGGCTTCGGCTCGGTTCGGTTTTCGGTTCGGTTCGGTTTCGGTTCGAGACTCTGGTCTCAGCTGAGACTGTGGGAAAGAAAGCACCGTCAAAGCCAGCGCACGCGATGAGCGGGTCTGAAGAGCGTCTTAAGACGCTCTCTCGTCCCAGCCTTCGCAGTGCTTTCTTTCACCCAGTCTCAGCTGAGACGCTGAGCAAGCCGCTCCAGGTGTCCCCTCAATGTCTCGATTTTCATTGCTGCGCAGAGCAAGAGAAACAAAATGTATCTAGTTAGTGGCAGACGCACACACAGAAGGACGAACCTCGTAAAATTACGCGCATAAGAACACAAAGAAAAGATATCACCAAGAGAGCGAAGCTACCAGAGACGCCGGCAAGAAGACCGACGCTCATGAATGTTAGAGGGAACAAGTGCAGTTCGTAAGAACCTCAAGGCAAGAAGCTACGAGGCATCCGGGCTGAGCCCTTCACGCGAATAGCAAACAGTGCAGTTGCCTCAGACGGCAATGCGGTCGCGGCGACATCAAAAGCTCGCCCGAAGCCAGGGCACTGGCGCCGACAAAGACACGCTCCGAGAGGAATTGTTCCAATTGGGGAAGCTTCGCTCGGGGGAATCGCAATCGGTTGCTACACACTGCCACCCCCCCCCCCCCCCTCCCCCCTTAATTTCGGAAAGCTCCGTGATTGAAGTTCAACTGTCGCCGTAGCGGCAGCAACCTCTTGGCGACAAACTTTGTTCTTTCTTCGCGGCATCCCTCGACTCCTTCGGGGGGTTCAGCTTGCCCTGGCGACTGATGCACTCGATTCGTGAGGATCGTAATTGGAGGAGAAGCATCCCCAGAGGAGCCAATCAGAACCGACCGTTTTCGAAAATGCGGCGACCCTCCCGATTGGTCCGAGAGTGTCCGGATGTCCGGTCGAGCGAGGAACGTAACCCTTGCAAGGAGTTGCGCAATCAACTTTTAGAGTCTAGGGTAATCTGCGCTTGATGTTGAAAAGAGCGGATATGTGCTCGTTTTTGTGTTTTTGTACTTCGGGAGTTATCGCGGAGAAAGGTTCAAGAGTACTGTACTCCTGTCCAGTAAGCAGGAGTCGAATCAACGGGATTTAACGATCAACAAAGGATCATTGTGTTCGTTTGTACAAGAGACAACGGCAAATAAAATGAGGAGAAAGACAACGGACGGGTAAAGCGAGGACTCAAAGAGAATGAGGCTGGAGAGGAACATTACGATGATCCAACTAGTCAGCTCCTTGGTCAATACCCACTTGGGTTAGAGAGGCCGTGCAACGATATTGACCTGGAATGTTTCTCAATTTGCGCAAGCAGAGTTTACTTTACACGAGCAGTTTGCATCGAGATATACAAGAGGGTTTCAGGTATGCACGCACGAGACGCCGCTGACCAAAAGGATTCTTTGTTGGGATGTAATATCAATGATAAAAACGGACTATTTATTTTAGTTCCTTTACACAACCTAGCTCACGGTGATTGCAGTGTCGGTGGTAAGCGCTATAAAAGTCTAGACTGTTTCACATGTTAAAGCGTATCTCTGATGCATTCACACATATTTTGTCTTAGCAAGAGGCTTTGATTATCCTTCACACGCATGCGGCAGTCACGAGTATGCGTTAGTTTTGCTTTTATAAAATTCTACTTCCCCGTATGCTTTCGGCTATAACACTCTGGCAACCATTAAGATCAACTCAGCTCCAAAACTTTCAACAAAACTACGACTCCCTCTCGTTCCCCCTGGTGCCTGAATTTGCTACCCTGGCTCCATAATGCGGCGCGCCTCCGCAACATCCGTCAGAGGGCCGCTACAGGTGCTAGCAACCTGGGTGTAGCTAGATTGAACTAGAAAAGATTGAGTCGGGCGAGCTACACGCTCCGCTCAAGCTTTTAGTTGCACCTCTAAATGTTGAAAGCGATCAGCAGGGACCAAGATACTTCGATCGCAGCGCCACCGTGGCTGTGTTCGAAGCGAGCGACGACACAGGTCAAGGTCATATAGGAAATATAGCCCCTAGGGGGTATATTTCATTTTTTTTATGGTTTTTGACGTCAGAGGTAACGTCAAAACACAACGTCACGTCGACGTGATGTTACGACAGCCCCACGACGTCATCATGGACTGCGACGTTACGCGACGCCAAGATGCCGTCGTAAGGCCGTCGTGACATCGCGTCGCGTCGAGGACGACGCCGTTGCGCGACATCAAGTCGCCGTCGTAACGCCGTCATGACGTCGCGCCGCGTCGAGGACGAAGTGGACGTTGTCGTCGATGCCGACGTTGACGTTGACGCCTCACGCAAAGTCAAACATAGCTATGACGTCACGTTGACGTCCTCCTGACTCCGTTGTCAACGTCAATGTCACAACGACGACACAACGAAGCCTTGACGGCGTGTAACGTCGTCGTCTTCCCTCCGTCCACGTCGACGACCGTCACGACGAAGTCTTGACGTCGTGTAACGTCGTCGTCGTCGACAATGACGTCGACGTCGTGAAGTTATCGGGACTTCGTCGTGACGTCGAGTTGCGTCATGTCGACAACGACGTCGGCGACCTGACACCAAGCGTCTTTATGATGTCGCATTGACAAGGATGCCGTCATCTTGACGTCATCGCTGTAGTCCTCAATGCCAGCGTTGACATCGACGTCGTTGTCAACGCAATATGACGTCAGAACGTAGTCTTAATGTCGTTTAACGCGTGTTGACAACGTTGATGACGACGTTGACGTCAAAGTAAGGTCAGAATGTCGCATGGCGTTGTGACGACAAGTCAGTGGCGTTATGTATTAACATGACGCCTTACGTCTAGGTTGTATAACAAATATATCCGGCGTTCTATTGTTTCTATCACGAGCTTGGCGTTAGAACGCAACGCATTTTCCATAAAAAACGGCTAATCCGAACCACTCAGCTCGTAGAAAGGACGTGTGGGGCTCTGGTGGCCCCACACGTCCTTTCTAGTACACTCTAGTGTAGTGGTTTTAACACGTGAACTTAAAGCGGCGCCAAAAGCCAATGGCGCCGTGCTGCACGTTCTAACGTGCCGGCATGATACCGTACGATGCAGGCACGTAGCCAGGATTTTGTTTCGGGGAAGGGGGGGGGGGGGGGGCGAGCACCATGCCCCCCCCCCCCCCCCCCCCCCCTGGCTACATGCCTGGCACGATGGGCTTGTGATTAAAAAGTTTGTGCTTGGATTCGGACGGGGCTGGTCCTGTCTGCTTTTGATCCTGGGCCAGCGATATCGGACCCACTGAAAATATTGCACTGGGGCTTTAGTAAATGCTGAAGTGTGTATGTGTGCGTGTGGGGGGGGGGGGGGGAGAGGGGGGCGGTCTGAAGATTTAATGAGTCAAGGGGTACACATAGGTAAAGAGATCAAACGCGCCAAGAGATCCAACGCGGTTCAACGAGTAAAGTGATATATGTCTGGTTAAAAGTCAACTACAGAGCGGCTAGGGTTTACCGAAGGTAAGTTCCCTATCCTATCAAGGTCGGATAACTCAGATATTCCCCTCACCTATTATTATTATTATTATTATTATTTATTTTTTTACGTTTGCTTAGAGACGGTGCTTTGAGTCTTTCGTGGTCATATTCGTATTGCCGTACTTGCTCAAATAATGGCCGTGTTGTTTATAAAGAAAGCCCGTGGGCCTGCCGCGATCGGCAGAAAATTTACAGCGATTTACGGGACAGAGGTAACGTCTTCATGGGAAAATGCTATCTGTTATCTGTTACGGAGAATCGCTTTCTCAATCAAGTTATTCGCTGCGTTTTTTACGCAGAGCGCGATGACTGGCTGTATTTGTGCTGTGCAGGCAAGTAGACGCAAGGGCTTCGCTCATAAAAAGTGCGGCTATATTACTCGAGCAAATAAAACACAAGGCAGAGATTAATAAATTTGTTTGAAATATTTTGTTTGTTTGATTTGTTTTGCATACACTGCAGGCTGCCGTTGTTGACTCACTCACCTAAAAAAAGGAGATTAAAGGTTAAATGGGCAAAAAGCATCTAATCTAGAACGATCGAGAGAAAGAGAGACAATATAGATCGTAACATTCTGAACATCAACCAAAACCGCAATTACACGGAGCCCCCTCGTCAAAAAGATGTCGGTTAAATAATCTTAATTTTGGGGTCCCTCTGCTGGTATTACGCAGCTAACAGGACACTAATAGGCGGGCGCATTAGGTCACAGCTTCTGAGGCGGTTAACTGAAGCGTCGTTTTCACATTTGCAGCCAAGTAGGACGGAGAGACAAGACCGGTTTTGAAGTCTCTTGCGACGGTGTACGACCATATGCGCTGCTGCGGAGCAATTCCTATGCCGCCGCAAGAGGCTTAAAATTTACAGGAGGACACCTAAGACTGCTTATATGTAGGATTGCGGAAGCATTCCTACACGCAGTGCGTTCCAACAAGCGGCGCGCCTCGCTTTCCTCCGCAGAGGCCGGTCGAGTGGCGCGACACGGCTGAAGGCAGAGCGTAGAACAAGTGGTACAATACTGCAACCCCCCCCCTTCGGGAGAGTACGTTCCTGCTCTCCATCCCCGTTCCGGACACGCTTGAGACGTGACTCAAGAGGGGGGAGAGAGCCCCGGCCGCGCACGCTCCACCCTCTCCCTTTTACCGGCGTGCGGTCCGCAGCGCAGGGTAAGCGCTTTGTGGGGTGGCGTTCCCAGGAACTACGACGAGTCGCATACAATGGGACTTTAGGTGCCGATACACTCAACCCATGTGACAGGGTGCCGTTTTTCGCGGTTACAGACAACGCCGGCTGCGCTCCATGGGACAGTTAATGCTTTCGCATTAAAACCGGTCTTGTCTCTCTCGGTCCTACTTAATTGCAAGTGTGTGAACGGCGCTTGCAGCGCCGTTCACACACTTGTAACCGAGTAGGACGGAGAGAGACAAGACCGGTTTTGAAGCCCCTTTCGACGTTGTAGGACCCGATGCAGTGGTGCGGAACAGGTCCTACGCCGTCGCAAGAAGCTTAAATACCGGTCTTGTCTCTCTTGGTCCTACTCGGTTGCAAGTGTGTGAACGGCGCTTAGCTCCGTTCACCCCTAAGCTGACAGTGCTATGGAAGCTTCACGCGCGCCTGACCGATCAACCTCCTCCCTCTCATCCTCTGACCCCACTCTCTGCGCTTGGGTTTAGGCGGGGGCGTGATCACGTGGTGAAAAAGCCACGTATGATTGGTCGAACGGGCTCTTAGCTTCCACAACACTGTCAGCTTAGGGATGAACGGAGAATGAAGGCTGGTGGAAAACTTGATAGATTTGCGTACGGCTCCTTAAGTCCCACTATAGGACCTCCGGGCTGGACCTCGATTGTGCCACAGCAACCATCTTGTCGTGAGCAGCGATCAGCGGTCGTAATGCAGTCGATCCGACTCAACAGCATATGCCTAAACCAGACGACAGCATCCATGCTCCGCTTCACCTTATGATGGACCGCGTGGGACGCCACCAGCCATCCCAACCAATCCAGTGCTGTAAACGGAACACGCGAATAAGTGCCCCGCGCTTCGCAGCGTCCCTCCCCCGCAAGGCACGTGACATTTGCACGGCACTGATTTGATTTTCACGGCTCGTAGAGTCCTCCGCGGTCCATCGTGTGGATGAAACGGAGTAAAGCCGTTGCGAAGGAAGACGTACGGAGTCTGTTGGCCGGGAAGAAGGATACTGCTGGCGTTTCCAAACGTCTGCGTTAGGTTGCACGTACAAAAAAAAAAAGGGAAGCAAGAACAGCGTCTGGGAGCAATGACTGAACAAGTCGCGGAAATAAACAAGCAACGTCAACGCCAACCCGGAAGCGACGATGGCATCGACACGTGCAGTGCGCTATCGGATAGGGGGGGCAAAAGCAACAAAGAGCGAGCCCATTGGCGCATGCGTGTCCCGATAGGCCTTCGTTGATGTGCATCCCTCGTCAGCGTCCTTTTCTTCTCCCGACTTCGCCGTAGACCGGCATGTCTGTCTGTGCGTGCGGACGTCATCCGTCATTTTTTCCGCCCTCCTCACCCTCTTACCATTGTGTGTCAGTCTCCGAGTAGGGCTGTGCGAAGAGGCCGAGGGATCCTCGCGAAAAAGGATGATTTATGGCCGCCAAGCCGCGAAGTAAAAAGTCTGACGGCGAGGCACGACGAGGTGAGGAAGCCAAACTGATGGCCGTGCGAAGAGAGGAAGTGCGAGGAACAAAGCAATTCGCGCTTTCACCGGTGCAGTATAGAAATGGCGCTGGCTCTGGAAACGAGCGCCATTACTAGGGTAGAGGGGTCCTCGTAGAGGTGCCATCTACAAAGTTATACTTCCTTTCGAGAGTCAAAAGGGCCGCGAAACTCCCTTTAGGGCCTCTCTTTTACGTAGTAATGTTTTTGTAACTGTAAATGTTTTCAAAGGGGGCAACAAGGATGCGATAAAGTTGCTGCGCTGGGAAGCGACGACATGCCCGTTGGACACTGTTTACTGGAGGCTGGTCTAGCGACTGCTTCGTAGGTTGAAATTGTAAGATAAAATGGTACACTTCTACCTCTTGAAGTGTAAACAATGCTATAGGCTAATTAGTCGCTCTAACGTCTCGGCGCTGCAGTGGAACCGCTGGAGGCCTGACCCAAAGAAAAAAAAAAAAGAAAGAAAAGATGGTCCGAAAGGATTAATGCAGCATTTGGTCCTCTGAACGGCTATTTGCTCCCTGCGAAGAGCATCTGGTTTGGGCTAAGGACCGTACACAAAAAGCGTGCAACTAAGTGCACTCGGCTGGGACTAAACGATAGGCGTGCGCAAGAAAAAGCTGCCATTAGTCCTGCTCCGACAGGGTGCATCTGTTTGTTTTAGTGTTCTAAGACAGATCGAATGCTCGCCAAGAAGACAGCCGATATTTTTCTCGTCTTGGGGCTCGGCGCGACTCACCCCGGCACGGCTAAATGTGTTGACCAAGCTCGGACGAAACGATCGGTCAGACATTACATGGTACACTGACCTTCGCGCGTTGTGGGAATGCGAGTTAAAGATTGTGTTGACTCACGTTCACCCAACTATCTCATCAACTACGATGTGTTGATGTTTGACAAGTTCCATTGACGTAATTTGCCCTCGCGGGAACATATGAGCATTTATCAAAACCGAACACCTCTGAGTACTAACCCATTTATTGTTTTGTTTCACATTAAACAACTTGAGAAGTTTGAAGACGCGCCTTCAGCACCGGAGTCTCGCAGTCACAGTAAATGGTCACCTTAATTACTGAAACTGAGTTACCGAGAACAACTCGAGGCCCGTCTCTGCGTCTCCCCGTGACCAACTTTTCTGGGTAGTCCTATGTCCAAATCAAAATTCCTCGACGACACACTTGATGCACGGCACGTTCCGCTCAGTAAGCACATTCAGGGGCAGTATCCAGAAGCTTTCACGCCGTCGCTGTGTTTCACATAACATCCCAGTTCAACAACCAAGAAGGAACTCAACACGTCCGTAATGTCAGCCATTTCAACGCCGTGTCCGAGGAGAAACGGATGAGAACTAAAAAAGAAAAACGTTCGAGGAAATTGGAGACGTCGTTGAAATTAATAGAAAAAAGAAAAAAAAAAGTTCGCACGTTTGCTTTGAAATTAGGAGTTCCGATTAGTTGTCTCTTGATGTCAAGCGGCACGTATGTGACTCAACCGGCGCGTTGGTGCGGGAAGGATTAATGTTCACGGAATGGGCAGTATCGTCTTCCCTCTCGTCAGTCGAATTGTTTTTGATCGCCATTTTGCTCCCTCAAAGCGGGACTCTGGGATCGAGTTTGGATTCGCGGTGCTGTGTCATTGCCCTTGATCTGTTCTGAAGTCACAAGTCAAGGGAAGGCGATGAAGGTGCTGGCGAAAAATTGGGCCAGGAGCGGGGATCCTACCTGGGGCGACGCCTTAACCGAGTAGACCATCCCGGTCACTCAATTTTGGACGGACTCAATTTTTGACCCGTTCTCTATGTACTGTTAGTTTCGAAATCGCTTTCCTGGGCAGACGACAGCCGTTGCTGATTCAAGGCCAATCCTTGTTCCGAGTTGCGGCAGCAACGTGGCCCGTCATTTCAGCTTGCAAAGTTCGGAAAGGGCCTGTCTTCCAAGATATCTAGGGAACCACTCCTCCCCATAGGGACAGGCTGCACCATAAATATAATGGGGATGCGTAAAGAATATATACCGGGTTATTAGTTTTTATTCGAAACAGATTTTTTAAGTGTCTTTTCTGCTACGTGATTGCCGTTTTCGCTATATGTTTCTTGAGCTCGGCGGATACTGGAGGGGCGAACAACCGTCACAGTTTGGTGAGTAATTAACTAAGCTCGTTATTTAACTTTCGATTTAGTGCAAATAAGCTGATGGTTTCAATTAGAAACTTACTGAGCGTTATCAAAAACAACTAAACCAACTCTTTTTAGAACGACTTGAAGCTCGAGGGAAACTCGGGGGCGCACCAAATTTACCACTCGTGAAGCAGGCGCAAAGCCAGCAATGGCGGAAAGCGATAACGATCTAATCATCCGCGTTTCGCCAATGCTGGCTATGTGCCTGCTTCACGAGCGGTAACTTTGGCGCGCCCTCGAGTTTCCCAAAAGCTTCAAGTCGTTCTGAAAAGAGTTGATTCAATGGTTTTCGATGACGCTCACTAAGTTTCTAATTGGAAACATCTGTCTATTTTCACTAATTAAAAAGTTAATCAACGAATTTTAGTTAATCACTTACCAGACAGTGACGTTTGTTTGCCCCTCGAATGTCCGCCAAGCTCGAAAAACATATAGTGAAGAGACCATTAACGTAACAGCAAATACGTTTTTTTTTTTAAAATATGTTTCGAATGAAAAATATTACCCGGTATATAAGCCAAAGGTGCGTACTGTGGGAGTTATTAATACGAAGTTTATTACGACGCTTCGAGCGGGGACGGCTCTTCATCACCCGATGAAGAGAGGTCCCCGGTCGAAGCGTCGTAATAAACTTCGTATTAATAACTCCCGCAGTACGCTTCTTTGACTTAATAACTTTGAAACTTTTCCCGGTCCATTGTTGTATATTCTCCCTAGTTTACCTATACATGTATGTGCGCAAAAAGGGATTGGGACGAGCCGGGTATACGTAGACAGTGGAGAAGAAAATGATCCACGAGAAAGCATAATTAAATAATATAATAAGTCCAACTTATCGAGCGGGGACCGCTCTTTTTCAGGGTGATTAACTTCTTTGTTTCTCTAGGATTGATCCCGTCGTCTTTCATAGTCTTGTTGCCATTTCAGAAAAAAATGTCCTTGGCGCGCTTTCTCTTCCATTGCCAAAGCACTAAGAACAAAATAATCACAAATAAAAATAATAAAATATAAGAAAATATATTAATGGTTAGCGGCTCTATGCTGCTTCTTCCAGCCAAGTAAGTATGCTCGGACTTTCATTAATCCCGTGGGTAACTGATTTGACTTTGTGAATAAAGTACACCTCTCTTACTTCTCTTTCGAGATCGAATCGGAACTGAATCCAGATTGAAGAAGCATGATTGTTATTGCATCAAAAGTGCGATCCGGTAGATTCATGTGTTTGGAAAATGGGAGGTGTGGGATTGAGTTGATGTGTGATTTGTGATTGTTAAATCGTAGTCTGAAAGGATTTCTGGTTTGGCCTATGTAGTCCATATCGCACAGGTTGCATCGTAACACGTAAATGACGTTTGCGGTACCGCAGTTGAGAGTGGCATTAAATTTTTAAGAGAAATCTAATTTGGCGCTCTCAGTTTGGTTGGTGCGTACCATGTGGTCGCAAATCTGGCATCGCGACTTTCCGCAAGGCTGGCGACCAAACGTTTGTGAAGGTGAGCTTTTGGATTGTAGCAAGATGTCGTCGAGGTTCCTGCCTCGTCGGCAGGCTACTCGTGGTGGCTCTGAAAACACGGCGTTAAGTTTGTCGTTCTGCTGTAAGATCCTAAAGTGTTTCCTTAGAATAATATTGAAATTTGGGAGGCTTGCCGAATAAGTAACTACAAGGTTTTTTTGATTCTTAGGTGCACTGGGTTGAGCCTGATTAATAAGTTGTGTTCTATCAAGTGCTCGGGGACTTTCTCGATGGCCTTGTCAGCAACTGCAAGGGGATATTTTTGTTCGGTGAGCAATGTTTTTAGATTTTAGGCGTTACGACCAAAATCAGAGAAGTTGGAACACATTCTTCTGAACCTATGAGCTTAGGAGAACGGAATGGTAGTTTTACAATGCTTACGGTGTGAACTGTGAGAGTGAAGATAATGATGGCGGTCTTTGGGCTTTCTGTAGAGTTTCGTTGAGAGGCTGTTTCCGAGAATTTCCTTTGTTACGTCCAAACATTCTATGTTAGTGATAGAGTAGGAGTGCGAGAATTTTATATTTGGATGAATGGAGTTAAAATCGCTAATAAATTTTAAATGGTCTTCCTTTCTGTGTAGCCAATTTATAAAGATATAGTCAATGTATCGTTTATAGCACAGTGACTTTAATTTACGGTTAGAGAAAAAGCTGTACTCTAGATCGGTCATGAAAAGACTGGCACAATTTGGGGCAATCTTTCTGCCCATTGCTGTGCCCTGTATCTGAAGAAAGTGCTTCCCTTCAAACTCGAAGTTATAATGTTCTCGAACCAATATAATTAGTGTTGCAAGGACGTGATCGTTCACACCATTTGTTGGTGGACTTTTCTTATCAGCACTGACTACAGCATCGATACCGTCCTGGTGAGAAATGTTTGTGTATAGCGACGTGACGTCCATGGTGACCAAGAAAGCATTTGTCACAATAATTCATTTTAATGCCTGGCGGAATAAGTGATTTGTGTCCTTTATGAAAGAAGGAACTTTGGATGGGAGGTTCATCATAAGAAAGAAAATAAAATTTTAAATTCGTTCCGTAACTGTGTCTATTCCTGACACAGTGGGTCGACCTGGATTTCCTGGTTTATGAATTTTGAGCAGCGCGTAGAAACACCCGTTTTTTGGACAGGCAGGGCGCTTTATTGCTTTGTACATGTCTGTCAAAATTTCTTTGTTTTTGAGAAGGAATGTTAGAGTTTCTTTTATTAATTTGGTGTAGCTTGCCATTGGATCTTCATGTAGCTCTAAATAAAAATATTGGTCTGGATCCCTCGTCCAAGTAAACTTGTTCATTCTGAGTAACTATCGCTCCTCCTTTATCCGCCGGTTTGATGGTAATATCGTGCCTCGAGTTAAGAGCTCGCATAGCGGCGCGTTCGTCAGAAGTGAGATTGTAGCGTAATTTCTTCTGCCGATTGCGGCTCTGTATTACATCTACAGGTTTTCCCGCTCATTTTAATCCAAGCGGCGACCAATTTAATCCCGGGGTCACTCAATTTAATCCAAGCGCCATACAATTTAATCCAAGCGCCACACAATTTAATCCCAGGGTGAGTAAATGTAATCCACAGTATATATATATATATATGCACTTATAGTGTTCAGTGGTCGAGTTTCGCTTACACATTTGATAACTTAGAAGGACTGTTTATACAATTATAATTTTTGGGGGCAATTGATAATTTGATCACTAATGTGATTACTTTGAGTTACTAGTCCCACTATGGACGGCGCTTAATTGATATCTTGGTTAATCTTTTTAGAGCGCAGCTCTTAGGCACCCGTTTCCGGCTTGAGAGGCGTCGGCGTCGGCGTAACCACGCGGTGCATGACGGTTAAATTCCCCTGCTAATTTTACCGGAAAAATTGCCCCGCTAAATCTGGCGGAAAATTTTCCCCACCAAATCTAGCGGGAAATTTTCCCTGCTAAATTTAGTGAAAAATTTTACCCGCTAAAGTTAGCGGGGAAAATTATCTGCTAAATTTATCGGGAAAAATTTTCCGCTAGATCTAGCGGGGAATATTTTTCGCTAAGCATAGCGGGCAAACTTTTCCGCTAGATTTAGCGGGGAAAATTTTCCGCTAAATTTAGCGGGGAATATTTTCCGCTAAACTTAGCGGGGAAACGTTTCCGCTAGATTTAGCGGGGAAAATGTTCCGCTCGATTTCGTGGCGAAATGTTTCCGCTAAGTTTAGCGGGAACACTTTCCGCGAGATTTGGCGGGTAAAATTTTCCGCTAGATTTAGCGGGGAAATATTTCCGCTAAATTTAGTAGTTACGTAGTTACAGCGACGGCGTAGTTACGGCGACGGCGACGGCGACGCCGACGCCGACGCCGCTAAAGCCGGAAAAGGGTACCTAAGAGCTGTGCTCTAAAAAGAGTAACCAATATATCAATTAAGCCTCGTCAAAAGTGGGACTATAGTAACTCAAGGTATTCACATTAGTGATCAATTATCAATTGCCCGCCGAAAATTCTAATTGTATAAACAATTGTTCTAAGTTACCAAATGTGTAAGCGAAACACGACCACTGAACACAATAAGTGCATATACATATATTGTGGATTAAATTCACTGACCCCGGGATTAAATTGTGCGGCGCTTGGATTAACTTGTATGGCGCTTGGATTAAATTGAGTGACCCTGGGATTAAATAGGTCGTCGCTTAGATTAAAATGAGCGGGAAAATCTGTAGTTGGACTAATTCAATGTATAAGTCAATATTTATTGCTCCGTGCGTTAGGAGTCCAGGATTGGACAAAGGAATTCAGGATTTGTTCTCGGTTTTCTGTAGGTTGGTCACTGAAGTACTCAAGTCTCAGGTTTCTTTCGAAATTATCTAAGTCCTTAAAAATTTGAAATTCATTAAATTCTCCATACGTGGGCAAAAACGGAGGTCCCTCGAACACAAGGACAGTTCCATGGCCCATAAGCTGACGTTGGAAAAATTAATTACGTTCGGTTGTTCTTCACGTGTGCTGGAGTTAGGTGCTCGCTCACTTGATTTGGTATGTGTGTATTGTAGTTTCTGGTTTGAGTTTGTTGCACGTGCCAGGTGTAGATTGTTGGTGCAATCCGCTAGAATATGATTCAAATGGTTCTTGTGAGCTATTATGTTGGAGGCACGAGATGTTTCCATATTGTCACGCACTAGTTTTTTCGTCTTTATAGCGTTGAGCTCACCAAGTCGCTTTTTTTTCTTATTCCGCGAGTTTTTTGTTGTCACTGAGACAAAGTGAATGCGGATTTCTGCTGCGGTTAGTTCTACTGCGCGGCGCTCACTGTGTTTGATAACAACCTTAACTAGCTCGAGAGAGGCGTAGTGTCGTATCTGGTTCCACTCGTTAGTTTCGCTTTCGTTGAGAGTGCTCATTGATGGCTTCAATTTTATGTTTAGTCCTTTCGAGGCGATGCCGGAGCCAAGGTAGTGTTGCAATGTTTGAGTGTGGAGTTCGTGCCGAACCCGTTTACCTATTATTTTTTGTGTGTCCAGAAATGATTTAGGATGAGGTGCTTGGAAGGGATTGTACCTGTTGAATTGGTGAGTCAGGAACGAGGTGACTTCTTTTGTTGGACGGCATCTAAGTAGCTACTGCAGAGATTGTAGCGGCGGGTGGAAACAGGTGTTGCTTCAGTTTCTCAATGATCCCCGAAGCGTTCTGGGACAATGTGGGGCCCAACGGCGGAAAAGAATCTTGGAATTGTTGGTCCGGACTGGAAGACGCAGGCGGAGAGTGAAAGGTGGAAAGTGGGCTCTTTAGAGGAGCACTCGTGGCTACTGTCTTATTCGGAGTAGCACTCGCTCCAGTCTCGGACTCCGTAGGCGACACCCGAAGGTCCTCTGTTCCACCTTTCATTCTCCGCCTGCGTCTCCCAGTCCGGACCAACAAGTCCACTGACTTAATGTAAGGAAAAGTTCAATGACGAAATTCTGTTTATGTTATTCGTAGAGGTCGTTCGCGGAGCCCGTTTGGCTCCAGTTTCAGTTCCGAGCCAATCTTCTTCACATTGCCGTGCAGAAATACATTTCAAGTGGGTGATTCTTGTGACTGTGTCTAGCGTTGATCGCACCAACCAGAAGCCATTGGTTTACAAAATGCTGGGATGTGTGCATCGCACTGCTCAGCATGCGATCTTCACAGCCCAGCACGCACGCGTTTGTCAATTAGGAAAACCGGCAAAGCACGCGCCGTATGTAAACAGGCGCTGAAAATGGCATCGCGGTCAGAGGCCCTTCTTTTACCAACGATCGTGACACCTGCATAAACTGACTCAACTCATTGCATGCTTGCGTCTAAAAGCTGAACTTCGTGGAGCGAAGGTTAAGGGTGCTGTTTAGAGCGCGTGCTCAGAGCGAGCTCACACTGATGGGCCACTAAGACCGGCAATCTTGATGGCGTGGAATACACGTTGCAAAAGAACTGTGGAAGCTCGCCATCGGAACGTCCTGCAGCAGTTGCGCAGACAACTATGGCCACCATCGTATGCGACGTCATTCGCGGCTATGACTGTGTTTTATGCACCGCGAGCGTTCAGTTCGGCGTATCAGTTTTATACCGCACAAGTTGTAGTTCTAAGAAACTAGTAAATGGAAATCATCGTCAGTACCCAGCAATGGCGTCTCTTGCAAGCTATGTAATACAACACGCCGTCGCGTATTCGTAGGAAACCAAACGCCATGCGACAAACAAACAATGAACGCCGCCAAAGCCAGTATATCATGTGAACGCGTCAGTTGCGTTAGCGACTACATATGCACGCTGGCACACTTGCGAGCGCTAAGAACTCGAGTACACTATACTATAACGCACAGCAGACCGTCAGCAAGTAGGGTGTTCAGAAAATACGTTTGAATGGTTCGAACGTGGTTCCAACTTCGGAGCGTGTTATTTTTTACTAGCTTGTTTTCCGTGCCGTCCGTTGGCCGCTGCCGCTAGCGACGGATCTCCGGGCAGACAAAATCTGTCATTTGCATTTTTAGCTCGCATAGATGGACGGCGAACAGCCCTTGGCACTAATGTTGCTGGATCCTGGTTGGGCAGCGCCATGCTCTCCATATGGGCGCCATTTTGGTTCATGGAATGACCAGTTTCTTCATGAGTCCCCCATTCATGATGAGCCGATTCGAATTCCCGGTGACAGGTTGCTTTAAAAAGGCATATCTCTTATACCGAGATTATGTAACCCTCACAATCGCGAAACAAGCGCACATATTCGCACCGCCAGCACATGCGGCGTCGGCGCTTGGCAGCATTGAAATATAATTTTCCTGTCTTAAAATACTCAAGAACAGCAATATCATCGTACGAGATCTCTGGAGAGGATAAATGGTAAGTTAATTGCGTGGGCATTGCCGAAGACTCTTATATTGGCGAGGAACGCTTTCAGCCCAATGAAGCGTCCGAACGACCTTGGCACGATTGGTTCAGAACGATCGACCCTTTCGAAGTTTCGAAGATTTGGATAGACGAAAATGGCGATCGTCATGGCAACTTAGACGGATTAACCAACCACCTCATGAGGTTCGATCGCCTTTATGTTAGAATATGTGTGTGTCCAGCTAGCAGGCAGGGAAGACAAGTGCAACACTCTCCCAGAATCCAGCGACTTTACGCGGCCCGAGCGCACCACGAGGGAGGCGCGACCTGCAAGCGCAGCTACGAGCAACTGGTTTGTTCCGCAATAAATCTGCACTATCTGTACCGGGAAATAGCTTCAAAATAAATCGCGGGTGAATCTCCCGTTAAGGTACTTTCAGTAGCCATCGATGCTGTTCTTTATTGTCACAAAAAAGGGCGGCTACGCCCTTCTTGTGACAACAGCCTCAGGATCGTTGCCATTTGCCTGCTTTGTCTGGGCTCGCGCGCACGAGGCTCGCGAGAAGTCGAAGTGGATGTAGGATGCCCGTGCCGGACGCGGGACAACGGAAACTTCTCCAAGACGTCCTCCTCCTTTACCCTGACTATGGAGCGATGCGTCGTTTTTATACGGACGTTCTTGGTATCCATTTCGCAAAATATCAAATAAACAAACACGTTCAACGACCATCGCGAGGCTAACAACTTTTGACGCGCGTTCGGACGGCGGAGGCACTCGAATAACTTCGGAATTTATGAATAAAACACACACACACACACTTATACACACACACACACACAAGAAAAAAAAATACCGCAAGGGAGGGAAAAAGAAGCTGAAGTGTAATAATGAGAGGCTCTCGGAAACGCGGGCGCCTACGCACTTGCCGGCCGACGCCGGTAGCATCGATCATCATGATCTATGAAGGAGGTTATCCAAAGACGAAGGCCAGGCAATATTCTTCGCTCGAAAATGAGACCGGAGTCCAAGCTCTGCCCGAGGCGGTCGGCAGCTTAGGCATATTAACCGTCCAGGCATCGGCTTACCTCCTTTCCGCCCCCCCCCCCCCCCTTCTTTTCCTAATGCATATTCGGTGCTGTTTCCTCATTTTTCTCGTAAAATTGAATTCAAGCTCAAGGATCCTGTGCCTTGTGATTGGATGTAGATCGCAAGCCGCGGTCCCAATCCTAACACCCATCGTGCAAAAAACAGTCTGCGGAGATTGTATGCAGGGTGCTTGTTCCATGTACGACGATTCTGACACATTGGTCATACAACAAACACTTAGAGGGGAATTATAATTATTTCCAGATACAAATCGGGAGCGATTTGTTAAGAACGACTTTATCCACGTCAGCACGTTAGGGTCGAGATGGAGCGTACTCAGGTTTAAGAGCAGTAGGTTGTGGGGAACTTTGTCAGATGCTCTGAAGAAATCCAGAAAAATACAGTCAAACTGAGATTCATGGTCGGGAAGGTAGAATAAATCGTTAGTAATGACTGAAAGTAGAGCTTCACGGGAAAGAGATTAGCTGAAGCCATGTTGCGAGGAAGAGAAAAATGGGTTAGAGTTGAGAAATGTAACGAGGTGTGCATAAATAATGTGTTCTAATATTTTGCATGGAGTGCCAATTAGGGAGATTGGTCTGTAATTACTAGGGCAGTGGTTATCGCCTGATTTATGTAGTGGAAAGACTTTACCAATCTTCGATTCATCAGGAGAGATAGTCGCTAAGAAGCGATTGCTTAACAATCATAGAAAGAAACGTCGCACTGTATACTTTTGTTCCTTTAAGAAACTTAGGATTAATACTATCAATACCACGCTATGAAGACACTTTTAGACTTTCTATTCATTTCCCCATTCCATCAAAACTAAAAATAAGTGGATCCATAGAAAAACAAATTATAATTAGGATAAGAAACATAACAAGGGTCTATATCAGCAGAGAATGATTTGACAAAGACATCATTCAATATTTTTGCACAGTCATGACTGGAAAATATAGTACCACCAGTGCTAGATAGTGAAATTACATGTTTCTTGCTAACCTTGACAACGCTCCAAAATTTCTTTTAACGCTTGTTGAAAACATCCAAGGTAGCGTTTGAGAAAGAAATAAGTATCTGTTTAGCGTTACTGATTGCCTTGTTGTACAAAGTGGTAGCAAATTTAAAAGCTTTCCATCGCTCAGCTGTCAATTGCGTCGCAGCCACACCGCAAAAGGCACCGTACAAAATACAACCCACAGGCACTGTCTAAGACGTCTTTCCACCTTGTTTGGTGGTCCTGTCACATGAGTCGTATAACAAAGATGTCTGCATTCACGTTCGAAGCGCGCATATATGCGTGAAGCAAACATCCTTGAAGCAAGCCCGAGGAGGAGTGTGCGGAGACAATTCTGTCACCTGTTCTGCGGCCAAAGCACCGTCTTGTGCAGGGTGTAAGATAGACAGGTGGGGAAACGAGAGCCAAATGAGCGACCGCATTGTGTCCCTCTCGGTGTTCTCTTTTTCTGTGGCGTCATCTATGTGAAGCACCGCGAACTCTCACTTTGGGTGGGCGACCGATGGCGACCGGCTAAACTGACGGAGAGGATTTCTCGTGGATTTTCAATGGAGGACTGTCGTGCTCTCGGTTTATTTTGTGCACTCTCCCATAGAGTTCCACGCTAATCCGATTCCGATTTTTTTTCCTCTCACCGCAGCGCCATCTGTCGCAAGTCGAGGGTATTCGCAAGCAGACGAGTGCACAATCCGGTCACGGCGCTGCGGTAGGCTTCCATGGGCCGTTTCCCCACCTGTCTATCTTACACCCTGGTCTTGTGTATGGTGCTTGACCAGTGTGACGGTGGCTTTAGAACGTATTATATTGTAAACCCTTGCACACGAAGAAATTCAATCATGGACAAGACGACACAAAATCCCAACTGTGTCGTCATGCCCGTATCTTTTTTTTTTTTTTTTTATCTTACTGCGTTGTAGGGCTTACATTACGTTGTATCTTTGCCGGAGTCGGGGAGCAAAATCTCATCTCTGTCACCGCCTGTGCATTTCCGAAAAGCTCGCGACGCAGGGTCTGAGAAGCGCAGTCCCCGGACATCTTTAAAGACACCAGCCGCGAGTCGACGGCGCCCGCGGCGATAATTCGAACGCGAGGAGACGCTCCGCCACAAGGGCTTCTTTTTTTTTTTTTTCTTTTCCTTACTTTTTTTTTTCTTTTGTCTTTTGTTTGCCGTGCCGCTTGCAGCGCGAAAAATGCCGTGATAAATGGTGCAGGGTCTCGAGGAAACTTTCGAGCCGCTTAGTAGCGGAAGCTTTTTATTGGCGGAAAAACGGAGAGATTAGTCTGGCGAGGCCGAGATGGGTCCTCGAGGAGGCGAGCGCTGTCGCGGGAAGAAAACCGTGGTATAGTCCTTCGGAGAAATCAAATTGTGCTCGGGCTGCCAGTTTCGGGCTCAAAATGGAGAGCTTCGAGACGACAGACCCCCACTTTGTCGATTGACGGGTGGAAAACACACACACAAAAAGAGCCACCAGATCCCGTGACTCACTCCAATCATCTACAGTGCCGCTGGAACTGCCCCCCCCCCCCCCCCCCTCTCGGGCCCTTTTCTGTTTTATTGTTTTATATAGAGATAAAGGCCGCTCACACAAACAATGCCAAAAGTGCAACGTCATGGTGTTCGTGTGTTCGGCATGTTCTCTAGGCCTTCTATCATGGTTATTAAATTATTTTCAGGGCACAGTGACTTGCACATTTAGTATGTGTGTTTGCGGTTGTGTGTGCTCCTGCTTTCGACTGCGCTCGAATATGTGATGAAATAAAGTATAAAGCCGGGGTCGTAGTGCTTATACATCGTGCTAAAAATATAGATAAAGATTCGAACGCAAGTCATCGTGAAATCTGTGCTTCGAATGCCGCGTGGCAGTGAGTTCAAGGAGACAACTTGTCACGCGGCATTCGAACCACGGATATCGCGATGACTCGTGTTTGGAGACTTTCTTTTGTATGATGGATGAGCAGTGTGACCGAGGCTTAAGAAGAGCGCTGATGAAGCGATGACTTAAACGAATATTTGCAAAGATGCAGCGCTCTATCCGAGCTGTATCACTAATATTGCCCGAAGCAGACGTTGCATCAGCAGGTTCAGCATCTTTTCCATCGGTAACAGTTTTCACGCGTAGCGCTCTGCTGCATGTATAAGTAGGCATTCAGAGTAAGACTCGTGTGGAGATAGGAAGGAATTATTCCCAAACTTCTTGTCTCTGAAAAAAATACAGCAAAAACCAATTGGCAGCTGTTTTTCTGTTTTTACATCAAGCCGTCATCTGTAGAATTGCAATGTATGAGAAACGATGACTTTCGTGACTTTTTCGATAACGTGACGTCACGCTGCGCCATGGCGTCAAGCGACGCTGGTCCACGTAACTGCATTCCTCCTGAGGAAATACATTTTCCCCAACGTTTTGCTGATGGAGACCGTCCCAGAATCTTGGGGATGAGTGAACTGCACGCGAAAGCTCGTTATATGTGCGTGATGTCCCCTATGCGTGCGTCGATCAGTATCAGGACAATGTTCATAGAAGCGAGCCTCGGAGGAGAGGCAGCCGATGTATAGACGAAGGGCAACTCTAAGATGCCGAGCTCTGAATGAGCTGTCATTTCGAGAGACCTGACATTCTGACACCCTTCCAAGGAGTCTTAAAACATCAAATGCTTTCTTATCGTATATGTCCTTCCAGCGTTTATCATCCGCGCCAAAAATGCTGAGTCACTGTGCTGTGAATGTGTGCGCGGCGTCGTCTGATGTTTCGCAGAAGAGAGCTAGTGCGCAAGCTCAGAACGTGTCCCCACAGTCCAGTAGACAAAGATGGGAGCGTGATGGAGGCGATTATTGAACTCCTCAGCCTTAAACGCCAAAAAAAAAAAGGAAAAAAAAACGGTAAAAAAAAGGTGTTTTAAAAACGACAGTTGTCGCACAACGTTGACCGCCCGTTAAGATTATTCCGCCTTTCGGTCCAGCTGCGTCGTGCAGTTTTGTCAAGGCCACATTTCCGCGTCGCGTGTCAACACAGTCTCTCGCCACGAACTCTGTCGTCTGCAGTGCCGGGAATAGTTGGATCCTATACTCTTTGTCACTTCAAAGGAGCCACGAAACGATCTTTCTACTTTCGCTATGTACTACTTAAAGTTATTACCTAACGTTTATAACCAAAACAACATGCCTCTTTTTTTTTCTAGGCAATGGCAGTCGCCAAAAGAATTCGAGAAATATGAGCATCGTTCATACCCTCAATTCAAAGCCCGAACAAGCGGCCACGTGGCCTGGCGCCTATGCGGCCGCCAGGCCACGTCAATTTGCTTTGTTTGCTTTGCATCACCGCAGTGGTTCGACACGAGCCACAACACGAGTGTCCGCCGAGGTATTGATTGTTACGAGCCGAAGTCGGGTGCTCACGCAGTCCTCGTGTCCAATCCATGAGCAGCGCTCGACTGTCTTCATTCAGGCGGGTGTTTTCGGTTCCACAATTGCGTTATCAAAATTTGCGAAGTTAAGACTTAAAAAAAAAAGACCCCTTTTATCGTCGCAATTTCAGCGCGACATGAAGCTTCTAATTCGGTGGCGGTGTGTGCAAGTATACTTGGCACAGACTATGACTAGTACTCCTCTGCAAAGTCATGAACATTCCAACCCGATATCGTTTCACGACCCCTTTAAATACGAGTATAGTAGAAGATTCGCTAAGGACAATGGGCTCGTGATTGCAGCTGCTGATTCGCTCGTACACAAAAGGGAAAGAAACTATAGCTCGGCACGGCTGCAATGTCTTTATTGAAAGCAATTCCCGCTTTAGACCTAATTCGGTGTTCGAAAAAGGGCTGCGAATTTTGTTTCAAGCACGAGCCAAAGAGGCACATAAAATGTATCGACCGCATCAAGCCCACACATCTAGAGAACAAAGCAAAGTACCAAGAGCTTCGACGTGTAAAAATGAAGAATCGGGAACGCCGCAGGCCCCGTCCAGCGTCATCGCTTGGAGAGCCTGACAACGCTAAAGCCTCCCAAAATAAAAAGAAGAAAAAAAAGAAAGGAAGAAGGAAAGGAGTAGCAGCGCTCTTTTGAGGCGCCTGGAGAACATCATCTGCCGCGTCTTGGGAAGCTAGCGAGACGCCGGATTTCGCGCTGGATCGGCGTTGCAGCCGCACAATCTTCGCGATCTTCCCCAGCGGAGATGGACAGTACCTTGTAAAGAAAGAGTCGATGGAACCTGGCTTGGGCGGCAGAACGTACAGAAGGCGGCTAAGCATGAAGAGTGAATTTAGGTGCCCGAATGTATACTAAACTCGATAGCATGTCTGAGCGAACCCTGATGCCACAGCCACTCTGCTAAGACAACGTACACAAGAAAGCGGGCAGAAACTGTCTCAGACGCGTTTCTTCCTTGTATGACGGTTTATTAAACGCATTGAAAATAAAAGTGAACCAAGATATGTAAGGTGAACGATACGTCTGCTCCTATCGCCGGATGACGATTAGGTTTTCCATTTGGTGTCAATGTATCCCCGCCATGGTGTCAATGTACCAGCGCCATATAAATTACGCAACAATAAATCGCAGCAAAGATATAAGCGTCTTTGACGTATACAAAATTCATGCAATTTGTTCTTAAAGCTGGCAAGTAAAGCAAAAATGTTCAGGCCGTCCCCAGCGCAACTGAAGAGCTCATGGCGACCTGCCACTTAATGTAATATAAAAAAAAAAAAAAATTAGAATACCAAACTGAGTTATTTATTCGCTTTGATCAATAGTTTTTCTTAGATTAAAAAAAAGTTGTCAAATAAATCCTAATTTAAAAAGATGGCGTACACTGTGAATGCCGCCATTTTTCGCCAGCAGGAATATAGGTCATGCGCTAAGAATATGCGCGCCTCGCAACATCCAAATTAACGATCCGTCCGCATCAAAGACGCACAAAACAAGAAACGAGTACGAAGAAGCACGCGGCGCCTAGAACACCGCATCCGTAATTTTTGTTTCGGCGATGGAAACGCTTGCCTCCGCTCCGGAGCCATGCAATCAACACAATTCGCCAAGTTCGCACGATGAGCACGAGGGAGGAACGGGGGAAATAAAATAAACGGGCGAAGCACTACTTTAGGCGGGAGTGCGCCAAAGCCAGCCACAGAGAGAAAATAAATAGACAAAGAGCACAAGCACAAAGCTCCGGGCGCTTCCACAAACAGCACCAAGAAGCCAGGAAGAAAGCGAAGGGACACATTTTTCTTCATTTGATAAGGAAATTTCCGGCGACGCCGCAGAAGGAAGGACCCCAGTGTGCCTACATTTGAGAGTTTTTTTCAAATACTCCATCGAGGTCACGTGACTTACGGGCCACGTTTGCAATAGGACATATTCAAAATTCCTGCCAGCTATCATCATTGTCATGCCATTCAGAAAGCCATACTGGAGCTCTTTTTATTTATCTCGGTTTTTATAATAATACTGCATTCAACTCAGTTTTTATTTCACTGCATTTAGCTCTGCTTTTATTATAGGAAAATATATTCGTGCATTCGATGGATTGCGTTTTAGTTTCGATGCAACGAAAATAAGAAAGACGACTGCCAGATTGTGGAAAAGGAATGGACTGCTTCCGAAAATCCCTGCATGAAACACTGCAAGCCTTGCATTATATGAGACCTCGTTGACGAAGGAGACACGTGGCATTGTTTCGATTTCCATTGTCTCGTTGACGTAGTGCGTCTCAGCACTCCATGAAAATACAGTCGTCGCTCGGTTGTATTGCACCTATTCATCTTCGTGAGACCCCAGCTGAAGCACGGACCTCCAGCGGCAGTAAAAACCTCCCTAGACATGGCGAGGATTAGGAATACGGCCAGCCGCAACCCGTATACCTTTCTGGCGGACTGGCTACAAGTGCAGAGTGTAGCAGCCTGACCCTTCCGGGTCACGGATCATGTAAGAAGACGATACGACTTTGAGACGACGCAACAGGATGATAGGCCCAGTACACTTCTTCCTTTGTTTACCTGCGCACAAACTCTGGTGACTCTGAAGCCCCCATTGAAAATGTGCACCAACATACTATCTGTATTAGTAGGCATCGGGTATCGGGCATATAATCAAACGCCGTTTCATCGAACACCGTTAAATGATACGCCGTTTCATCGAACCCGTTTCATCCAACTCCGTTTCATCGAACGCTTTTTCACCGAACGTCGTTTCATAGAAGAAGTGCAGATTTCATCTTGGGAGAAGAGCGTGTTGGTTTAAGTCATGGATGAAAAAAGAATAAAACAATTAAAACAGGGACAACACAACCACATCTTTCATTGAACGATGTGGTTGTGTTGTCCCTGTTTTAATTATTTTATTCTTTCTTCATCCAAGATTTCATCGAACGCCTATTCATCGAACACCGTTTCAACGAATCGCTTGACGTCGTTTCACCGAATTTCGCATTTACCAAACTTTTGACCAACAGAGTGCGTTTCATACGCTACACGACGCTATACAATCCTTTGACACTCGTCGAATAACCAAAAACAGCCTTACTGTCCCGGTCACTCCTCCAACGAAGCTTTGGCAACGTATACTACATAACGAAACTTGCGCGACTATACGATCTATTGCTTTCTGACAAGATGAGCAGCCGTTCGGTGACCATGCACTTCGTTTCTCTTTCGCCCCCCTTCCCTCCCATTCATTCACGCGCTAGATACTTACTGCGAGGAATTACCTCTATTTCCTCTGTGCCTCTTTAATTTTTTATGTGCATGTCCGCTCCTCTTTTCATTCTATTGTAGAATAGCTTCATTTCTGAAGACATATGCAAAAAAGTCGGCAGATTTCAAAGTCCAATCGATTACGAAATATAAACTAAGAAGAGATGCACGTCTTTTTTTTCTGTTTTATGCAACATAGAGATTTTCCGAGGACGAGGATGCAACTTTGAACGAACGTACCTACGTAGCTGCAACCGATAATCACAGGTTAAAAAAAAAAAAAAAAAGTCAGGGTTTTTGTTTTTTTATTAACGTGACATCACCAGGTCACCACAACCTCCGCAAAAGAAGCAGACGAACTTGCACTCCGCATAGTCGAGTTCACGAGTCCGACCGCAGAAAACACTACATCGGATGAGGCTATGTCAAGCAACGCGAAAAGTGCATCCTCACGGCGAACGTCGTGTTTGTGCCTTTGCACACTGAGTGATTAATCCAATCAGGCACAGTAAATGCGCCGCGGTCCTGCTCTTTTTTTTTTTTTATTTTGTGTGCGTGATTAATTAAAACAATTGATGCCAAACTCACAAAGACAATGAGCGCCATGACGATGTCGCTTTGGAACTGCTTCATTAGCTTCATCCGATTGTAGGTTTGGCCGCGGTGGGGATCAAAGTGAAACAGAGTATGCGCGTAAAAATTTATAGAGGGGAGGATGCTAGCATAGTGAATATGTTAGCATATATAGTATGGGATGCCAACACTAACAAATACATAAGACATCTCGACAAGATACAAAACTTGGCACTGAGATTTACTTACGGACGGTTTAAGAGATTCAATTCCCTAAACAAAACATATCACGGCAGTCCAACCTTGCCACTCTTACTCGACGACGAAAAATAGCTCTGTTAAAATTTGTTTACTCCCCTTGTTTTCATAGGCTGGGCATTCAACCAAAACGTTATACCTCACAACTTAACACGCGCTCGACAAGGCATCGTCAGTCACTCGCCTGAACCAACATGTTCGCCAGAACTAATCTGCACAAGAACTACTTTTTTCCTACAACCATCTGAGTTTTGAATAATATACCAAACGGGGCCTTCGAAACTGATATCACTTTTCTGTTCAAACTAGCACTGTCGTCACATTGCACCCTATTTGTGCTCTTGCTGCTGTTGTTGGTTGTATTTTTACTTTCCGTTGTTTAAAGATTATCGTTTTGTTTTCTGTTTGTTTGTTTTTGCTCTAGGGTACGGTCTGGTACAAAACTGCACTTCTTCGCTAGTTATGAGCGTATTCGTAAAACAGCGGCTACAAACTGTTGTTTATGCTGTGTGATAAATTGTATTAGGAAGACTTGTATAGGTACGCGTCATGTTCCCGCGTCTTGTTATCTGTATTATTATTGTATTTAATATGAGTGCTATCCCTCCTACTTGGGTCCGTGTGGAGCCTCCAGTATTTGTAAATGAAAACAAAACAAAAGAAGGAGAGCGCGCGGAGGCGGCAGTGCACGGAGCTCTGGTTGGAAAGATTAGTGCTTAGACGCGAAGATAGCTGCCTTTACCTCTACTCTTTCTTTAAACAGCGGGCAGAAACAAAGACAGCTCGCTTTGCTGAATTAATACTGCAATTTGGGATAGTTACAGGTTCCGATGTACGTGGCTTTCCCTTGGGCATGTGCAGTTTGCAATGTCCAACGGTATTAGGTTAGCTCAGATACGAAACAGCTCATAGACGCTGCATGCACGAGCAGTCCCCCCCTCCCCCCCCCCCCCCCCCTCTCACTCACCACGACTCGCCTACCGTCATTCGACGGGCTACACGGCTGCTTTGGCAAGTGCAGTGTATTTTATGGAATACACTCTAAGAAAAAAAAGATGGAAGAAAAAGGTAGCAACGGCGCGTTTTCCTCCCGTCTACTGACGCACCCCCAAGCGGACACGAGGAGAAGGGAGAAACGAGACGTTTTTCTCCTTCTCCAGGCAAACGGGAGAAAGTTTCCGCCCTCCCGACTCTTCTTCTTTCGGTTTCGTTTTTTCGAGCACGTCGCGCACGTTGTTTAATAAAGGTTCTTGAGTTGATTGAGCTTCAGTGGCAGCGAAGGCCGCCTGCAATTACGTCTCCCAGTCCAAACGTGCAGAATATTTCGGTTGCATTGACGTTTTTACCACTAATTTTGTCAAACGAGCAAACGAAGCCGCTAGAAACAGCGAAGTTCCGGAGCACTGCCAGCAGCGCTACGTACACTGGGCTAAGATGGCCGTCTCCGGATAGTGGAACACACGCGGAACTACGCGGATCGCGCGGTACGATGTGTTGACGTTGACGACGTTATGGAAATCGCGGAAACTGTGTCCAAGACAGGCAGGTTTTGCTGCCGGCTGCCTGGGTGCCTTCCGTGTTGAGTTCTGTTCTGTTTTCCGATGCCGAGTGCCAACCGGCAATCAACGTGGTTCTGTATTTCTACGTGTCAGCAACATAACAGCAATATCGCGATGGCAGTGTTGTGCGTTGTGAACAGGCGAGTGGATTTCCGCCGATATGACTGTGTGATCGCGTATCACTGGTGAAACAACAAGATGAGATGACGTAAAACTGTGGGGCATTCATGCCGCCGGTCGGGCCGTGACCAGGGGGGGGGGGGGGGGGGGGGGTTGCTGTCCCAGGTTGACATTCCACCTTCATTAAAGAGTTTAAGACCACTTGAGGAATTACGGTGCAATCGATCGACCTGCTGATAGTCATGTTGTAATTCCCAAGCAGCACATAAACGTGAAGAAAACGTCGAAAGAACGTCGAAGACGTCTGTAACGTGACGTCGTAAAACGTCGAAGGTCCGGACGTTACCTTCCTTCGACGTCGATGAAACCTTTAAATGTCCGCGAGAAAAGGTGCACAGAAGGTCGAGGGGACGTTCCAAATGTCCTTTGTTGCACGTCACATACACGTCTCAGTGGGCCGTTGCATCCTCCCTCGACGTTTATGATACGTGTGTTTACGACATCCGGACTACCAACGACGTTCACAGAACGTCGAGAAACCTTTCCAAATTACGTTTCCTAGCCGTCGTGAGAAAACGTTGTGTCCCCCCCCCCCCCAAAAAAAAAAAAAAAAAAAAAAAGTATTTTTTTAGTATTATTGCGAAAGCAAGTTGCTCTCATGCAAGTACGAAGGAAGTTACTAAAGCACAGGTTTGGTACGAACTGTTTATTTTTGCATTTTCAGACACGAGGTGCAATACAGAGCGCCGCCAAAAACCAAACAAAGTGGCGTAAAGAAATGAACAAGGGACGATGTCACGCTGCGCGGAATGTTCCGCCGCTTACCTTGTTCTGCTTCTGATCAATCCGCTGACGCCCGTGCTTTACCACCCCATCGCACATAGCTGGTACGCTCGCTGCGTGCACGGGAATGGTTTCAGAAGGGGGATCCCGTCCGCTGGGCGTTCTTGATTGGGATCGTCGGAGGCGTCTGAAGGGTCTTGATCGGAGACTGGACTTGACGCGCCGTTATGTGCACTGCCACTTGTTTTCTGGGGGGCGTCATTCATATCCTCACAGACACCTTGATCCGAGCAGTAGTAAGATTCAACGTGTGAAGCGTTATGGCCTTGAAAAAGGTCCTCGAGCCGTGACTGAATACGACGGCGTTTTTGGCGATCACCGACTTCTTCATGGGGGCGGCTTGAACGACTCATTCAATCGCAGAACTTATACTGTATGCAGACTCGAAAAAAAAAAAAAATCACGGTGACATAGCAGCCTGCCTCGTAGACCCGTAGACGTGACGGCCGGTGCTAGTGACTGGCTTTCGGAACATTCAGTGAAATATTTTGGGATTCGGGAACGACTGAGAAAATACGTGCACCCGGAACTTAGGCTTGTCAATTGTTCGTCGTCGCTATCTTCCCCCACTTTTCTCTCTCGCCCTCTTCTTGCCGAGTTTCCCGACGCATCGCATGGGGCTCTATGGAGTTACAACTGGCATCTCCTCTGCCTACCTTTCCCCCTCTCTCTCGCGCCGTGCCGGCTGTTCGTTTTTTTTTTTGTATTTTTTTTTTTTTTTTGGCACGTAAGTGCGGACTGGGCTTGAACGCTTTTTGGACCGTCGTCTGGGCCATTCAGGGATTGGAATCATGAATGCCAATTTCCACAAACCGTTGACAGTATCTACCGGATTTCGTCATTGCCGGGCATTTTATTAGTTTTTTTTTTAGTCAACTCCAAAAATGCGCAAGTGTGCAGTGAAGTTGTGCTCTGATAAAGTGGGTGCTGGCATGCGATTTTCGTTTGGGTACGTCACCAGTGGCAACGAAAGCCAGATCTGTACTGACAGTCACGTGACAAGACTTTGCGCCCCGATCTACCGAAAGTGCTAAGGCGCTGGAAGTTGGTGTTATGGATGAGCTGTGATGTTGATGCGAATTTTTGGTTGTGAGCATGGGTTACAAAATACGAAGAGACATTGACGAACCTTAAAACAATCTCGGGTGGTCGCGGAGCAGTATGGATGCTCCTAGGCAAGGATGCAGGCCTGAAATCACCTGGAGAGGGAATAGTGTAGCGGCGCCCCTGAGGCCCGTGTCAGGGTCCAGGACCCATGGAAGACGACAACGCGCGTGCAGAATGCAAGAATGGTACAATTCGATCCGTTCTAGACGCCATGGGCTTCGCAAATTAAACCCGTAACAATATTTTAAACAAACCAAAAATTATAACAAGCACATCTAAAAGGAATGATATTCCCAACATGCTTTCATATTATTTTTTTTCTTCCGTGTACACTGAGTTTTTTAAATGCCCTCTTTAACGTCATCGATGTGCAATTAATAGCATTTTAAAATACGCAAATTAATGTATATATAATTAAATTGCTCAACCTCTCAAAAATTAAGTTTTGTAGGCGGCTCTTGGCACTGTCATCTTGACCAGAGTGATTCTGCGGCTGGAGATTGAGCTGGAAAATCTAAAAAACGTCGAACAAAACGTGAGTGGTCAACGTTTGCAGCACGTCTTGTATGACGTTTACGACATTTAGGTGTGAACGCGACGTCGCTGAAACGTCACTGACGGGGCAATAATGTAACGTCACCCTGGTCTTTATTTTAACTTTGAAGACACGTGAGTGTTCGACGTTGCTAAAACGTCTTGTCTTGACGTCGTGGCGACGATGACGACGTTAAAGTTAAAACGTGACGTCGCCAGCACGTCACGGACAGGACGATAATGGGACGTCATTTATGAACTTCAGTTCAACGTCAAAGAAACGTAAGCGTTGGACGTTGTGGGAACGTCGTGCATCGACGTCGTGGGAACGTTGACGACGTTTGAATTGAAATACAACGTCGTCACAACGTCACTGATTGGACTCTAATGGAACGTTATATAAGGACGTCACCTCAACATCGAAAAAACGTGATCGAAGTCATGCGGGACGTCACGGACGTCCGGGACTTTTTCTCGACGTTTCCACGACGTTTCGTGCTGCCTGGGAACGCTGGTCTGAAACTTAGCTCCTATCGTTCAGTGAGTGGCCAATGTGACTGCCGTCTGCGATATCCTGTTGTGTCGTCCCCAAGATCGATTGCGCTCTGGGGAAAGGACTGCACAATATGGAAATATGACGGAAAATACGTATATTTACAGTTTGGCTTTTTAGCATTAGGAAAAGATGGTAGGTAAAATAAAAAAAAAGCTATTTTGTTTGTGTTTTGTTGTTTAAATATACTATGGTTTCCGGAGAAACTGCCCTCCAAGTGGCGCGCTGGGGTGAGTGCTAGAAGGTTTCGAGCTCGACACGGCGTAGCCCCCCTCCATACGCTGAACACCTGCCGTAAGTCCCGGCTTTGACTGCATTCAAATTGATCGAAAAAAGATTTCTCTATCCGTGAACTAGCGCTTCGAGCTCAATGGATACCCGTCCTACAGATGTTAATTCAAGAAGACAATTGCAGCCGCACGCGAACAGCACAAATAGAAACACAGTTACTACAATAGGAAAACTGGATACGACGTGCCGTGCAGGGAAGCAAACACATGGCTTGGAACCGCAGTGGAACGGCTTTCAAATCGTTACGGCATCAGCGTTTACTTTTTACTAAGAGATTGATCACCTGAGCCGTTCAAAACACTCTCAGAGGTATGACATATCACTGAAGAAAATTCAACATGCTGGCAATATTATTTATGGCTTAGGTGGTCACCGAGAAAATCCGTACATTCAATACGACGAGTATAAAAGGCGGAAACGCAGAGCTCGGAAGTAGTAATCGGGTTAGTGTGCTGTTGTATTGATGTTTGTGGATGCCGTGTATGTATATGCGTTCAATGTATATGTTCAGCTGAGGCTTGTAGATATAAATAATGTATCTACATCTGTGTATAAAGAAGGTGCCCGAAGGGCCCGCAGCACAATGGTGGCGTAAGCAAATAAAAATACGTTTTGTAGAACATGAATTGGGCGGTACCTAGCGCCACCAAGCTTAGCTACTTGCAATTACTCTGCTTGCCCCTGCCGTCTGGTGGCAAGCGATTTAACCATATTTCATGCTTCGCGATAATTTCTGGTTACCAAATTTGCTCGTTTGGTTTCGCGAACATACCGCTTCTCCGTGATGTGCGGTTGACGAAGGAATTGTGGCTTGAGGAATAGCAAAGGTGAGACGTAAAGTGCGCAAAGTAACTGGGTATCGGTTCTCTCAGTTTTACATCACAGTGCTGACGACGAGAAGATTGAGTAACTGCTTTCGAAACGCACGTTTCTTTATCTGCGGGGGAAAACTGGCTTCATAAATAAATACAGTTCGCGGAGAGCTCGTGTTACGCTTTTATTTGCTGCTTCTCTCGCCCTGTACAATAGACGTGTCGTCCTTGTGAAGCCTTATTGAGCTCCATTTGCTCGATTCGGAGCGGCCATAATGAGATACACGCGAAGGAAAAACTTTGCTACCCTGCTTTGAGGACGAAAGTGTCTCCCTTTCTAAAGGAACATAGGGCTCAAGAGCGTTCCTCCCTTTAGGGAGGACTATAGAGACCCATTTTTTCTAAGAGTGTACGTACGTTTCGAAGCGCAGCGTCTAGATGCGTTCCACCGTACTCTACGGCGCACACAGTTAGTAAACGAAAATCTAGATGGCGCTTCGAACGACGGGAGGCGAACTGAAGGGAGTGGGGAGGGGGGGGGGGGGGATCTCCTTTCGCGGGAGTTGCACAACTGAGGTAATCTACTAACGCTGGCAATGTCTACATGTGTCGTTTATTGACAGCTTAGTTGAAAGTACTCCTTGTCGTGTGTGGCCTCTCACTTTTCGTGCTCGTGTTCTTTTTCGTAAAATATCTAATTCTCTCCCTTCCCCCCCTTTCCATCATTTTAACCAGAGCCCGGTGCTCGGTCATCCCCCGCGAGCTCTCAACTCCTCCTGTCCCTAGGTCTGTACCCGTACGGGAATAACGCTGCACTATTCATGACTTAGGAAATTGGAAACAGCGCGAAAAAAGACGAAGACAACGAGAGAAGAGCACAGGACAAGCGCTGACTTTTAACTGAATTTTTATTAAAAACGGCTCAAACAAGAAAACACCACACAGCCAACCAACGCCGAAACCACCAATGGCGTGTCGCTTACCATGCCTCTATAAATTCGATCTCTTTTTTTGTGCAGATAAACCGAAGGCTGGCTGACACAGTGCCCCGCGCCAGCTTTTTCGATAGCATGCGCCTCCAGCACCTCTCTTCGCACTTTTGTGCGCCCCCTGCCAATAATTAAGATATTTTGGAAGACGGGGTGACACTGGCAGTCTCTGCAATGCACGTATAAGTGATCTCCTGTCATGTGAGCATGCGAATTCCCTGCGGTCAATGACAGGAGGTCACTTATACGTACATTGCAGAGACTGCCAGTGTCACCCCGTCTTCCAAAATATCTTAATCATTGGCAGGGGGCGCACAAAAGTGCAGAGAGGTGGAGGCGCATGCTATCGAAAAGCTGGCGCGGGGCACTGTGTCAGCCAGCCTTTGGTTTATCTGCACAAAAAAGAGATCGCATTTATAGATGCATGGTAAGCGACACGCCATTGGTTGTTTCGGCGTTGGTTGGCTGTGTGCTGTTTTCTTGTTTGAGCCGTTTTTAATAAAACTTCAGTTGATAGTCAGCGCTTGTCCTGTGCTCTTCTCTCGTTGTCTTCGTCTTTTTGCGCGCTGTTTCCAATTTCCTAAGTCATGAACCAACTCGATTGCATCGCCACCTTAATGCACTATTCAATTCGAAGGATTGTTCGCAGTTCCTTACTTTTCGTATTCCTCGCCACGAGCACGAATCGCGGCAGAACGCCACCCAGACGTGCCGCCGCGCATCGGCGTTAAAGAGCCGAGACCCCCGGACGTGTTTGACGAGTCCTAAGGGCCCCTTTTTCGAGGATCCAACACCAGAAACTGGGATAAAGGAAACGTCCCGGGGGGGGTTCCTTCTCCCCCGCTTTCCCGTCGTCCGTTTAAATCCGTTGATTACCTCTGCCCGAGAAGACAAGAACGAATCTGCCATTCGCCAGCTCAGATTTTCAACCGAAACCCGACGATATTTTGGTTCCAACTCCTTCTCTTACTCCGTTGCCGTCACCTTCGCCCCAAGGCGAAAAAAAAAAAGGCTGCGTGTTTTTTTTATTACATGGAGGAAGCGAGGTTTGAAGGTTCTTAATTATTTTCCAAAAAAACAGCTTTACCCGTTGTTTTTTTCTTGGAGGGAGATGGGTTGTACTAGATTCATCGGCCACGTAATGAGATTTCGATGCGCGTTTTCTGAATAACGCTAAACTTTTGTCCTTTTGTACCTCATTGTCTGCGCGGCACTTTCGACGTGAAGTCACAAAAAGAACCTCTTGTCGAAAAAAAAAATTTTTTTTGGCCCCCGGCGTTTTTACGTTCTTGCATTATGATCGTGTATCGCTACCTGTCTTTTAATTTTATTTTAACTACATTCGGAGGAACTTGTGACGCAACTGCACAGCCTGCAAATCGTGCGAGGCTTCAATTCTTGATATATTTCATTTCATTTAATTTATTATGTCTCTCGGGGCCCGAAGGCATTACAGAGTGGAGTGAGGCACAGTAAATAGAACAACGCAAATAACTATGAAAAGGCAAAAACTACACAAAATAACTACTGAACATCATTTAACAGGTTTGTAATGGCACTGTACATGGAATAAAACAAATATCAGTGAAAAGGAAAACAAATATATGGACATTTTATATGTCACGAGATAAGTCTGTCACACAGAAGGTATTAAAGACAATCCCAGTCATTTCTAAACTTGCGTTTGTCCCCTTCAACATGGAATCGGAGAATGTTTAGTGTATTTGGAGTGTTCGCACAATATATGTACCTACGTATTATATATATATATATATATATATATATATATATATATATATATATATATATATATATATATATATATATATATATATATATATATATATATATATATATATATATATATATATATATATATATATATATATATATATGGGTGGTTTCATCTCAAATCATGCAGGCGAAAAGGGTCGAATTTTTAATTTCGATGAAAAAAATATATGTTATGGCGCCGTTTCTAAAACCGCAGTCGACACAAACCGCAAGTTCGTCCGATTTTGTGTTCTCGACTTATGAATTTTTAAAGAGGCCGCGGCGAAAAGCAGTGTTTTTCACACCCGTCGTGGGTCGGATGTTTCGCTTGATCTGCCGCCATGGATTGTCAGTCCACATTATATTAACTTTTTTCAAGCACTCTGTGAACACATTTAAAAGGCTCCAATACCATGAAATAATTTTAGGCATTTTCCCTTTTTTCTGTAAAAATGTCAAAAACGCCTCCTTGGTCAATTGTTGACGAACTTTGACAATTAATTACTGGCGATCTACTTGGGTTACGCTGATATTTTTTATGTCCACGGAGAGCCCAAAACACGCTCTTTACATTTATTATAAAATGCCTTGGCTGTACAAAATATCCTTTGCGGTACGTTTACGTTAATATTATGCAAAAACCAAAAAGTGCCATTTTTGAAATTGATTTTCTCAAAAAACCCATTTTTTATTTTTTTTATTTTTTGTTCAAATGTAGATATGATAGTTGTCTACACGAAAATTAAGCCTAGAAAGTGTATATTTTGTTTGTATGTTCTACATTTAAGCATCAATATCGTACAAAAACGTGTTTTTACGGCTCGAAACGGACTTGCGAATTGCGCGTCTTCACAAGCTTGGAAATAGTTTTTTTCTTTTTTTCAACGTTCCCACATAAAAATGAAATACAGTATTTCCACCCTGATATATTTATTGATTATTTAAATTTTATTATAGGCGGCAAGCTACATCGGAGGAGTTCCAAAAAGAGAAAGCAACACTTCTTAACAGACCAGCAGGTGTCGTAAATTTTTAACGTGTAGCAGTCGGCAGACGTCTTATTGATTCGGGGCCCTTATTGGCCTGCATGAACGTCCCGCCCTTTCGGAGCCAGCAGATGACCACGGCCTTTCGCGCTCGTTGTGTTAGATGGGACGGCCCGAGAGAGTAAAGCGAGCAGCGCACCCTGTGTCACGAGGAGTGAAATGGTACGATTGTGTCGTTGACGCGGCGAACAGTGACAGCCACCCAGGAGGAGTCTGTCAGAGTATTGCACAAGGGAAAGCAAAGGAATCGTTGCCTGAAAGGATGAGGACACCACGGCCTTACAATGTCGACGGTCAACAACTGTTCTGCTAGCCAAAACAACGCCGCGTGCGCTCTAAAACCGGCGGCGCGGGACAGAAATCCCGCAGACGCACACACGATGATGGGCCGGTTTCGTTAGGGATGTGGGGAAATTTGAAACCAGCCATCCGTGCATGCGTGAAACGATACCGCCTGTTTGTCCTAGCTTCGAGCGCCCTATCCTTACCTTGAAACGGCCGTGCTCTCTCTCTCTCTCTCCGGGGAGATCCGATAGCACCGAAGGGTTATCTATTAAACTTGAGGAAGAAAACGAGAAGGGAGTGTTTAAGTTTAATTATCCCCACCAACCCGCTCGTTCTGTCCTTATAAAGGGTTATCTCTTTTGGAAACAGCAAAGCCCGGAGACTGACATTAAAACGAGCGTGTTGGTAAATATACTTGTGTTTGTATTCTGCCCGGAGTCTAGTTGGGTCGAAGTCAGCCTCCTTGTCAACTATAACCGTTTGTGAAGAGTGGGCTTCTCCCGAGATGAAACGTTAGCGCCGGCTGACGTGTTCTTTTGAAAAAGGGAAGGGGAAAGAGAAAGTTTGAGTAACTGCAGAAACTACCTCGAAAGCTCCTCTCCCGATATGAAGCGCTTGAAGCATAGTCTCGGTTACCTTCTCGCGCATCGCTGCTCGAATCTATTCTTCACTTTGTTTCGCACAGCCACTGTTCCGCACAGCCGTCGTGGATGTGCGTAATAGAGGGAGGAACAGATTCGAGCATCATCTGGACGCCGTCATCCTGCCAGACTTCAAAGTCGTGGGGCCGACTCGTGTGTGTTTCTTCGCCCCGCTGAACTTTGTTTCTCGGGTGCGGTTTTTTTCTGAACGTTTTTCTTTTTTTTTCAATGTTTTCTTACTAACTGTTTGTTAGCACTGTTCAGTTGTTGGGTTTATTTCGTCATGGCGTAGCGGCCTGGCGGTGATGTAGAGAGCGTGTTCGCACGCATTTGGTTGCGTCCCGTTTAGGGAATGCCCGGGGGAGTTGGTTTTTGTTCTTGCTATGTGCGGCTGAGTTTTCCCGTCTTTATTAAATTATTGATTTTTTTGTTTGTTTTACCTTTACGTGCCGTCGACTTCTTTGTCTGACTCTCCACCAGGCGTGGACCTATCGCCTTGCCACCGCTCGAACCTAAATACTTTATTTTTTTTTAACGCAATTTTCGTTAAGATCGGAGTTGGGCAATTTAATTCCTATTTATTTATTTTTATTTCCTACCCCTCTCCATGACACACTCTCTGTGTGTTTCGGACCGTTTCTGTGTCACCACTTTTGTGTATTACGGAAGTGAAAGGACATTCCCTGGTGACCTGTGCGATGTGCGGTGAACAAGCCCCAGTGTTTGGTTTTGTAAAGAATTGTATATAATATATCGACGATGTGTTGACTTTCTTTGTCTTAGTAATATGACAGCTAATAGCTAGTCGTGCTAGTTTACTTTGAAAGGTTTATCGAAACAATACAACGTCGTTGCCTTTTGGTTATTGAAAGTCTACTAGGCCTGCTGATTTGGTTAGATATGTATCTCATGGTTCCCGCTCTTATCAAAACATACATAAATATTCAATACCACAAAATTCGTTTATAATTGGTTACAAAACGCAGAAGAAAATTCAAGAAAACTTTTTCACAATTCATAGAGACGCATGGGTCGCTATGTCTGACTTAGGTCTTGCAAAACAAAGACGTCTTTTTCCGATATTGAGGTCTAAATATAAAACATGCAAACAAAATATACACTTTCTAGGCTTGATTTTCGTGTAGACAACTATCATATCTACATTTTAACAAAAAATAAAAAAAAATAAAAAATGGGTTTTTTGAGAAAATCAATTTCAAATATGGTACTTTTTGGTTTTTGCATAATATTAACGTAACGTACCGCAAAGGATATTTTATACAGCCAAGGCATTTTATAATAAATCTAAAGAGCGTGTTTTGGGCTCTCCGTAGACATAAAAAATATCGGTGTAACCCAAGTAGATCGCCAGTAATTAATTGTCAAATGTCGTCAACAATTGACCGAGGAGGCGTTTTTGACATTTTTACAGAAAAAAAAGCAAAAGGCCTAAAATTATTTCATGGTATTGGATCCTTTTAAGTATGTCCACAGTGTGCTCGAAAAAAGTTTATATAATGTGGACTGAAAATCCATGGCGGGAGATCAAGCGAAACATCCGACCCACGACGGGTGTGAAAAACACTGCTTTTCGCCGCGGCCTCTTTAAAAATTCATAAGTCGAGAACAAAAAATCGGACAAACTTGCGGTTTGTGTTGACTGCGGTTTTAGAAACGGCGCCATAACATATATTTTTTTCATCGAAATTAAAAATTCGACCCTTTTTGCCTGCACGATTTGAGATGAAACCACCCATATATATATATATATATATATATATATATATATATATATATATATATATATATATATATATATATATATATATATATATATTGATATTATAGGCAGGAGAAGGACTTGCCTTTAAAAAAAAGAAAAAAGAGAAGAGGTATATCAAGCCGAACGATAAAATGCGACACGAAGCCGCACACCACCCGACCACGAATGACGAAGCACATTCTGTTAGCTCAAAACGGATTAATTCGGCTCAATCCTATGCTGCGCGCCGCCATTCGCTTCCCAAAAATACCTGCAGCGTATCGCAGTCGGCGCTCGAAAGAACGTTGCTGTAGTTGTAGGAAGCACGAAGGACTTTTCTTACGTAGAAACTCTAGCCCCCAGCGCGAAGAGCTATGATCCGTTTCGCACGAAGTCCGCACGCAGACGACGCTGTATAGACATTCTGCCCGCCGCCATCTTTGTCTGCTGGGGTGTGGAACGCCGTCTGAGAATGCGCTGTGCTGTGCCGTATATCAGACGCCGCGCAAGCGTCCACAGCTAAGTGACTTAGCATTTTTTTTTCACCCGGGTAATAAGCGATGCAATGGTCTATGCGGAGTGCAAGTTCGCCTGCTCCTTGCACAGGGGTTCCGATCATGTCGGTACGCCGAGGTCTTAATGGCTGATTAAAAAAAAAAATTGCGGGTGGGCCGCAAGGCATCTAGCATTGAGGTGAACCCTCTATCCTTTCAATTAAAGCCAATCATAACTTTGCATCGTTCTGACGTCACCGCACTTCCTCCGCAAGAAGCAGACGACTTGCTATCCGCATGCGATACGATGGATCCAGTCAAGCAGCACCGAAACTGCTTCGTCACGGTCACGGCGCTCAATATACCCGCGATGTGTGTCTGCTATCGCGGCATGGCGGCGCTTATCGCTTCACGGCTCTCGATACCACCGTCTATGGACGTTTTCTATCGCCGGCCAAACCAATCACACGCAGTAAATGCGCCCTGATTTTGCCTCTTTTTTTTTTGTTTTTGTCTCTGCGTGTTTGGTTTAATCACAGCTTCCTCTATACTCACAAATCCTGGAAGTTCGATGACGGAGCCATAAAGTGCCCGGTCGCAGATTTGGAGCGCGAGGATTTGGTAGTACAGAGCATGAAAGAGCCATTTCTCGGGGAACCTGGACGTCACCGCACAGCTTTTGCAGCGGCGAGGGCCGGAAACACACTTGTTCGCTCGAAAGAAGTGTGTTTCGGCGTCTGACCGCAGCGGGGCGTCAGTCACGGGGCTCTAGCTCCTCTCATGCGTTGTCCGCCGCTCCACGTTTTCCATTTCGGCGGCTGCTTCTCGTGGCGATCTGCCAGGCTTTTTCAGTATATAGGAGGCTATGGCTTAGCAAATGATAGCGAACGCATAAAAACGACGATGGTCGTGACGGTGCACTTTTGGTTTGTACCGTCGGTTCGTAGCGTCAACTCTGAAACGTGTTCCTACCTGACTTTACTTCAGATATGGTACCCCTCGAACGCGCCTCCGACTCATGTGTTTGCCTCGTTAAAAAAAAAGGTGGTCTCTCGATTTCCTCCAAATGACGTCACACGAGAGTCATGCTGTCGCCGGTCGCGATCCTGGCGGTGTATCCCAGCAGCGGTGGGTGGTTGTAGCAGACGCCTGCGTTCTGCTGCGGGTCGCTCTCTAGTGTGACAGTCCACGCGGAAGCTTCGGCAGCCAGAAGTATGGACGCTGTGACGGCAGTGACACTCGCGTTCGCTCCTGTTTTTCGCCAACATTCCTACGACCAACCGCCAGGGTCGCGGCAGCCGACAGCGTGACACTCTGGATTCTGTGACGTCGTTTGTTGCCACTTTGGGATCAGGCTCGATGTAGGGATAGCGTACACGGTTAGCAAGTCCCGTGTATTTGGCGAATATTTGGGGTGAAAAACACGCTATTTACACAAATTACCATAAATTTACACGATGAGTAACGGATAATTCGTTCAGAAATCATGCGAGGTTGTAAAAAAAAGTGTTTTGGTTCGGTCATACATGCATAACCGTGTAGCCGACCTCGATAACACGCATCGCCCCCGGCGACGACCGCGGCATTGCCGGCTATCGAAGTACCGAAATGCTTGGGGACGCACTTAGAAAGGACCGTCGAGACAAATGCCGCGGAAAGAAACATGTCTCGGAGACAGATATGCACCAAAAGCAATTGCGCCATGTCGCAGGACGTTGGCGAAACCCGCGCTTACCGTGCTCGCCGCCATTTTCTGGTCGATGGCAATGCGGCTTCCCTCATGTCGCCCATGTTTGTATTTAATTTACGGGTCTTGATAATAGTTTCTTACACACCACAAATAAAGTCATGGGTCTAATTATTCGTTCCAAACAGTTAAAATGGATATAAAAAGCGTGTCCTCGATGTGAACACGTGACATTGCAGTTGGTTTCGTTTTTGCTTCAACCTTCAACTGCAAACCACTGCAAACGATCTGGCCACGGCGCAAGCGCCGATGTACGCTGGAAGCAAGAGCCTGTTGGCTTTCGTTGTTTTTGTTTGACCGGAGAAAATCTGTCAAGTACGCATGGCGCCGCTACTGTTTTGGTTTGACGGGACGCGAGAAGCTTCGCATAGAGCTTCGGAGTTTGCGAGCACATAGTGAAGACGTGACCGGAGAAGTGCCCCTGTGATGTTCCTGGAAGACGGAAAGTACCATTCGTAATCGTCGTGTGTGCTTTGAAAGCGAAGGGAGTCACAGGGTCCACGAGTTCGCAACCACAAGCCAAGGTTCACGACAGCGCGGCGTTGACTTCGGCGATCTCGTTCTGTTTGGTGCAACCCGGCGATGCGAAAAAGAGCTGAAACGTTCGTTGTGTGAGGTGCGGTGCTTTGTATTCCGGGTCTGTTTGAACCACGCTTTTAACACGGAGCGCAAATTGTTTGTTGCGGGGTGGAGGTTCAACGGGTACAGTCCCGTCGTCGTCAGCTGATCGGTCCAGCTGGTCCGGGAGGACGCAGCGAGCGTTTTTAAAAGTAAATCTTCCTTCGTTCCGTTTCAAACTGTGGAAGTATCCCGACACATACCGTCAGTAAGAAGCAGCGGGCGTTTTCAACAAAATTACGTCGTTTTAATTGAATAATGGACTCCGGATTGTTGTCTTAAATCTGCCGTTTTTTATGCTTCGTGTTGGACTGCGTTTGCACAGCGACGCACACCGCTCGAGTAAATGATTCGGTCCTGCAATGAGTTAGTTGCGCCAATCATGCGGCGTGAATAAATTAGGGCAAGGTTTCCTACCTGCCCACAGACGCATGTACTGAGACCATTTTTTACGTTATGAACGTATAGTGCTCTTTCTTTATTTTGGAAGAGGCGTTGGTGCATTTATTATGGTACACTCACTTGAGAGTTAAGAAATTGGAGAGCGAGCAAGCTTTCCCAACTTTGTCTCTTTCTCTCTGGCACTGCCCTGTTTCAGTTTCAGTAGGCATATCTACTAGCAGGTACAAACTGCTCTAAAGCAGGTAAAAGACGGGAAGCTTAGGACGGTGCGGACTCCGTGTTTCGCGCTTTTCGCAAGGTGACAGGGTAAATGCTTTTGTGAGATATGCGGAATATGCAAGCGATTTTCTTATGCCCGTCGTTTGCGTCTCTCCAGCAAAACGAATAAGATGATCTACTACAAAGACGCAATCACAAGCCAAGATTTAAGATACCAGTGCGTTTGCTTCGGTGATCCGTGTAGCTGTATTTTACCCTGCCCTCTGCAACACCGTGTCACGACGAAGAGCTGGAACGGTCACGGTTTGTGCTGGCCTCCCGGTTGACAGAAACCTGCGTCGCCCGCATCGACACCGAGTGCGCTTGGGCTGTTGATGCTCAAGCCTTTCATCCGCTGCTTGTCGCCAGCTCATCCTGCTGCTCAACGGTGAGGAAGCGGCGAGAGTAACCTCGGAAGTGAATGTAAATCCTCGTTCATTCAGTTATCCGGTGTCAAAGTGTGGAAGATGTCCAACGTCTACTGAGGGCGGGAACTGCGAGCGTTTTACCTTGCTTTTATAACCGAAACCAGACCAACGAGATAACTGCCTTGCGTACTATAAAATGACGGAAGCAATAAGTTTCAACAGGTCGAGTACGTCACCGAGGATGTAGGCGAGACGGTGCACACTGTTTAAACGCTTGCAGTATCCACGAGTGGTACCAGGAAAGCGACGTCAACAGAGAAGGACCTCGCGATTCAGCATAATGCACTGCTACGGGCCCGTGTATCTTCAAAGTTCGGGGTGGTGGCAGTATAAAAAAAGACGCATCAGCGCCCCACACCAGTGTTGACGAATAACACCGGTCACAAATTCCCAAGCCCCACCGCTCCACTCGACACCGACACGACATACGACAACAAACTGCATCAAAACGCCCCAAAAGTGAAGGCGTCTGCTCCCGTACTGCAACTAGCGGACGTGAAGCGTTGGGCGGATGTCCGGATGTCCTTCACAGAAATATATGAAAAATGTTTTGCGCAAGGATCATTTTCATTTATTATTGTATACGTAATGACAAAATCCCAATAATTTGTTTTCCTATCTAATTCAAGCTAGTCGGAGTGCTCATAACACTGGTCAAGCAAGAAAATAACAAAAATTTGAACTTTTTCATGACCGGTTTAAGATTTATTGTTAACATATCGTTATTTATTGCAACGGCCTAACATTATAGATTTTGCCTCCATACTTTTTAAATGCAAACAGTTCTAACACACGGCTGTCCATTGCGCCGTGTTTTGTGTATTCTTCTATAAATTTGTAATGGTAGCGACCAAAGAGCTCACCCACACATGTCAAGCTTATATGCGCCGCGGGGAGAAATGGTTATCGAGTAGGAAGTGTCGGGCGTAGTGTCGTTTTTGCGTTTGTGTACATGTCGGTGCTGTGTAGTACGTGGTACTGGTGTTGCCTGCGTTGTATGTAGGGTTGCGGTGTAGTCGTGGTCGTTCGCAGTGTTAACAGACTCGTCTTTTTTTTAAATACAGGCTGCTAGAAATCTCGATAGGTGGCGCAAGTTACCGCCCGATTCTAAATAGTTTGCTCATGTTATTTATTCATGTGAGTTCGGCATTCGTTTTTTTTATTTTTTGTTTGGTGGCTCGTTGAAGCTACCGACGCCGCCGACCGCCGACAACGCACGTACGTACCTTTGCAAGTAGCTACGTCCGCCGCTTGGAGACTTTACTGTGTATAAAAGACATCGAACGAGAACTAACGCGCCCTGTGTGCTTTCAATTCGGCTGAAACGCGCGCGGCTCGCTGGGCTCGTCTCTCGCCTGTTCTCGGCCGCTGGCCGCCATGTTTCATAAGGAACACGCTCGAAACGTTTTTGCGGAAGGCAGACACGGTATAGCGTGTTAAGTTTACACAGCACCTCATTTGTAGACGAAAAACACAGATGGCCTCGTGTAAAACGAACACGTCTCGACGTGTCCGCTATGGGACAACGGTTTACACGTCTGGGCGTGTTATTTTTGCTAACAGTGTAGGACGCTAAATACACCAATCGGACACACGCTCCATGCACCATACTTTAGACAAACGTGAGTACTTTTTGTGGAACACACACTCGCATGGAGCGAAGCAGAATCTGACGCTCAGGCATGCGAGTAAATTGTGCTGGCCTTATTGGGCGTCTGGTGCCTCGGCTGTGGACGAGTCATTTAGCCGGTGGAGTGCAACCGCTATAGCCTGGGGTCTTTAACGTGCACCACGCAGTATAGTGGTACACGACTACACGCCAGTACGATGCTCATCCAGATCGAAAGGGGAAGGGGTGGGGATTGAACCCAGGATCCCAGGGTTCTGCTGCACGCTCTTCCACTTCACATGCTCCGAGCTGATGTGCGCTCACTTACTCGGCCACCGAACCCCCGAGGCTCCAAGTTGGATGGCCACAAAAGACATCTCGCAGATTCTACCCAGCGGCAAGAATAGGACGCAAATAATTTACTACGTCTTTTAGAGGGGAACAAACCTCTTGTTGTCATGGTGACACAATTGGGTCCCTGATACCTTTAAAATGCTTTGATCTCAAATCCGCACAAACAGAACGGAAAGAACATAATACGGGAGCGTCCCTGTCCCTGATATATATTATTTTTTTTAAAGACACTAAGCTGTTTTGAAACATTTTTAGGTGTGAAAATACAGGAGACATATACAACGCAAAATGAAATTTCTTCGTAAAAGAATAAAATAAAAAACTTTTTTTTTTGTTATTTCAGCGCAGCCGATTACACTTTTACAACTTAACTATCCTTCCAGTTCCCATAATGCACTTCTCTCTTCGTACTGCGCTGAACACGATTTTTCTATTCTTACAAACACTCTTGCTGGTCACAATGTGCTAACCCCTTCGGCAGCGTCCGAAGGGGTTAGCTTTCCGCTTACATCTTCCGATGTTCTTGCCTTGGCATTTTTATGATCGGTCACGTGGGAGCTTTCCGGTGCACTGATTGCCTCTTTGTTTCCAGATTATACTAATTTTTACTCCTCCTTACACGTGATAAACATTTACAGCGAGTCAGGTTCCGCTCAAAGTCGTTCGATGAAGTCAGTGCAAATGTTCTTCCTGGCGTTTTCAGGCTCCTGAATGGGCAAAACATTGCGAAAATTAGTAGAATCGCTTATGACAATCGACGCGATTAAGCATTTGAATGATTGCAGACATGGTGGACATTGATAAATATATTTTATGACACATATCATACGAGCACTTGAACATATTCAAGATCTGTGCCAGATGAGTGCCTCAATACCTCCGTCAGAGGTGAATGGCGCCAGGAAACACCTTCGTAATGACTTCATGAAAAGAATCTCAGCGGAAACTGGCTCTCTGAAAAAGAGGAAAAAAGGTATGGACGAGAATAGCTTAGGCAGTGTAGGTGACACTGGTTCATGCCGCGTTTTGAACGGTGACACTGGTTTATGCCGCTTAGTTTTTGAAGACGTAGAGTGCGCTGTTTTGGTATTGCGTTCACAAGAAGTCTTTCGAAAGGGTGAATCTTCGTCTTTGTATTGATCTACATAGCGCCGCGTGCGTGGCGGAGTCGGCAACGCCCGACAACGTGGCGGAGTCGGCAACGTTTTTGTTTGTTCAAATTATGTATGCGTTTCCGTGCATCTTTTTTATGCAAAACTGCATGTAGGTGTCAACGGTGCACCCTTATGTAGGCCTATGGGCTGTTTAGGGGCACCGGAAAAGTACAATAAATAAAATAAATAAAAAAATACTAATCTGTATACTTCTGGAAAGTTCCATCCCATTCTAGGCTGTCATCTTGTGCTCTGGTTCGGCACATTCCCGAGCGTGGTGCATAAAAAGAGCAGTAACGCACCGTTTAGGGGCAGTCCTCTCGTCACCATGGCAAAACGCCAGCAAATTACTCGTTCATTTTGAAAAGCACAATTAAGTTCGGCTATTAAATTTTTGATGACCGCTACTTTCTGGTCTATCAGAGTTGAAAGACTAGCCATCAATAAGTGTGGCGTAAGATGTTCCCCTTTGGAGCACTCACTTAAGCGACATTTGGTTCAACAAATGCAGAAAACTACCGGTGGCGCGTTCGCACTAAGAGTGCCGTAAAATGTACGTTCATGATGCAGTGTTTTCTCTCGACCTCCTGGGCCATCCGCGCCCTTTCCAACGTTTGACATATCTTCACCGCATTGATCGTGCCACCCAAAAAATGACGAAAACCTTGATAAAACTGAGTGTCATTTAGCACTCACCTATTTAATGTGTGAAATCACCTGACTTCTAAACATTTTCGCAAACAATAAAGGAACTTTCGTTTAATTATTCCACGCAGGAACATCGTCGCCGCCTTCTGCTTCGCTACATGACTGGTACGTCATACATATTTGCTAAGGGGTAGCTCATCGCTGATGAAAAGGCTCCCTAATACTTTCCCCCAAGACAGTCGTGTTGCCGTAGCCGAGCGAAGAGGGGTCCGAAGATTATTGACCTGTTCTTTCGATCGCCACAAATCCCAGCGCATTTGGGCAGATGTAGCAGGCGTCTCGGTAGACCGCACACCAACCGTTACGACACAGAGCTAGATTGGTGCGCTGTATAGACGTTATAGGAGACGATTAGGGTGCCGACACCCAATTCACCGGAAGTCTTGTGGGCGCCGCCATTTTGCTTACTAGCGCAGGGCAGGCATCCTTCATTATGGTTACGATTATAAAATACGACTTCCAGAACTTTAAATCTAGTCTTAAAAAGTTTGGGTGATTTGGCTTTTCCTGTGGCAAACTGTTCTAACTTTGATAATTTCTAGAGGACGGGAAAGCGTGATTTCAGATAATGTTTCATACAACTGGCAACAACGATTTCAAGCAACAAAATGGACGAAGGGATGTTACTATGAAGTGTAGTTTATTTAGTGTCCATTTATTTAGTTTGTTTATTTAGTGGCTTCCCCCTGTCAATCGTGTTCCCAAAGCCGAGACAAGCCAAGCGAATTCTTGAGAATATTGACCCGTTATTTCGATCACCGCAAATCCAAGCGCGCTTACCCAGACATAGCAGACGACTCGGTACACCGCGTAGCAGTCGTTACGAGCCGCGTCCGGATAAGCAAAGCAGACGAGCCCAAAACGCTTCTGCGATGAAACTGAATGAAACTGCTCTTGTTGTCTGAAATTGCATCGGAACATCTCCCCGCCCTCGGACGCTTAATCTATCGTTCTTGTTCAGTTTCCTGTAAACCAGCGACGGCTTGGCGACGGCGTTTTGAATGTGGAGACAGGAAACGAGCACAAAACACGCGCTGTAAACAGTCGCGCAGCGCCGGTATACATTTGTAATTGAAAGCAGCGTTCGGAACTCTCGGCACGGGACGGATTCCCTTCGTGTCCCGTGTCGTTCTCGGGAAAGACTAACTGCAATCGGAGAGGGTACAACGCCGGCTGCCAATACCATCTGTCGAAACGTCGGCTCGTTTTCCGGTTGCTGATTTCTTCTTTTCTTGATACCCCGAACGATTAACATTGTTTGTTTTTCCGCCGTACTTCTCAACCGCTTTGTTTGCATAACCAATCTTTGAGAAATGTTTCAGTTCCTCTTTTTTTTTTATTTTAACTATTGTCCAGTCATTTAAGACCATGACAACTCGTCGTTGTATGGTCTAGTTCATACAAATGTTTGTTTTTGTCTGTTTGTTTAGTAACATACTTGCTTAACTTATGTGGTAGGTTACCTCAGGTGAACTTCCGGCATGGGTTTTTGACTATATTCCATAAAAAAAAATCATTGGGAAATTTTTGAGAGAGGAGTGTTGTGAGCTGGGCTAGTTGGTACGATGACATTTGGAACATAACGCACGAAGGACGAGAACAAAGATAAGTGAATTTTTGAAGCCCATATTATCAATAGTTTCAGAGACCGCCACCTTAACAACCCTTCCGTGGGGCTGTCGGATGAGGAAACCTTATAGTTCTGTAAGTACGTGTGTGAAAGAATTATTTTGTAGGTCGAAATTATGTTTGGGTATCCTGCAGTTTATACAGTGTGTACTCTGCCTTTCAAGCTGTGTCTGTGTGGCGCTTTTGCATCCGATATTTTTTAATGCTTGCATCTTTTTTCTTTGTGTATTATGTTCAGTTACGAGTCGATGCGTGTGTGTCTTGTGTGTTCCTTTCTTTTGTCCTCAATCGGTTCCGTAACCCGCCACCCCCCCTCAAAAAAAAAAAAAAAAAAAAAAACGCGTATTATTATTACTGCTATTGCTCCTCTTTCTTGTGCGCTGTAATGTTTCAAATGTCACCAGGGAGGCATAGCATACCAGTTCCAATCGGGAAATTTTGTGCTCGCGGAAGTCAAGTTGTTTACTACCCAAACTAACCAGTCGAAAGTTCCATCCAGACAAAGATTCTTTATGTGGGATTCAGACCCGTTGGACATTCAGGCCTGGTTGAAATCTTCGGTCTCTGGATATTCAGGCAGTGGCACGTTGGACATTTCGTCGCGGTTGGATCTATCGTCACGTTGCACATTCAGAATCGTTGCACATTCCGCCTTGATTGGAAGTTTTGTCTCGTGGGACATTCAAACTCGGTGTACATACCGTCTTATTGGATCCTCCCTCTCGTTGAACACCCACACTTGTCGAACATTCCGTCTCGATTGAATCTCCCATCGCGATGCATATTGTTGCGAAATTGTGCTCGCGCGCGTGTTTAGTCTAGCTTGATTTTACGTTTATATCTTCTCCAATATTTCGCTCGTCTCCACGGCACGGCGCATGATATCTGCCGATGTCGTGAGGCTCAAAATGGGGTCAAAAGTTTGGGAACTATGTAACGGTACATTTAGTTTATAGAACCCCGCCAGGAGATGTTTTTTCCTGTGCAGGTGGTTTGGCTCTGCATATAACTTGTTTGTCTTGGAATGTGCTCTTCTGAGCTTCGTTCCAAATGTGTTTTGTCTCGTGTAAGCGGTTGTTTCTGGGAGGTCCACATTTGCCTCGGGCTCCGAGCCTTGTGATTGGTGCTAGGAAAACTCCCTGGGATTGGTTGCCAAAGTGGCCATGTAATGTTTTCAAACTCAGGCTCCGGAGGCCCAGAGAGAAGATCTTTCACCCCCCCCCCCCCCCCCCCCCTTTCCCCAAACCAAAGGTGACAACGGAAGCGAAGGCTTCGAAACGCTTCTTTTGCCGTCCCTTCTACAATACTCTCATCATCATCCCACAGAGGACTTGGCTCCTGGATATTACCCTGAACATCACCCTGCCTCCGGAGGCCCACGTGCACGTCTTATCGCCTTCGGCTGTAAAGTCTTCGGCCCGCTGACTCGCAAATTTGGGACCCCTTACGGCTTTGGAGGAGTTCGGCCGTGATCGGGGTACCCGCTCAAGTTGTGGTCCAGGAGGACGGCAGAGAAAGTCGAGAGGTTAGGTGTAGTACCCCCAAAAGTTTTGTCTCACATCTTATGAGGTGCAAAAGTGATGTAAATAGTATTTTGTCTATGTTCCTTAAATAAGCACTTGTTTGTTAAAATCAGAATCTTTATTAACGGAAAAGAACCTCTGAAACTATATAATGTGCAAAAGTGATGTAGATAGTAATTTGTCTATGTTCCTTAAATAAACAGTTGTTTGTTCATACCGGAATCTTCATTAACGGAGAAGAACCTATTTTCCTTGTTACAGTATTCCACTTCGCATGTCATGTGATCTATTGGATATTCAGACTCTTTGGATATTCACTGTTGATTCGACCTTCCGCGTCTCGTTGGGCATTCGGACTGGTCGGACATTGCGTCCGATTGCGTCCTCCGTCTCGTTGGACACTGACTCGTTGGACATTCCGTCTCGAATGAATCGTCCATCTCCATGGATATTCCGTCACGCCTTTTAGGTGGGCTGTACGATATCCAGGCTCGTTTCATCTTCTGTCTCTCTAGAAATCCAGGCCACAAGCGCAGTTTTCCCACGAACTGAGGTGACAAGGTAGCTATAAACTCGGAAAGTGATGGGGGCGGGAGGAGATTGAAAGAAATAGTATAGTTTAGAAGTAGTTTTAACACTTAAAGGGGGATGAAATCACTCTCGTAATTTCTATCTAATAAAGTAATCAGAGTATTACAAAGTTTCCCCAGAAGTAATCGATTCCAAGAGATCTGATTACTTGTAATGGGTACCGTCCAAGTCTCGTGGAGGGCCAAATCTGACAGACAGTGTAATTCGGTGCTCCTACAGAGATTTGGCGCAAAAAGACGGAACGTGAAAAGAGCGTGCTGGGGTCGTGTTGTCATATTGGAGTCGATTTGCGCGGAGTTGAATTCCTGCCTCAAGACTAAACGCTCGCAAAGCTGTTGATCGGCTAGCGTACAAAAAGATAAAAAAATAAAATAAACGTGGTTGTAAGGACCTCTTATAAATGCGTCGTCTGTTTTTTTTTTTTCGTTTTGAGTGACTTTTTTAATAAAAAAAATTTGAGCTAGTTACAAGTGCTGATATTTTCGGCTACATTTATTACACTGCATTCAGATGTCTATGCCATCCAATTTATTAAAAAAATATAAACAAACATGAATCCCCATACGATGTCATTTCGTAATTGCTCTTCCGAGCTACCTCGGAAAAATATCGCGTACTAACAAAAAGATTCCGTGCTCCATCTAAAAAAAAAAAAAAATATAAAAAGAGGAGAATGCCCGAATGATTTTGTATCGATTACGAAAAAAATGCGTGCGACGTTAAGTAAAACACTAGCAAAAAAAAAGAAAAAGAACAGCAATGCGGCACATTTACAACACGCAGGTGATTCGCAGGCCGTCTGGCCGGAGACTATCTTGAGATAAAATATGGTCGTCCTGGTTTCTTTTCATGGCGATGGTCTGGAAATTATCGAACGATCGGCTAATCCGAAAGTAATTTGGGCCCCTCGCAGCACCGCACCCATACTTTGGCTCGGCGCAACAACCCCAGACGCGGTGCCGTGGCGTCCGTACCGTTTCCCGCGGCCGTCCAGCGTACATAGCTCGATCCGCTCACTCGCGCAAGCTAACGGTGCGACGGAAGGTACGCGCTGGCCGCACCAACCAGCCGCCTCCTTTTCACCGCCACCCGGCCCAGCTCTCTCCGCGTGGGTGCACGAACGAAAGCGCTATCACGTAACTGAAGACAGACGTACGACTGGTCCTACCAAGGTGCCTGAATGTCCTTCTCTTATAGATTGATGACATTCGCTGTATGGTACTCGACGTCGACAGCATGCACGCGAAGGGAAAATGCAAAGAAATTGACGGAAACAAAATGCCTAGCACTGTCGATTCCAAAAGCTGTTACCAGCAAGACGCTCTTTTGCGCTCTCCGAAAAAAAAAAAGAACAAAAAAAAAAAAAACAGAAACAAAAAAAAAAGTGTTTGGAACAAAATGGTCACATGTCATCACCCTAAAGCAAAGCGCACATGAAGGTACCCTAGGCCCTACTGGCAGGTGTAGCTTTCCCCGCCCTGTCAGCTCTGGGAAAATGTGTCGACCCCGTGCGTCCCTGTTGCGCCCCTCGCGAAGGTCACGTGAGACTCGTCCGGCGTTTCGATTGGCTGGGACGGCTCGCAGCTTTGACTGCGGTCCTTCGTGAGTTCGTTTACGGAGTTTGTACCGGAAGACGGGTCCCGACATCCCCTTGAGCACGCCGCTTCATAAATCCCGTGGCGACGTGATCGCCGCAGTGCATCGCGCGGGGCGAAAACGAAAGGAACCAGATAAGAAAAAAAAGAAAAAAGAAAAAAAAAAAAAAAGATGGGCGAAGCTTTATGTAGAGGTACTCGTGAAAAGAGTCGAGCGTGGTTCGAAATATCACGTTCTCGTTAGTTCCCTCGGGCAATACGCGAAACCGACCCCGCAGTTGTACCTACCATCGTTCTGTACACGCGCAACTCGTCGCTTTTTTTTTCTTCTTTTTTTTGAGGGGTTGGCTGGAACGTGATGTGGGCTCGAGTATTCTTCCCGCGGTCGTTTCACAAAGAAAAAGAGAAAGCGGTGCGGAGCAGTCAACATTTATCAGCAAACACCATCGGGCGATGCCAGATCTACTAAATGTCGGCATGGCGGACATAACGAGAGAACAAAGAGAATAAAAAAAAGGACGTTTAAAGCAGCACGTAGAGCTCGTACCATTCAACAATGAGCTGGGCCCACGGAACGAGAACCGCGCTCTTGACGACCGACGACAGGCGTACCGGTAGTTATTTTGTTTAACCGTAAATGTTCTTAATACTCGTTGCGTCAAATGGGGTATCCGTTAGCTCGGGTAGCCTGCCAGATCCATAACACATGCTGACTGGCTCAGTATTGTCGCCAAGTTATGCCTACGTGACTATGTTTGTTTAGTTTTTCTTTGTTCAGTGTCTCCCTCCACGGGTCCCCCACTCTATGTCGGTTGCTGGTCGCCGCCGCGAGCATGGGAAGTGAGTTCTCCGACTAAAAGTGGATCACGAAGATCCCCGCTCTTGGTGTCAAGTTGTGCTGTTTGTGTCTGTCCTCGCCACGTTCATGGCCCCCTGGTCCACGGACCGTACTGCCTGAATCTCTGGCCGTCGGCAGTGGGCGACAGGAAAGTGCTGGACAAGGCTGCGCAGCGCATTCCGTTGCAACCAAACGCGAGTCCTTGAATCAACCTTGTACAAAGAGCAAGTTCGTTTTTTTTTTTTGTTTTTTGTTTTTTTTTGTTAGCGTTGCTTGCCTCGTAGGGGTACCAAAGGGGCGGTCAAGCTGCAAATAGCATCTTTTTTTCCTTTGGTTTTCTCCCATCGTTGATGAAAATAAAGAAATCTTTCAATATCAGGTTTTTTCTTTTTTTTGCAGAGGCCGTAGTCACGTCACAACGCCAAGCTCTGACTGCCTGATTAAAAAAAACAATATAGTGGGTAGACCTCAAGGCATCTAACATTGATGTCTACCCACTAGCCTTTCAATCAAAGCCAATCAGATATCGACGTCGTTCTGACGTCACCGCCACTCTTGCGGAAGAAGCAGGCTACTTACTCTCCAGGAGAGGACACGACCGGTATCGCTTCTGTTCCCAGCGTCGGCTGCGGGCCCTGTATAATAAGCCGGCTGCCATGACGCGCCCTATTCCCTCTATGAAGTCCAGACGCACCGCAGCCTAGGTTTGGGATCCGCCGTGCATAATTTCGGGGTCCGAGCCGCCGGAGGAGCCCTATATACAGCTGCGCTCTGCGGAGACGTGTGTATGCGACGAGAAAGCGACCCGGCCAGGCGGTGAAGCAACGCTGCCGGAGATTGCACGCGCTCACAACCGTCTGGACGCATTCGATCTAGCATGTGGCAATTCTCGAAGTAATTAATCTACCTGGAAGGTAAGGTACCGAGGGAAACCTAGGCATGAAGAGGCTCAATCCTACTGTTCCGATATCAACTGAACGTTTTTTTTTAAAACTCCCGTGTGCACAGAATGCTTCACTAACGATTAGAATAGTTTTAAATAAAAGCAAGAGGACAATTCAAATACAGATATGACTCCGTCGAAATAAAGATATACACCCCGGCATACCTTAGACCTTTAGAGTAAAAAGAAAAAAAAAACAAGGAGGAAAACATAATTAGCGATTGAATTACCGAAATTGCAGGAATTAATTTATGAAATATTCGCCTTAGCTGGCATGTTTCCATTAGAGACGGGCTGCAGCAGACTTGTTGCTACATTTGCTTTCCTAGATATTTTCCCACAGCACTCTTAAAGAGAAGCTAAAACAATTCTGTATTTGAGAAAAAAAAAAAAAAAAAACAACTTAAATTGTTTTTTTTTTTTGGCCTCGGAGATCACGAATATCAAAATTATATTTCAGAGATATGCAGCAAATAGCCGAAACCGCGCTTTTAATATAGCGCTGAAGTCCCTCCTTTTCGGCGTGTTTAGTGGAAGGAGAAATCGAGAGGTGTTATACAGATATCTCAATATTTTCGCGCGAAAACATGCCCAAACATTAAAAAAAGCGAATTATCTTTTTTGTTTCTTATTTCTTTTTTTTAGGCAGCATGCGCAAGGCAAGTGAAACCTCTGGGTATGACTTTACACCCAGCATTTCATTTTGTTTCCTGGTTTTTACGCATCCATTCATTCGTTCGGGTTAAATGCTTGAGATACTCAAATTCATGGGGCAAAAATACGCCAAAATTCATCCCTAACTCGTTCCTTTCTTTCAGACGCTCTTCAGCTTCCCTTTAAACAGTAGCTTCACTAACGCTGAATAGCGGTGATAGTCCAATACATTTTACGCGACCATTTTGAACCAGTTACGTAGGCAAGTTGAATAACTTAACTCGACAGTCGACAGCTAGTACCGCCGTAAACCTCTGACGGATTGCGATTGCATCACCTGCGGTTGGAATTGTGACAACAAAAAGTGTTGATTTAATTGTAGTCGGATACAGGTAAAGAATGAAAATGTGGCACGCGATATCAACTTTCGATAACCCTTCGGCGAACATGAAGCCGAAGCACCACGAAAGGCAAAGAGAGCGTAGTTGTAAACCCAAGCCTGGGGTAGGGACAACAAGGGACGAAAACACAGAACGACACTGACGAAATGCCAAGGACGAAGCCCTTAACAGAACTTCCCAAACCATTCTTTACGTAAGAATAAATGTACTTTTTCCTGAAAGGGAGCACAAGTCGAACCATCTAGGCGATTGATGGTCGATGAAAAAATTCGCCTGAATAAGTAATAAATTTGCCTTGATAGGTCATATATGTCGCAAGGAAGTGCATAAATAAAAACAACAGCAACAACAAATGACGAATTATTAGTTTTCGTCCCACATTTTAAGTCGGGAGCGATTCCGCAACCAGCTTCTATTTTGAGACATTTACTTCAAGATAGAAGCATATTCTGTAACTCCTTCAAAATCAACCTGACGCTCGCAAGGTGAAAATGAAAGAAGCCATGAAACGGGTTTTTAACTTCTTCCTCCTTAGTTTTAATCCTCAACTCAAAAGCCAATTGAGGAATAACATGGTTGTTACATGCTTGGGCACCCGTACGACCACTCCGACCTTCCACCGTGCTCTTTAAGCACACCACAGAACTCGTCATTCGCAAGTTATGATAAGTTCCGTCAGGGCACTCATTGGCCGCGAACGCGAATCCAAATATTCGTGAACTGATTGACTGCTGGCGAGCACCTAAGTCCGAGTGACGCAGTTTTCGTCGCCAATGCGTGGGCTGGGGTCGGCTGACATGCTTTGGCTACCGCGGATGTATCATAGTGAAAAGGCGGAGAGATTTTGAATTAAATGAGGTAGGAAATAGCCCGCTATATTTTCAAATGCTGGTACCGAAAAGGTGGCCTTTTGACTCTCTACTCTCTTTCCTTTAGTCCATTAACAATATGCGATTGGTAAAGTCCCAATCTAAAATCAGTTGTCCCAGCCCAACAATTCATTTTATGGCCCCTTTAGAAAACTTTAATTATATATCTTCTTTTCAAAGAGTGGAGTTTTTTTAGCGATATACGTGTTCCATTTGGGCACTTCGAAAAAGTGTTTTTTCTTAAGTTAGGTATAGTCTTGACTTCAAGGAGCGAATATCAGGCGAAAAAAGCGACGATTTTTGCTCGCCAGCATTCGCTCCGCGGGCGGCGTCAGAACTGCGGCTGTTGCGCCACGCGCAAAGCGAACGTGCCGCCAGGGGCAAGTTTGCTGCACATTCACTCAACAGAACTCACACACCCGTCTGTCATCGCGCACGTGGCTAATTTAGTGACGCGCGCCACTGCAAGCCGGCTACCGCCGCGGAAAGCGTTGATGCAGCCGGCTTTCCGCGACTAGTCAGACCACGGGCACGGGAGCAATGCTTTGGTTACGTTGCACTGCCAAGAATTAGAAATGACGAGACAGCCGAGAAATGCAACGCCACAACACCTAGATAAGCGCAGACTAGCGACTATTTACTTTTTCTTCCCCACAAAAGTGAAAACAGGGACCATTAAATTTTTTTCGAGCGCAGCTCTTGGGCTCCCGTTTCCGCGTTGAGCGGCGTCGCCGTCACCGACGGCGTAACCGCGTGACGTCACACTTGACGTCACGTATGACGTCAATGGGGTCAGGAGGCTCACGAGTGACGTCACGAGGGTCACGAGTGACGTGACACTGGCATCCCCTTCCCTCCTCCCCCTCAAGAGCTGCGCTCTAATTCGGCATTACACAGAATTGCAAACGTCTTTCATTTTTTTTTTCAACTTGTTCCTCCTTAGCTTTTCTATTCAACTATAAAGCGAAATGAGAAATGACGCGATCGCGACGTAATAGTACACCGGAGGTGATGACCCCAAGCTTCCACCGTGCTTTCTAAGCACACCATGAAACTTGTCATTAGGAAGTGATGATGCGTGCCGTCACGGCTCGTACTCGCCACGAACGTGAATTAAGATATTCGTACACGGATTGATTGTTGACGAGTGAATACGTCCGAGTGACGCATTGCTCGTGTCCAGTGCGTGAGCTCCGGAGGGCTGACGTTCTTTAGCACCGCGGATGTATCACAGTGAAAACAAATACTTTACAAGGGGAATACCATTCCACTCCTCGAAAGTACAATAGCCTCGGCGCGGACAGGTTTTCTGGGCTTGGCGAGAGCCATCTATCGTCGCGGAGGTCTCGGCTATCGATGATGTTGATGTTGTACATACCAAATTCATGGTTGTGGTAATGCGCGAGACACGTGCCGCGCGCGTGTCTCGCGCGGCACGTGTTTCTGAAGCGGAACACTTTTAGTGGACCGTACGCTACAGCTTTGCGTACGCAAGGAAATTGCGGGTCGTGAGTGCGCATGCGCAGAACGCAATAAAAGGGCTAGCGTATTGCGTACGCACGCACCGCTGGGGATTTTGCGTTGCTGGCTAGCGGGCCTTGCGGGGCGCTCTCGAGAGATCTCGAGACCCAACGAGAGCGTTAGTTTCAAGATGGCGGTTGCCTCGACTAGCGCAGCAAGGGCGACGTGGTGTTTTCGAAGTTCTGTGTTACGTGAAATTGCGCGGTTTTTAGCTCGGCGATTCTTTCTGGGACCTGCCGCGGTCGAATCAGATCGCCCTGCAGCTGAAGGAGTGCACAGTGAAAATGTTCGCTGCTCGGAATGTGCGTTGACGCTGCGATCTGCTCAACGCTAAGCCTATTCCCACAGTTCATCGCCGACGGACGAACGACTCAAAAAGAAATCGCCGAAGTTCTCGCTACGCACTGGACATCAGGGTCATGAATTTCATTCCGCGATAGCATTCATAAAAGGCGCCGTTTCCACGGGACGAGTGAAGGAGGCTCCGTGATCGAATTTGGCTACGCACTCGTACTCGTAGTCTCTGTACCCCGCAGAAAAGCGCGCTTGACGAGGCAGCTGTGGCTCGGTTTAATTTGAAATAAAATGATAGGACACATTTTCATTTTCAATATTTCCTTCCAGGAGCATGGTTGCGCTATAAGCACGCGGAATTCTACGGCTCTAGCAAATTTAACCAAGATCATGCGCGGTGTTCACTCGAAAACCTAACGCACAACTGAATTCGGTCGGAGCAGGTTATTTTTAGCGTACGCTATACTATTGCGTATTGCGTACGTAAGGTACAGCAACGCTATACTAAAACTCTCTACTAACTCGCGGTTATGCGTTTCGTGGCTTCACTTAATCTTAAAACCTAGTCTAAATTTCAGTTTTAACAGATTTTGCATTTTGGAAAACGAATGTATATCGGTGTTTTTCGGCTAAAACGGGAGATCCTAGGGCCTACTTATAGGGAAGGGTAGCAAACCTTTGGACGAGAAGAGGGCAAGGAGGGAGATCTTTGTGAAAAACGGAAGTTACGTAAAACGTAAACCCTTAAAGGTGCACTAACGATGCTTAATACTGAGATTGCTCTTGGTTATTACTCATTCTATGGGATCATCTTAGCATCTCAGAAATCGAAAAGTTATGCTCGTGTCACGTCTATTTCCTTGCTAAAAATCTGATCGAAGTTTGTGCCACGCCCCTTCCCGAGCAAAAAAATCTGGAGCACAGAATTCAGTGGAGGCTCCGGCGGCGTGACGCTAGGCGCGCGTCAGCCAATCGCAAGCTGCCTTTCAAGAAGGGCGGCTTACGAATGGCTGACGCGCCCCCGTCGTCACGCCGCAAGCGCCTCCGCTGGATTCTGTGCTCCAGATTTTTCCGCTCGGGGAGGGGCGTGGCACGAACTTCGATCACGTTTTTAGTAGGGAAAGAGACGTCGCACAAGCATAACTTTTGTATTTCTACGATGTCTGGGTCCCGTAAGATAGTTTATCACCAAGAACGAACAATCTCGGAGACGTCTTTAGTGCACCTTTAACGTATATTCCATGTGCTGCTCGTTATTCGGTGAACGTTTTTATCATCTGCACATATTTCGACATGGCGTTAGAGACGTATTGATTTATTTCGGAATTTATTGCCGGGATAATTATGATAACCACCGCTTAATCTAAAAAAAAAAACACAAAAAAACTAGAGTAACTACGAAGGCGCCGACCAAAGTTACGGTCGAGCTGCTCCAGCCAAAATTAATCTAACCAGCCTTCCAGACATGCCAAACAATACTTTGTTCGGAGAAATTATGGCTCTTTCCTGTCACTAGCCGACAACAATAAACAGCCATTTCGGAACGCCAGAGGAAGGCACACAGAAGAGGCAACGAATATATATATATAAAAAAGAAAATTGACGTAGTACCTAATAAAAATGCACACAAAGAAGCAAAAATATACGTTAAAAACCCAAATTCACGGATGCGTGAAGCATAGCTCGGAGCAGTTAGCGGCCGAGATGATAACAATCTAACAACAACAAAAGTGGCGGAGGCGGCAAAGATAATTGCATAAAGGCCCCTTTCGTTTTCTACCACCCAAAACAAGAATATCAGACGTGGAGAAGTCCCCACAACGAAACGGCTCCAAAACTAAATCGAAACATAATCAGAGGAAGTTCTCTGGGTTCGCCACAACAAGGGTCCGTCTTTTTCTTCGTTGCGTTTCTGCGTATCTTCCCGTTGATCGAAAATGTCGCATAAAAAAAAACAAAAAAACAACAACAACAACAACAGACTTCTAGGAGCACGTCCTCTATACATGGCCATACCACGATACCAACACGCGCGGTTATAAGAGAGTTTTAGTAGATCGTTCCGATACCTCCGATAGCCCCGATAACGATACTATGCATGCGCAAGGGAGGCGGTGGCGGAGTATCGGGTATCGTTATCGGAGTCATGGGAACGATCTACTAAAACTCTCTATTAACAGACCACACCGACGAACGTCAGCCTGTCTGCGAACATTGTCCGCGAACAGATTTGGTAGGATGCTTAGCGGAGATCGAAACCCAATGAAAAACGTATTGACCGCGGACTTCCTTAAAAGGGGCCTTGACACAAAATATATATAAAAAAAAGCATTTAAACCAAAACAGCTGGAATGTAATTCTCTCTCTCTGCGAAATCATAAACAAGCAAGCAAAATTAAACAGCCAATTATCCGAACTACCATGGCAACGGATTTTCTTTCTGTCTCTCCGGCTCATTGACAAAATATATTTTTGTTTGCTTTCTTAATTTTGTTTCGTGCTGTTTAAGAGAGCTCTACGTTTTTTTGTTTTTTTGTTTTTTCTTTTTTCAGTCTCCGAGGAAACGCTACAGACCTTTAAGAAAAAACGGAGTATATACACAAGCGTTTCTCGGGCGCTGCGCGATTCTCTTGCTGCGAAACAACGGAGCGTTGTATGGTCTTCATGAAAAATGAACCAAAGTTCAATTTATTCTTTGCTTTATTATTATTATTATTATTATTTATTTATTTATTTATTTATTTTTTTTTTTTTGCTCTCTCCAACAGCAGAATGTTTCGAGTAGCTTGGCGCACAAACCCCCGGGGATGCTAACTCCATTGGGTCGAACCGCCTTTCGGGAATAAGTTCAGCGAGGGGAAACCACTGCAAAATTTCGCCCCCCCCCCCCCCTTTTTTTTTTTATACCGCTTTTTAGTGCTTCTTGCATGCTGCTCGTCTTGAATAGCGTGGAAAGAGATTAGACCTTACAAGCAAAGCAGCTTATGTGTGCTCGACATCGCTAATCCGACGGAGCGTGGCCTGTGTCATATTTTATCCGCCTACGACGGCACAAGAGGACGGGAGGAACGCATATCAGGGGGTGGATCTTTGAGGATTGGTTTAGATTTCGAGCGCGCCTTCTGCCTTTATAGAACGATGACACTTCCCAAACGGTAGCATCTCTGCATCCCCTCTTACGAGTTTCTTTATCCCAAGAAGGCAAACAATCGAGTTCGACTGAAGTTTACGAAAGGAAGGAATATATTGGTTTTCTTTCGGCCTGCCGGTCAAACCGTCGTATGCACATCTGTAGCCTTTTTACGACGCGTCTTCTCGTTGTTCTCTCTTATTTCCCCTTTATTGCTACGACCATAAAGAATACAAAGCCGCACAGACTGAGGTCGCGTAATGAGGATCACATGTTAACACATCCGTCGAGCCAGTACATCCACCGAGCCATTACCTTCATCGATGGATGCGAGGGCCCGGTGGATATACTAGTTCGTTGGATGTGTTGACATGTGAATGGATCTAGCTGCTCGACGGATGTAGTTGCTCCATGGATGGGATTACTCATCCTTCCTGTTACGACGCTTAGCGTGCCATTACATCCATCGTGCTACAGCATCCATAGAAGCCAAGATGGCCGCCGTTGGGCTATTTCCGTTATTCACATTCTTATCCGGAGAGCAAGTTTGTCTGCTTCTTTTACAGGAGTTGTGGCGACGTCAGAACGCCGAGCCCCGACTGATTCTGAATGAAAGATGGTGGGTAGACCTGAAGGAAGCTTGCTTCGAGGTCTACCCACTATCCTTCATTTAGAGCCAATCAAAGCTTGGCGTGTATCTGACGTCACCGAAACCCCTGCGTATTGTTTCGGGAGCCACAGGGAACAAACGGTCAGTCCCAAAACGTGATTATATCACAATTAAATTCTATAAGACAGTCAGAATTCTTTTTTTAAGCCAAATAAAAGGTGCGATTCTGTGTACCGTCCTAGTTCTATAATGAAGATTATATTTACTACAGTTTGAGTGTGAAAAAAAGCAATAACTAAAGTATGATCACTGTGGAAATGACGAACAACTGCCGACGAAAGTGTTCGACATTGTAATGGGACGAGGGGGGGGGGGGGGGGATACCAATATACACCCAAAATTAACCCATGAGCCTGTTTCAGCCACGTCATGTCAAAGCAGAAAAAAAGAAACACGAAATAAAACATTTACTTAAACAAAAAGGCCAAGTTTAACGGAAAGAAATATTTATCTGCAGGCTTATTTCTGCCCTCACTGAACAGTCCGGGGGGCTGCTTCTCTCTTAGGGAACTACGCCCTTTCTCTCGTTTCCTTTCCTTATCAAAACTGAGACGATTCCCAGGTGTTTCAAGTCACGCGCGATTTTCCCGTAAATTGGAGAACACTACTGTTTCCTTCAAAATTAGCACTGATAAACTCTTATTACTAGATTCGGCACCAAATATTTTACCCTGAATCTCAGGAAGGAATACCCCCACCCCCCCACCCCTTTCTTCAAATTGGAAGAAAAATAAACCCCAAAACGCGGAAACCCTAAGCCGGGTTCACTCTACTAATGCAGAATACAAAAGACAATGTGCCAGCAAATTTTTTTTTTTTTTTTTTCACTTGCATGAGAGTTTCGTCGCCCTGATCGTGCAAAACTTCTATACAGACATGTCAGAACATGTGCATGAAGCCAACATGCCTCAAAGGTTCTTCAGGCCTGTCTGCGAAGAATTTTGTCATTATATACAAGCAGAGTGACTGCAGCTTTAAAGGCACATACATTGCAGTAACGGTGGGATATGGAGAGCGTGATGCACAAGTGGTACAATGAATTCCAGCAAAACGTTTAGCCTTTTCCTCTGGTGAAGAAGGAAGACCAGCGGAGCTGTACAATGGAAAGTAATGGCCGGCCGCAAGTCGGCAAGCTAGAGTAGAAAGGCTGCCGCCATCTATGAGCGACGGCGGCAACCTGATACAAGGGTTGCCGCCGTCGCTCATAGATGGCGGTAGGTGTCCAGAGTTTGATGTCTCCAGTTTTTTTTTTGCGGGGGACACGTTTCTGGGGAAACTAGCCCTTAACAGCTCCGCCGCAAAAATCTGATGGATTCATCGACCATTTCTTAGCTAAGACGGTTTAATCTAAAAAAGTAAAGAATTTAGTCAGCATTTTGGTTAAAACAACACCAACCAAAAAAACCTTGCGATAAAAAAGAAGTCAGGAGATGACTGTGCCACACCTAGCTGATTCTTTCTTTTGACGTCTGCAACAAAAAACAAACAGGGAAATAATGAGCGGCCTAAATGTAGGTTATGGGGCTAATAAAACATTTTCTAACTACAACATGAGCGAGGAAAGCGTATCATTATTCTAATATCAATAAATTAAGTAGCTATATAGTAAAATCTCGGGCAGGGGCGCTCAACGGTGAAGTGCGGTTTAGGCATTCCATAGAAAGCAAGAGCGTTTCCAAATTTCTTGATGCTTTAAGGCAACTCCAAGAAACAAGCGACCGAGCGTTTACCATTAGCCTACCATTATGGCCATTTCCCGCAAATGGTCGGCACTATGTATCGACAAAGAAAGAAACGTTTCCGACGGAGCTCTGAAACTCGTTATTCAGTTATTACGCCTGTATCGTTGGTGCAAACGAAGGGAGAACAAAATCGCGACGTGTTGCATTCCAAAAAGGTAGGCTACCGCCTTCTACACGCTGTTAATACGGAGCTTTAGCAAACCGTTACATTGATTCGGGTGTCACACGACCCGAGCCTTTGAAGCATGCTTTTAAGAGCGCGCATGGGTGATACCGCGACCGCAGGGCGAGCGCTTAAACACGTGCTTCAAAGGCTCCGGTAGTGCGGCATACGCGGAAGACGGTAACGGTTTGCTAAAAGTCCCCATTGTGCGCTGATACCGTTCCGTATGTTCCTCCCAATAGAAAGTCTCAGTAAATCGATCCAGTAACTCTTATAACGGTACTCCCTATCCCGCTGGCGCCTTTGAGCATGCAGCGTATTGTTACAGGAAGCACACTAATGATCTCCTAAAGCTCCCTGATATGGTTGACAGTGGCCTCTTCACTTACGATGCATGTGCGTAGCAAATCTCGGGAAAGTACCATAATTGACATGTAGGAACGAGCCACTTATCATTTCTATCAACCCTGTGCAGAAGCAATCTATGCTGTTTCACCCAGACCTGTACGGGTTACTGACGAAAAGTAACCGATTACAATTACAATTACTTCACGGTAAAAAGTAACCAATTACAATGACAATTACAGCCTCAATAAAGTAATCGAAAAATAACTGTAAAGTAATTAATTACTTCCGACGTTACTTTTCAGTGAACTCTTTTTATTATTACCAGTAGCGTAATCCTTATAATCCCAAACTCAGTTGTTAAAAAAAAAAAAAAAAAGTCTTGACCGTTTTTGCTTAGAGCTGAGTGAGTGACGCCAACACACCCAATCCCTCTCGGGAAAAAAAATGAAATAAAAAGAGCGCTGTTGAAATACATTACTCACAAGAGGCTGAATAAGGTCATTTTCATACCCGGGCGTAGTATCCAGTGTACCAAAAAGAAATATACCCAGGAAACGAAGCATAGTGAAGTGGCCTACTAATCCTCGAGATCGTGCTTAGTGGTTTCAAAAAAGAAAAAAAAAAATTGACAATTTACCAGAGCTGCCTGATTCCCCCCCCCCCCCCCCCCCCACCCCAAATCGATAATAATGGTAATTCGTAATTTTGTAATCGATTACAGCAAAAAAGTAATTAAATTACAAAGATCGTTACTCCTTAAAGGAAGTCATTGAAGCATTACAAAGTTACAGTGAAATGTAATCGATTACAAGTAAGCCATTACTTGTAACGCGTTATGTACAAGTCTAGTTTCACCTTATAATGCACCACAGGAAAGGCTACAAGCGCGAACTCTTTGCTCTAGGGCCCATCTCGGCGGCACAAGCGTTCGTGCAAGGACCTTTTTATTTGTTTTTAATTTGCACCGAACTTGAGCGCACTGAACGCAGTAACTTAATGAAACATCTCTGTTCTCGAATTTCGCTGTATTTTTGAAGTTATAGGAACATTAAAATTACAAAAAAAAAAAAAACAGGCAAAAAATAACCTCCCTCATGACGTCCTTGGTTGCTTGAGTGGCCGTGAACTAAAGGAGGATTAGTGAGCTAGCGAGCGGTCAGGGCTGCCGCACTCCGTGTCAACGGCTCGAGAGGGCGCCACTAAAACATGTTCTCGCTAGGCTGTATGAAGCAGGCAGCCCGGGCGGCTCGCACTGCATTTGCTGCGCGATTAAACATTAATACGGCATGACACTTCATTGGCCACAAACGACAGCAAACACGGGGTTCAGAACGGGAGCCACTTCGCGCTGCCATACCGCCAAAAGGCCAAACCGCAAGCCGAAGGCCTTGGGAACGCTCGGAACCGGTCAGATCCTTCAGTCCGTACGACCGCAGCGCCGCCGCGTACATACGGGACCTTTCAACACTCGCCGCCCGTCGGTGCCTGATCCCACTATACCTTTCTAGTATGCGCCGCCTTTTCCACCGCTTGGTGGCGGGTACGTCAACGGGTCATTTCTTGTTTCCGTACGTTCTAAACTGGGTTGTTTCATTTGAAATCGAACACGCTTGTCGGGATGGGTCTTTCGATTATTTTTAAAATTATATATGTAATTTCCCCATTTCTGGAAAGAACAAAACCAATTTTCAAACTTTTTTTTAAAAAAATATTTCGCTTCACAAAAAATTATTGAGTGGAGCAGGTAGAAAATCTGTTTTTTACTCCGTGATTTTTCTAGCCAGTTCTGTACGCTGGTATGAATACAGAAAGCATACAAAACTCACAGTAATTTTTTGTGCTCTTGTATGTTATTTCGACTATTTTTTTCGTTCAAAGACAAATACTTTTTTTTTGTTTATTGAGGTAAAAAATGCCAAACATCGCCTCTTTGACAATCCGGTGACATCTTCAGAGCCTTGTAACTCATGAGTTATTATATTTGTCGCTTACCAAATACTATGCGGGCGTAGCCCTATACATGGGCTATCGACGGCCATAAGTTTAGTTTATTTTATTTTCACTTAATTTTTTATATCAAATTTGAAATATCGCCGAAAATGAAATTAACCGATATTTTGAACCCACTTTATCGAAAAAGGCCATTTCTTAGTTCGTTCAATTTTTTTATTAGTGCTGCCGATCATATGAACTCTCAATTGGCTTAATGCGATTTCCCCTTTTTTTCTTAGAAGAAGATCTCTAGAAGTGACCGAAATCCCCTTCCCCCTTTCCCCCCCCCCCCCCCTCCCCCCGTTTTCAGAACTGCGAAACGCAGTTTCCGCAGGTCGGCTTCGCTGCAATGACTATACTGCTTATTTGTGTGTTCAAATGCAGCGGGTAAATTCATTTTGATTGAGAACACTCGTGTTTGGCTACATATTGTATTTTCTTGATTTTGAGATGATGGCAATTGACATTCCTTAGTCTGGTAGTTAGCGGTGCAGCAGATGTTCCATTATCCGATGTCTAAAGCCAGGGCACAAAGTGCGGATAAAACAGAACGAGCTCTTCATGTAGACAAAACCGGGGTCATATATCTGTTTGTGCTATGCACAGCTTGTAAGACACGTACAGCACGCCCGGTCCTTCGCGCTGTAGGCCCATCTCCGTTACACCCAGGAAGCCTCCGGCACGGGCGCCAATCCATGATGTGTCTTGTCGCGTGCGATCAAAAACCATGTAATTGCCTGTTTGTTTTTTATTTCCAGCGAGCATATAAAAAATATGTAATATCACATGCCCCTTTTTAAGACGGAAAAGCAGTTTGCAGAAAAAAAGTGAGGAAAACGGACTGAGTTTACATGAAGTGAAGACAATGTTTTACAGAAGACAAACACCAATTGGTGATAAATAGTCACTTTTATTAATTAACGCTAATATACTTAGGATGCACTTGTAAAACAATATGTTGTTGTGCTTTAAATAGTCCAGTTCACGAGCAACGCAATATTGGAACTTTTGGACAACGGCATCGGCTTGCCTGTGGAGACGATCGAGCACGGGGGCGAGCTGAACTTTGTACCGCAGCGGTCGGATGCACCAGAGAAGTTCAACAGCGTGGTAAGTCGAGACGGACAGAACGAAAACTGGAGCCAAAGCGAGCGAGCGGTGAACCGGAGACGGTGGCCCTTCTGTTTGAACGAGTGTGTGCAGTCAAAAATAAAAGTGTTGGGTTTTGTTCAAGACTGGATCGATATCTCTGATGCCAAGAAGCAACGATTCCCACATGCACAGAAGGCAGCGAAAGCAGTCACTTAATGTCTCTGTAGACTTTTAGTTTCTCCACTTTGTCGCACCAAACTTAATGCAAAGATTGTACAGCCTTCGGGAATATGGAAAAGCGATTTGACGATTTTATTTTAGGTGGCTACGGTAGACTTGCTTTGGCTAGGCACACAGTGCTTTGGTTGGGGAATAAAAAAAGGTTTGTTCTATTTTCTCCTTCAAAATAAAGCGCGTCCGGCCAAGGTGGACTTGGCACCACTGCATAAACAGCATCGGCGAATGTGTCTTTCATATTGCCGGAGACTGTACATCTCGTGCTAATGTCACCTTAAGTTCCTGGCCCGGCTCGCGAACTGTGCACCACACATGTGAGGAGCGTAATTCTGTGGGAGCACCTACTGATGCCCATTCGTCTTTTTTGTGCCTCCTGGATATATGGATTCCTTTCTCCGGTAAGTCGAAAAGCTGAACGCTTCTTCTCATTGTCCGCATCAAGGAGCCGTCCTGGGAACGAAAATTGTGTACTGTGGCGAGGTGCTTCAAGCCTTACAATTTGTGTATTACACAAACAAATATATGACCCCGGTCTGGCTACATGAAGAGCTTGTTCAGTTTTCTCCGCCCTTTGCGCCCTGGTTTTAGACATTGGATAATGGTACATCCGCTGCACCGCTAAGGATCGGACTAAGGAATGTCAGTTGCCATCATTACAAAATTAAGAATATACAATATGTAGCCAAGCATGCTCTCAATCGAAATGAATTTACCCGCTGCATTTGTATACACAAATAAGCAGTATAGTGAATGCAGCGAAGCCGACCTACGGAAACTGCGTTTGGTCATTCTCAAAACATGGGAGCGATTTCGATAACTTCTAGAGAAGATACAACAAAGAAAGGGGGAAATCGCAGCAAGCCAATTGAAAGTTCATATGATCGGCAGCAATAATAAAAAATTGAACGAAATAAAAAATGGCCTTTTTTTGATAAAGTGGGTTCAAAATATCGGTTAATTTAATTTTCGACGATTTTTCAAATTTTATATAAAAAATGCAGTGAAAATAAAATAAACTAAAGTTATGCCCGTCGATAGCCCCTGTATAGGGCAACACCCGCATAGTATTTGGTACGCGCCAAATATATTAACTCATCAGGTACAAGGCTTTGCGGATGTCACCAGATTGTCAAAGAGACAATGTTTGGCATTTTGCACCTCAATAAACAAAAATACAAAAGTATTTTCCTTTGAACTAACAAATAGTCGAAATAACATGCAAGATCACAAAAAATTATTGTAAGTTTTGTATGCTTTCCGTATTCATACCAGCGTACAGAATTGGGTAGAAAATCGCGGAGTAAAAAACAGATTTCACCCTGCTCCACTCAATAATTTTTGGTGACGCGAAATATTTTTTTTTTTATTTTAAAAGCGGTTTTGTTTTTCCAGAAATGGGGCAATTACATATATTAAAATAAATCGAAAGACACACCCCGACAAACGTGTTCGATTTCAAATGAAACCAACCAACTGCATTTGTTTCCTTTTCTGATCTACAATAGCGAACAAAAACTACTTTTATAAATAAAAGTAGTTTCCACGTTCCTCAGGGTTCGGGCTTGCCCGAACCCCGAGGAACTTGAAAACCACAAAAAAGGAAGACGCTTAAATATGATTGCAGGGTCCCTTTAAGGAGAGCTGCGAACCATGGTGGAAGAAAAACATTTAGGTGATGACTCCGGCCGCTCTTCGCGCGGGGAGCGAGCGCCCAGATCGTGTTCGGAGCTAGCCTCGAACCAGAAGTAGTGAGTTCCGCGCACCGCCGGGGAGGGCGCTGAGTTATTAGGTCTCTCCGCGGCAGCCATGGTGTCGGGGGCGTAGCGTGCTCACCATTATCGCGGTGTAATTAATGGTGTGGTGGTGGTGTGCGACCAGTGGCTGGCCTCGAATTTTGCTTTGGTGCTGTGTCCGATCACAGGTGCGATTGTAGTGCACGAAGGTGAGCCTTAACACGAAGACCAAGAAGCAATGCTATATGAATGTGAAAGAAGTGATTCGTTCCCAACTGCCAACCGGGCTACCGGAACTGTGGAGAGTTAGCGCCCTTGTTGAAAGCTCCATCGAATGACGCTCTCCTGGAGTAATGGTGGAAGAAGCACGGTTTCGGTGGTACCCCATATTTGGGCGCCATCCATCCCCATGCGAGTGAAACCGGGGGCACGGTGTAAGAAACACGTTTTGGGAAGGACCCCATGCTAGGGCGCCATCTGTCTCCGTCCGAGTGAAGCTTGTTTGGTGCAGGAACATAATGTGGCCGCCGCACCGGACGGAGAGTCATCACCTAAAAATGTTTCTTACACCGTGCCACGAACGCTATGAGCTCGCGCTTCTAGCCTTCTCTGCAGTACAACTTAAGGTGAAACGGAGTATATACTACACTTTGTTCACCCTTACAGGGGTGGTGCAAGGTTCAATTGGAGTGTTTTTCACTTGAGACGAGTTTACTGGCACTAGTGGGACCCAAGGATACTCGTACGCAACGACATTCGCCAAGAAACTCCTTTGTCGCGGTGTAATTTCAAGGACAAAAACGAGAGTTTTCATTCAATCTCTCCTTCGAGAAAATTGATGACGTAACTGTGGTATCAAAGTCCCCCTCTAGCATTGCGCGCCCACTCGAATTGTGGCTCGTGATAATCGATAGCTTGAGAGGCATTCGGGTAGCGGCCCGTGTCCAACTGCCTGCAATGTCGACAATAACCGAACCATTACGATGTCTACTGGACGAGTACCGTGTGCTTTGCCGATCACAGTGCATGGCTATGATCGACATTGGTGGCATATAATCGGCTCCAGATCACGTTGCCGCTTGTTCTGGCTGCGATTTGAGGGGGTGAACGCTGCTCGTTATTCTTAATTTTTTTTCTGTGACTTCTTTTGCTTGGGGTGAAAAACGAACCCGTGTTTCATAGGTCATTAACGCCATAAATATGTTTAAAGCGGTATTTGCGCAAAATACAAAAATCGTTGCATCGCCCCTTTCAGCTTAGACTAGAAGATCCGCCTTCAGCGTGAGATTTCTGCCCTTGCTAACACAGGTGTGAACGGGTAGGCACGTGCAACCAAAGCACTGCGGAAGCCAGTGAGCTCGCGCTCAAGGCGGAGCTTCTAGTATAGCTTCAGGGGGAACGGAGTATAGGGTGCCTCAACGACCTTCTGTTTAGGGTGATGCCATCCTTTGTTGTTCCCGATGCCGACAGTATGCGCTATCACGAAAAATAAAAATAAATGTACATAAGTTGTTGCCGCAGTACAGTCGGTGCTAAGAGCGCGCGCAGGGACAGGCTCCTTCACGCGCTTCGAAACAAAAAATAAAAATAAGCGTTCGGAACAAAATGGCCAGATGTCAACACCCTGAAAAAAGTGCGCATGAGGGCACCCTAACCTATACAAAGTAGACGAAAATGCTTAATAATGTAATGGAACGCAAAGTCGCGAGCGAGCTACAAGAATCAGGAAAATGATTCGTGGAGAAGGGGAATAAGAAAAAACAAATCTCCAAACACAGCTAGGTGACTGGCGAGTGGCCAAAAAAATCCGCCTGGTCCGGGTATCGAACCCGGGACCGCTCCATTTCCAATGGAGCGCTTGTACCAACTGAGCTAATCAGGGGTTAGACGTCAGTAGAGCAAACGGGGTTTATCAGCTGCCACCAGTCTCGCACCAACAAGGGTGAAGCTTGCAATTTAAGGTTATGATTAATAATGCAATTAAATGCAAAGTTGCAAGCGAGCTGGACAAGAATGACGAAAATGATCCCTGGAGAAGGGAAACAAGAGGGACACAGGACAAACACAAATCTCCAAACACAGCAAGGTGACTGGTCAGCGGCCGAAAAAATCCACCTGGTCCGGGTATCGAACCCGGGACCTCTCCATTTCCCGTTTGCTCTACTGACGTTTAACTCCTAGTTAGCTCAGTTTGTAAAGCACTCCATTCAAAAAGGAGAGGTCCCGGGTTCGGTTCTTCCCGGGAATCCCTTTTGTGTTACCCAGAAGTCGCTATTGTCCCTCGAAAAGATTTCCGAAGATTGATCCGTCAATCAAAATTCGTTCAAAAGCAGCCGCTTCGGTGGCTGGAACGACTAGGCCATCCTCTCGACGTCAGCTTCGCCATTGCTTTTACGTCACGATTGCGTTGGATGTCACGTGCTCTCCGCTGGCTGTTCTGCGAGCGCTTGCCAGAGTGGGCCGTTAATAACGATAAATACAGCCACCAGGCTCAAAACACAAACGCGCGATTGTCATATACAGATTTGTGGATCATATTCAACCTTTTTTTTTTAACACGATGGGTATATTTCAAATTTTGTTGAAGCATCCCTTTAAGACGTCTCAAGTGTGTGAACGGGCCTTAAACCAACGAACAAGTGACATAATTAGGTTTTTCTGATGGTTGTTTGTTAGTTATGCGGCATCTCTAGCTCAAATGCCTGGCACTTTGGCACATGAGTGGCGAATTAGAGGAAAGTCACGAAAAAGCTTAAGAGAAATACCTAAGTTAGGCCCCCCAGGATCACCAAACTTCGGCCAAGATAGGCGTTTCTCTGGTGCAGTGTCTAGAGTTGGTATTCAAAATGTATCTTTGTTCTATGCCGACTATCCCACGAGAAAACATCACAGAGTCAATAATGACGTGTCGAAAGACCATATGTATTCTCCCATCATGTCCCACCTGAAGGGCATAGGTGACAAAACGGAGGTTATTCTCAATTTAAGCGATCTACAATTTACCGAACCTTCTGTTATACTGGGCACCACAGCCAGTTTTTGTGAAACTTATTGTCTTGACATTTTGTTATAAATGCACTTTTTGCAGAACAATCTTTTTCTTTTTTTTTATAATTCTATAGACGTATTCAACGTCGATTCAAAATGCATTATAGTGTCTGCAAAGAGTGCCGCAAGTCAGACACCCTTCTTACTACGTAGGCTTATTACGACATCGGTATCTCCATTTAATGTGTTTTAAAACATGTATTAGTCTATTCCTCTGCATCCGAAACATTTTCGTAATCCCCGTAAAACCTCTTTTTTTTTTTGTGTGTGTGTGTGTGTACTTCGTAGATTTTCTTAGGCGTGGCCATATGATAGGTCCATAACCGCGGCCATTGATGTAACATGGGCAAACAAGTAAATATATGAAAACTAAATAGACAAGCGGTAAGTGCCCTCCGGTTTCTTGTGCTGATGTCAAACGATGATTTATCTTTTTTTTTACTGGTTTCTGACTTGATTTTTTGAAAAAAATATTTACTTGCAAACAACAGCAGATACCGGCGGAAGCAGCTCCACGCTCGAGGTCATGCTTACCTGAAATGAAAAGAAAAAAAGAAGGAATGATATAACAAGTGAGGAATGTGATGACACATCAACACAAAGCTCAGTTCAAAACTGCAAATGGATGTTGAACTCTAAAAATGGGCTACCTTTATAGACACTGATGGGATGAGGACGACAGGTCGTCTCTTTCGGACGCCGGGCCTCCAGCACGTACACCCACTGGCAATATGAAGGTGAACACCTTACCTGGTTTCTTGCCTGTTTTACGGCTCCCTATAGCTATATTAACTCCCAACGTCTCAAATGGTACGTGGCTTGGAGGTCTAAACTTTGCGCTCTAGCCCACTTCTGGAACCACAGCTTGTTCCAAAACTTGCAGGAGCGCCAAAGACAAGAAGAGGGCTGTTATCGCTCACGGGTGTACGTGCTTTATGCTTTCCGTGGTGCTCTGACTGCGCGCGCATGCTCGATGCTCACGAAACGCCGAAGTGTTATAAAAGTTACAAAGCTCGAGGCTCGAGGCGGAACAACTCAAGCATCTTTCCGTCGTTCTTGTCCCTTCACTCACTTTAGTCGAGATAATAATAGACCAATAGGTTGACGCAGAGGCATTTGTGCTGAGAGAGTTTGGTCAATTGACGGAGCTTGTTGTCCGCTAGAACCAGCGGACTTTGTGTTAACACGAAATGGCGTTACTTCTTTGTCTTGTTTATTCCCGAGAAATCGCATAGAGTTCCTATCAGTCAAAGCCACAAAATGGCGGACGGAAGTAGTCATCCCCCGGTTGTCAGACTACGCTGCTGTGGTTGCCAGGCTGTCAAAATCTCTTTAAGAAGGCCAAACTCTCTCAGTATAAACGGCTCTGGGTTGACGTACAAGGCATAACTTCTTTAATTGGGTAGCGGTTTGCGCAATTCAGCCTGCGTTTTTTTTTACTTATTAACGTTAGCCCCTACTTAATGCACAACACATTACGTTTAAGCCTTTTAATAGAAATACTGCTAAAATTACAACTGGGGTTACAGAAGTCCACCCAACATAATGGCAGGAATAGATTAGAAATTATTTACTATTTCCTCTGCCAGTCAGAAAACGCCTGCTTGGTTATCGCCCGATACGAAAGTTTTCCCTCTCCCCTTACAGAGATACTGAACCGAAATTTGAATTTCGCAAAATAAGGCCACAGAAGCGTTGAACGGGATGCCACGGATTCCAAAACCACACACATACATTGATATCTCAAACGGATGGCCGTATTTTTGGAAAAAAAAAGGGCGCGATCAAGCGAGGATTCTGACGTCACTATCCTCCATGAACAGTTGAGAACAAGGGGAAGCTGCATCGTTTCTCTCCTCCTCGCTTCGGTTCACAAGCTCGACGGGATGAAGCGAGGAGGAGAAGAATTGAGAATCGTGACGTCCCTTTTCTCGTCGGCCCCGTAGGCCGTGTTCAATCGCGTTATAACAGGCAGTTTTAGCGTACACTGTTTCCATACTGAGCAGAGTGCGGCGACAAACTGAGAAAAAGGAGGAGATTTGAGCGCGTGTTGACGTCAGCGCGTCGCGTTCCGATTGGAAGAATAGCGGGTAGTCGCAAAGGCTGGCTGCCTTTATCTCCACTCACTGTTCGAACGGGTTCGTACACCGAACAGCGACGTCCGGAGCTCAAACTCAAGACACTGTGCGAGGAGCAGACGACGCCCTTGTTCGCCCTGATTGGAGGGAGACAAAGAGCGGAGAGAGAGGGAGTTTCTAGCCCTTGCGTGTACCCTCTAATCCTACCAATCAGAGCTCGGCGCTCTGGTGTCCCCGCGCACTCTCATCAGATGGGCCGAAGGAACGGTAAAGGTGCAAGCGCACACTGGAGAGATTTAGGGAACCGTTTTTGTGTATCCCATAAGGTACGATGGGCCCTCCGGTACGAACTGCGCATGCGCGAGTGTTCTGTGGTTGCGCATGCGCAGTTCGTACCGGAGGGCCCATTGTACCGTATCGGATGTGCAAAGACGGTTCCCTAAAACTCTGTGCTATAGAGTCCGGATGGACCGTCCCGTATTTAACCAAGTAACAAACACACCGGGCGGAAATTTCATAGCATTTTGGAACCGGTGAGGGTGTTTTAGGTAGAGAGTATTTAAGCTGTCTTCGGTAATAGGGGAGTGCATTTTCCTACGTCACTTCGGTACAAATAGTTTCACGTGCTAAGCGAAAAGCATTGAATAAACAGGGCCAAGGAAGTAGACAAGACGAAGAGCAGTCTCAAATGAATGTTTACATAAAAAAAAAACAATAATGCCATCTTTCTGGTTATACGTTTAGAAAATAAAACTGTACATATCAGGAGCATTGATGGGGCACTAACCAACTTGCTTTGCCATCGCTTTTTAATACAAAATGCATCCCGAAATTCTAAGGCAGTTAGTCGTTGATTGTGCTAATTCTGGGTCACGTGAGCACCTATCCCAGTGCACTGCCAGAATGCCCAGTGGGGTCATTTTTACTGTCCATGCATGTTATCCTGCCACCGTGCATGATCACGCATGCTATCCTGCTTAATTGTTATCTTGTTATGAGACGCCCGTGATATGTTTTGGCGGAGTGCGGAAAATGGCCCATTTCAATATGAAGCCCTGTTGACGGCCCGAAACCGCGAAGTGTCCCACTAACAGCTATCGCTCTAATATTGCTGTAAAAAAAAAAAACAAGAAAAAAAAAAACAAGTTGTTTTTGATTGAAACTCATGCTCTGCCGTCGGAGATCAAAGTCTGCGAACTTGCTCTTACCTGCCTCTATAGCGGAGATAGCGAAATCAGGTTATTTACTGTTCACTCTTTACTCGGATATATTCCTTCATTAAACTTTTGAGGGAAAAGATGCACCATCTTCGGCCATGTCCGTACCAAATCTTAGTGTAATATGTTAAGGAACCGATTTGTGCGGTCCCTATAAGGGGCCAACAATCCATTTCACGCAATAGATAAACAACACGGTTAAAAACAACTTCACACGATCCGCAGATATGTGTTCCCTAACGCATCGCGCTGCGGTAACTAAAGGGCTGCGTCTAGGTGGTGGAAGCTTAGAGTGAAAATATCAACGGATGAACATATGCCTCGCTCAAAAAAAGAAGAAAACAAGAGAAAAACCTGCTTCCGGCAGTCTACGGCAGTATTCGCAGTGCTGAGATCGACCTTGCATTCCTGTCCGGACGACGACCAATCGAGCGTCGAGACGGTTGGCGTGCGATCTGAAACCTTTTTGCACGTTCGACCTGCCTGACCTGAACCCGTACAAGCGTTTCTCTTGGGCCTCGGTTCAAGTGAATGGGAACAGACGTTACCGTCAGTGTGTTTTGTTTCCGGCGTCCACGGAGTCTGCCTTCCACGGAGACGTCTGCATTCCACGAGGACGCCACACAGAATTCGATCCTGAACGGATGCCCAGTCCGATATGTCTGCGACTCCCGTATGTAAGACAATCCTCTGCTAGACGCCTTCGATTCGGAGAAAAACAACCACTGAGCATCGACGACGAAAGGGGTTGCTGACGCGGGCAGCTTTGGAATGCGGGACTTACCAACCGATGGCCCGGAAGCTCCAGAATCTTGCCTTTTATTATATAAGGACCTGTCCGCTGCCCTTTGTGTGTGCTCCATTTGTTATTACGCTACTGCTCCTACCCGTGTAAATAAACTAGTTTTCTCGTCCCGGTTAATTCGTCTGCCGCCTCCACTTCGGAAAACGAACTTTCGGCGATGGGGGAATGGACGTCAACATGAGCCCTGGGGCCTTAAGACGAGCGACACTAAAAGGCCGACATACACTTCGCGCTTTCCACTTTTGCCCGCCTCCTCCTTCCCTACATTTTCTCTACTTTTTACTTTGCCCAAACCTGGCTCCCCTCGCAGCTTAGGAGAGGAGAGGGAAAACTGAGGTTGTACGTCGGCCTTTAACCCAACCTCGAAGAGCAGACAGTGCAAGCCAACTCTTCAGTGCTTCCGACAGATGTCGGAAGCGTCGAGGGGCCAAGCTCGCCGAGAATAGTAGACGATCTTCCGAAAGTTAGGACTATGCTTCCTCAGCGCGGCGCCTGTATTTCTAATGTACGAATCTCAAAGGCAGACGATATTTTAATAAAATAAATAGGCGCAACGGTATTTAAATCTTCCAGGACACCCTATCTCTAGTACGGAGATGACCGAACGAGGCGTCTTAGGCTCTCGTACTTCAGGTTGGGCCATCTGTCGGGAGCACTTACAGGTAGGCGAGCACCATAATGGCACCGTCTTTGCAAACCGCCGTGGACTGCCCAAAACAGGTTCTCGTGTTTTTCCCGAACAAGGTAGGTTCATCCGTTGATATTCTCAGTGAGAACGTTCTGCCCCTAGACGCATCTCTGTACTAAAGCACAGCCAGATACGTTGAAAAACCAAATTTTGCGGAGCCTTCAAAAAGGGTTCGAAGCGTCAGTGTACATATTGTACAATAAGTTGTGGAACTCCACGATAGAGGGAGTTCTACAATTTACCTTACAACTAAGTGCACCCTCAAAGAGCCAACACCCTTGGGTGTCCTCTCTGAGGGTACATACCCCACATTAGACTAGATTAGAATAATCACCGACTACGCTCTATTCTGCTTCGGGAAAATATAGCCTTAAAATAATTTATGACCTCTTCCCTGCCGTGGACGAGTTAACGGGGAACGAAGCACGAATCACAAAGCGATGCTGTTCGGAGGGCGTCCATAACGACGAGTGCGGCAAGAAACTTTCGCCATTGGGGAATAATAACAATACAGAGCGAAGAAACATTTGCCGTGTAAGCGTTAGTGTACCTAGGTTTAAGAGTCTTCGCAACTGATCGCTCGGCGTCACGTGGTTTACCAGCCGCGTTCGGAATGCGAGCTGCTCGAAGGAGACGAACGCCGTCATCGTCCGCGGGCGTCTTCACCTCTCCTCACCCTTTCCTTCTCGCCAGCGACGACACAGCGCATGCGCACTTGAGACAAATCCGTGAATGTGGCTTCCGCCATTAAATTGCAAGCATTCTCAATGGTTTGATTAGCGTTCACTCTTCTTAAAGGCCGACCAACAAGCAGAAAGGAGACTCTCTCTCACTTCCTGCTTTCCATTCGAGAAAGAGAGAGGCCCTCCTCCTCCCTGTCGGGAGTAGTTAAGAGATGCGCTTCTATGGGGGAGAAATAGAGAAGAGGGAAAGAGGAAATGGAGAGAAGCAAACCGGGAACCGGTTTCCTGCCCGGCAGAAGACGATTTTGTAGGTCGGCCTTTAAGTCACGGTCTGATGACAGAGAAAAGTCATTCTCGTCGATCGGACTATGGTCCGTTGCAACTCAAGAAGGTAGGGCGAGGGTAAGGAAGGCCGGGGAAGAGGAAGCAGACGGAACTCTAAAGAGAGGAGGAGGTTTCCCCTCTCCTCTCCAGCGTTCCGCGTGCTTCCTCCTCCCCGGCCTCCCTTTCTCTCGCCTTGCCTTCTTAAGCTGCAACCGACTATATATAGGGTTCTTCGGGCTAAAAGATCCGGCTGTTGAAACGTAAACCCCTAAAAAAGCTCGTTTTAGATGTTAGCTCGGGAAAACATGGCCGTCGAATTGACTCCAATACAATCGAGCGGGATCACCCGCAGTGCCAAGTTTCGCCTGAAAAAACAAACAAACAAGCAAACAAAACTTTTTTTTTTTTGTTTTCTTTTTTTAAGGGAGGGGGGGGGGGAGGGGGGGGCATACAGATGCAGTTTTATGTTGAGGTCGTTTTACAAGCTGAAAAATACGTGTATCTCAGTTCGCGGAGGTGACTAAATGAATGTTGTTTGCCCGGAAGAAGCTTTCGGAATTTGCCCGTACACAAGGAGGTTGTTACAAGCTTCGTCTTGACAAACTGTACGTCGATGAAAAAAACGATTTTATTCTGATTACAACACGAGCAAAATTTATAAAGCCACCTCCCAGCTAACGAGAGACACCGCGCAACAAAACCTGCAGCGTCAAAGGTAAACAAAAAGTCAAATAAACGAACGCGTAGGTCCTCGTTCCTCCTAAACGATATTTCAGTTGTTTTTACTTTGTAAGAAGCGTAGTTTATAACCGCGATGACTTGTCATCAGTTAATCATGAGTGATCGAGTGATATTTTTGTTTTGACTGAAACTTGGCTTTCGAGTTTTCTCCTCGAAAGTAAATTTTTTGATACTGTTAACCGCTATAAATTTTACCGTTTTGACGGAGCACATAGGCGCTGGAGTGGGGTTCAATATTTGCCGGGCTTTGCTTTTTAATTGTAATTCGGTTCAAATTTCTAACTTTATTTCTTGTCTTTCAACTGAGCTACGTATTTCACCATGGGAGCCGGCCGCCGCACAAAAACTTTCTATAGAAATTTTATTCTATGCGCTTGCCACCGTCCCTCCAATGCCTCTGCTAACTTTTGCTCAGACTTACATGATGCTTTGATCACAATTTCTTCTAAGTTTCCTCTTGTTCCCATATTTTTGCTGTGATTTTAGTCTTCCTCTTATTGATTGGTCTTGGGAATTCCCCACTACTTCTTGCAGTTAGTTTCATTAAGCTATTGCGTTCAGTCTTTTGTACCGATTTGTTTGTATCATTGTGGCACAAATCCTACTCGTATTACTGATACCATAGCGAGTGTATTGTACCTTTTACTTTCCAATGAATTTCATCTCGCGTCTTCTACACCTTATTTAGTGGGTGTTAGCGATCATTCCATTTTGCATTTCAACGTAGGTACTTTAGCATGTTCTTCAAATATACCCATGAAATATTTTCTACACTATAGCAAGTAAATTTTTGATCAAATAAAGAATGAGTTAGCTGGCTTTCTTGAGTTTGTGCTCGCATTTTTTGAGCCTTCGGTTAAAACGAATTGAACTATGTTTTGAAAAAAAAAAGTAAACTCTCCAATGGCCATGTTTGTTCCGCATAGGATTATTATTTCTAACCAGTTGTTTTTCTTGTTCGACGTAACACTCACACGTCTTTCTAACAAGAAGAAGAAAAAAAAGCTTTTCCGCGTCGCCCGGTCGTCTGGCTTGCTGCTCTTTGGGCAGCTTAGATATCAACCGCAGATGCTTATAAAATAACTATCAAGGCTGCAAAGCTAACTGTCCTTAATGGAACCCTACCTCCTATTTTATACAAAGTAGAAAGTACTAGGCAATTTTAGAGTGTTTTCTAGGACCCAAAAGAATTATCATTTCGTTAACAAGGGTAAGATGGTGTTGCCTTTCCAAAAAAACACCGCGTGTGTACGTTTTATACGGTATTTTGCTAAGGCGTTTGTTAATAATATTAGGTTTTTGATTAACCAATGTATTCAGATCATGACTTTTTTCTCTGAATCTATTTTTTTTTCATTATAGAGGAATCGTAATACAGACTGATAATATGAAAACATCTTTGTGTGGTGTTTTTATTATTACCTTCAAATGTCTAAAGCAGGGGTGGCCAGAGTGACATGCGGTTAGAGCCGCAGACAACACTACAAAAGTTCAAAAAGCCGGAAGAGAAAAAAGAAGGGGGGGGGGGGGGGGCTACTTTTAACAAGAAACGATATGGAAGGAACAGTCCTTTCCAATAGGGACAAGTATAATTGTCGACTACAACAAATAACACCAGGCAGCAGAAGGCTTCTTCAACCACGAAGCAAAAATTAATGCGTGGTTCGCTAGCCAGCCAAGTCATGTGTGTGCGGTTTAAAATTCTCTGTATAACAATAAAGAAAAGAGCGTCACTGGACACATCTGTGTGTCAAACCGAAGTCCAGCTATATGTATGTAGTGTAGAACAAGGCTGGCCAAGACTGTGTACTTTTTTTTTTTTTAAATCTCTAGAATTGTTTTCGTCTTCAGGATATCGGAGAAGGGGGCACGCATGCCAGGGAGCCGCGAGCTGCACTTCGTCCCACGAAGAGCCGCATGCGGCTTGCGGGCCGCAGTTTGGCCACCCCTGGTCTACAGTATACCAAAAATTACGTCCCACTTTTTCTGTCCAAAAATATCGAGGAGTCACTAGACTTGGCTGCCTTCTCTGAAAGATGAAAAAGAAAAAAACGATGATTTTACTTCAGAATAAAGGTGAGAAACATATAATCATCTTAATTATCGACCCATTTCCTTAACCAAACGTCCTGGAAAATGTTAAATCACATAGTTGACTTTTATCTTGTTGATTGCTTAGACTAAATTTTTTTAGATAACCAACATGATTTTTTTTTCAAATACTATATCTTCCACAAAGCTCAACTTCTCTCCCTACCCAATGACATACTTTCAATATTTAACGTGGGTCCAATACTCTCAGAAATAAAGGGTGTACACGGGTACACCCCTTGTCCCATACGTAACACCTCAAAACTACATTTCGATGTTCTGTCCACCCACGTAGAGCTGGCGATACCAACTTTTACCAGCGGCTTGAGAGTCGAGCGATACAACTGATTAAAGTAGCTAATAATGTATTCATCAAAGACTGCGGTAAGACAATAAAGATTTTTTCGGCCCTGCCGCAAAACCTTAGTGATTTTCTTTTGCAATCTTTGATACGCACAATAGCTATTTAGTACGTTACATTCAACAGCTATCAAGTCGCTCGTAAAAGTTGGTATTGCCAGCTCGACGTTAGTGGACAGAACAACCAAAGTCTAGTTTTGTCGTTCTGCACACACACAAAGGGGACCGTGAATCGTTCTTCGGGCTCCCTGTCCAGCAGCTACGTCTCGGGACTGCGTGATGTGAGCAAAGCTCCCTACATCCGTATGTTCATTTAAGAGACGCGTGTTCTCTTTCTATTCATCACTCACCCGTGAACAAAGAACCAAGCTGGTAACGAAACGTCGGGTAAATGTTTATTAAATTTTTGGTTAGAGTCCCTATTTTTCGCTTCGTGTCTATTCCTAACCAGGCAGAAGGCTGCCGAACGTTTACCTTGAAATGTAGTTTTGGGGTGTTAAATATGGGACACTCTACACCCTTATTTCTGGGAGTGAAGGTTCTATGTGTCTTTTTTATTTTTACGAAACTTTTTATAAAGATTTCACGAACACTTACTTTTTGAGCTTGGCAGATTTGATATTGATTCCAACATTTTGTCCTAGATTAAATGTTTCCCAACTAATCGATGTCAGTTTACTACTAATGAAGCGAACCTTTCCCTCAGTCCTGTTTCCCAGCGGTGCGTTCTATGACCCCTTTTGTTCTTTAATTTATAAATGACTTACTAATGTGCGTATTATCCTGAAATAATTTATTTTCTGATGTCTGTGGAAGTTACCGTGAAGTAAATAACGAATCGGACTTCGCACTTATTGAAGGTCATCTGTGAGTGGTATCCGATTGGTGTAACTTACGGCAAATGACTCTTCATATGAACAAATGCAAAGCTATGACGGTTTGTCGTCGTAACACGTGCCCACCGTCATAATCAATTTGTAACACCCAACTGGAATAAGAGACATCGTACAAATATCTTGGTGTTCACATAACCTCTAACACGTCATGGAAAACTAATACCAACTACATTATCGCGAACGCTAATTCCATACTTGGGTATCTGATACCAAATTGTGCGTCAGCCCCTATGTCATTAAAACTGCTTATCATCGCACTGTTAGCGTCTCGTTTACAAAAGCCACTTTATTCCCTTCATCATTTTTTCTTACCGTCGTAAGAGCATCTAGTTTATGCCTTTTCTACAAAAGTTAGCACTCAAGCACTTCACTAAAGAGTAAATTATTCCTTAGCCCCTCATACACTTCTGAAGGAGATGATCATAACTTTAAGTTCAACATTGCCCATTGTCAAACGTCAGCATGCATCGACTCTTTCATACTAAAAACGTCCTCTGACCGTAACCGTCTTCCAGCACCTTTAAAAAAACATACCATGAATTTACCTATTTGAAGAGTCCTTAACTAATGACCACTGCTAACACGCCGGAGTGATTATTTTCGAACAAAAATGATTACTGTGTTTGTATTCTTATTGTGTTAATTTCTTCAGCGCGAATTGTTTGCCCCCCCCCCCCCCCCCCTTTTCCTGTAATGTCCCAGAAGTCCCGAGTGTATTGAAATAAATATAAATAAAAAAAATCAAATATTGGCTTTCCGGTACATGTTTGCGGTTGAGGTGCGCCGCCACTTCGCGAAGACGTTCGGGTCGATCGAAGAGTCCGCGAACACCTTCCAGGCAACGGAAATACCAGGTACGAAAAGTACGGGGGCATAATCGGGTTACCTTGGAAGCGTGGAGAGGAGATGGTGAATTTTCCTGTGTTTGGGTGTTTGATTGGGCTCCATTGTTTGAAGTGTGTGACCCGAACATGTAGACTCGTTCCTCACAGACGAACGTCCCGGGTGAAGCCGGAATGACTTTAGCCGCATCATTCGTATGCGGAAGAGCTCTAATAAAGAAGGCGGACGCGAGAAAACGCAAGGTGGCATTCTCCTAAGCTTTACAAATGTTCGTTTCTTTTTTTTTTTTTTTTTGCACAACCGGTGTTTTATATACGTTTTGCCTATTTAAAGCCTTAAGCATACCGGTCGCGAGCTTGCAGCAAAAATGTAATTGCTTTTATATCCGGAATTTGGTAAAGGAGTTTCTACTGACGCAATAGCACTGGCTATATCCCATACCAACTGCGAAAAAATTAAACGAAAAACAACAATATTTTTGTTCATGAATCTAGTAATTACTGGCTAACACATACTAACTGTAATATTTTTTAAAAAAAACAAGAACAGTATATTTTGTTATGAATCTCGGTAAAAAGTTGATTGGCGCAAACCGGGAACATAAAAGGTAAAAAAAAAATCGCGCTTTTGTAAGAAAAAGAAAAAACACAGCATCGCGGTGATAGGTTCGATGCCACTTTTATGACGTTACTCGAAACAAGTGATGGGATTGGTCTGAGTAATTCTGGAGCACCTTTAGAGCAGCAAGAAATTAATTTTGGAGCAGAAAAATGTACTTTTGGAGCATAAACACACACGTCACTTTCCTTCACACCAGCGCAAATATTATGTTGATTATGACTGCTTGGCCATCCTGCTTCTGTGCAACCTTTTGATGGCAGTAACAACATAGCAGGTTTAATTTCCTAGCCAACCCAGCAACATTAAGGCGCTCTATCCTGTATATGTACGAGAGCCCAACATTTGAATCCGTAAGCATCACTGACTTTCAGAAAGATGCGCTCGCTTGTACGGTGATATTTAATGAGTTCACAAAAAGTTAATAAAATGAAGTTACGGTTCTGAGTTAAGTCACATAGATTTTTAATGTCTTTGTCTGTACTATAACCTCGAAATGTCTGTACTGTAACCTACGTGTATATGTACTGGTATTCGTATTCCCGAATCCTTTATTTTGGTATTGTCGCTCGGCAACAAAGTCATCGCTGTTCTTTTGTACGACTTGCAAGGACGCGTCTGATCAGAAAGAGAATACGTCTGCTTTCCTGTCTGTGTATTATAATAAGACGATCTAAAGTCGAAATTAAACTATTCATGGTGCCACCAAAGCGACCAAGGGAGGCAGATAGTTGTTTCAACCAACATAGAGAGACGTTGCCGAAAAAAGGAAAATCAAAAATCAAAATGTCTCCGCACACGGGCATCAGGTTTACACCTACAGGAGCAGCACTATCAACATCATCGAAAGCGAGAGATTAATCACACCCTCTCTATGCCAACGACACTAACAATGCAGTCACAAAAAGAAACACATTGTCCTTACGTTATAAAAAGTAAAGAATCAAAACCAAACGATCGCTATATATTACCACTGGTTGGACTGTCGACCGACAAGCCTGATGAGACGCGCGCGGTCGGTAAATCCCGTTTTACCTCACGATGTAGCGCAACAGGCGCTACGATTCACATCCACCAATCCGGAGATCCACGCGCGCCGCTTAACTTTAAGCTCCTTTCCTCGCTTCGATGCACCGTTAGGTCACGTGACAGGCTGCGAACAATGGGTTGGCTCCGGTGGCTCAGAGCGTCGGTTGCAGTACATCGGTATAAGGCGAAACGGAGTACAGCAGCAGAGAAAACGAAGGCTCGATCTTTCTCAAGAAAGCGACTGAGCAGAGGACACGTGGTTGGGGCAAGCCCTCCGGGAGAATCTTCGCTCCGAGAGCAGTTTAAACAAGCGTTCCACAATCATGGCGACGCAGACAACCGAGGAACGTGCTCGGAATACTCGGTTGCCTTCCCTAAAGGCCACCCCCAGCTCGAGCAAGTACAACGTACCACGCTAACCCTTGTTCCCTTTACCTCCTTTCCTCTGCACTCCGAGTGCAAGGCTCCCTGCTTGGCCCATGCCTATATCTTTTTATATTACTGCTTCTCTAGGAAACGACATAAAAAGTTTCTTGGGAGTGAAAGTACAAAAGAACGCGACACAGTTAACACAAACGTGTCTTGTTTTCGTGTTCTTTTTTTGTTTTGTTCTTCACTTAAAGCGGAAACGCTGTCAGTAAAAGTTCTTGCGCATTGGGATAGATATTTATTTCGAGGAACCGACTCAGACAATAAAGGTGTGGAGTGCCTCAGCGTACCTAAATGAACAAGATTAAGAAAACAATACGCAGATGTCACGTTCGCGATGTGTCGCACTGTATATTTAGTTCTTTTAAAGCGATAGCTTTAATTGGCTCGTGTCGCGCTGGCCTCGGTGTCGTGCCGGAAAAGCCGGCGTGACTCGAAAATCTTGATTGGTCAATAGGGTGATGACGTCACTGCGACATGACCTGGCGCGGAAATTTCAAGCAACGCTCACGTCAAACGTGACGTCACGCGTAGAATGAAAGTGAATAAAACATGACATGTAATGCGGATTAAAGGTTGCCGAATGTCTCCGATGGTTTCAGTGTATAAAGTAATTCATGTGCCTTAAAGAAAATTTCGAAAAATCTTAGAAGGAGGAGGGATTGGAACCCACGATCTGTCGGTTGCGAGCCAGACAAGCTACTGACTGGGCCACGCTGACATTTTTTTTCTTTTCTTTATTGCCTAGCTTTGGAATATGTGTCAAACAGAGCACAAAACGAATAAAACATTAAAAACAATAGCCACAGTGGGTAATGTAAACAGTAAAAAAAAAAAAGCTTTTTGATGGTTGCCAGCTTAAGCCGCGGAAAGTCAAAAGGGGGCTGTTGTACCATAAACATTTCCTTTAAAAACACATCATTTCTACAAAATACTTAACCGCAGGGCGCATGTCGATGACGGAGTGTCTCACCGCCCTGCGGCATCATCGCCGCGAGCGATGGAGGCCGACAAGGATAATCATTTCATAAGGCACAACGCTGTCCCCTCGAAAGTTCTTTCTTTAAAATCTCTTAAAGAACGTCCCCCCCCCCCTCAAAAAAAAAAAAACAAAAAAAAAAAACAAAAAAAAAAACTGCGTCTCAGCAGTTTAGAACCGCGTTATCTTTCGTCTCTGGTACTTTGCAAAGGCAAACTGTTTACCGACCAAACAACAGAAATACCCCTTCCCTCTAAAAAGACTGAACGGCAGGGTTTAACTGTGCAACTGAAAAAAAAAAGGTATTCGTGTAAGCGGGGACCCTCATTCGCTTGACACGTTTCAAAACATCCTGGCCACGTCCCGCACTGTACAAGGAACGGTAGATGGGAGTAGGAAAAAGTGAAACAACCAGGACATTAGTCAAGCACTTCCGCGACACACTGGAGAAATACTCCAGCGAAAAACGCGCTTCCAAAAACCTATAAGCTGCTACAACCTTTAAAAAAAAAAAAAAAGAAAACGATATCAGCCGAAACAATAAACTCGGGCAGTACACTGCTAAACTGTGCCTGAATGACTGAACGCAGAAAATGGTCCTTCTGGTCCCTTAGAAAAATAAACCCACCAACAAGTTTTCTGAAAAAAAAGATGTGTCAGACCCAGCCCGCCGTCTTTGACACCAAGAAAAAGATTGGTTCGGCTGGTTCTCTCCCAGGCCGAGCTCCAAATAAGAAAAAGCAAGCACACGCTGCATACGCTGGATTTTGACACGCGAGCAGTTCAACACGTGCAACACGTACCATAGTTTTTGCAGCAAAAAATCTATTAGATACCGCTGCACGCAAAAGCGCACGCAGTCTACAGTCGAACTGGTAGGGGCGTATAAGATATAATATATCTTATACGCCCCTAGCAGTTCGACACACACATAAGGATATAGACGCTTTACAGCAGCTGTGCATGGGCGCCGCCATAAATGACCTTCAGTTTTTGTCCCCTCTTATTCCGTTCGCTTCACTTCATCATTGCTACAGCAGGAAAGGTTATTGCCATTTTAGATGCTACTGTGTACTTGTGCCCAGCAGAGGCCCTTGTGAAGACCCGTCAACGCTTGCTTCAGTGGCTCGGCATCTCGGCAAGACAAGAGAAGGGCGGCTATGGCGGCTCAATCTGGCGCGTGTGTAAAGCGTCTATACGCCCTGTCCAGGTGTGCGTGACAATTGCACCCTGAGAGTACGTAAAACGCAAAATCGCTCCTCCTGACGCACAGTCACCAACATTTCCAGCCTCTGACGTTGGACCATACCCCCCAAAATAGACCAATTTTGGGGGGTATGGTCCCCAAAATTTTTGGGCGACCAATAAAGTCGCCCAACAAAATGACATGCCGATCGGGTGGAACACACTTCTCAAAACTCTAAAAAAATTAACTCTTTCGCCTATTCTGTTCGGTGCGAAAATGCGCAAAACACGGAGAAGGCGGTTAGGAAAAGAAAAAAGTTTCAGAGGACGAAACGTTCTAGCTCGTCGTCAACAACTTCTTTGACAGTCAGCAAAACATTGCCCAAAAACAAAGTCACCCGCCAGACGTTCCGACAGCGTCGCTGACAAAAACGTCGTAACCCGACTCGAAAAACAGCAACATGCTCTCCGTCTGGCCCTCGCCCTCCGCCTTCGACTTTTGAACCGCCACAATATCCACGTCTTGATCAATAAAGAGGGGGCTCAGTTGGCACTGCCGGCACCGTGAATGCAAGCCCCGCACGTTTCAAGTGCTTACTCGCAGTGACTTTTCTAGTATGCAAGAATCTTAAAAGAGGGCGAGTCGGAAAGCCTAGTGTATAGAAAGAAAAAAGAAAAACACGAAAAATACAAACCAAGACGGGTGTCCTGACATGCCCTGCCATGGTGTATATGCGCGGATGGACAAAACGAACGTACGAACGAACCAACCAACGAACAAACGAAGTTTTGGTCGGTTCCGTCATAAAAAGGAACGTATATTTTTTGGTGCATATTTATATAAAAATATTGTCAAATGTTTTTTTTTTTTTTAATATCGGTACATTTTGAATATTAGTTGTAAACGCACGGTAAAAACAATTATTATGGGAGAAAAAGAAACCAAATGACAAACTGAGTTGAAGTTTAAGAGGGGAGATTTTGATATAAAACAAAAATCGGTGTTTACTAGTTTAACCGGCTTTTTCATTTTTTCCCCGGCAGATGTTTATCAGCGTTTTTTCTACAAAACAAAAAAAAAAACAAAAAACATAGCCTAGTTCTAAAGTGTTCTATGCTTCCATATTTGGTTTAGTGCGCGAAAATAAAGCTATAAAATGTCATACCCTGCGTTTTTCTTTCCACCTGAGGAAAAGCGAAAATCCGACTTCCCAAGAAGCCGAGATACTTTATGCGCATGAGGAACGACGTTTCCGAGTCGGAAAATCCTTTGGACTCTTCGGAGGGCTCTGAATGAGCCTCGCGCTCGCGCGTGTTAACGCAGTAAATCCACAAATCCCCACTCAAAAAAAAAAAAAAAAAAAGTAAAAAAGAAAAAGAGAAAAAAAAAAAAAGAGAGAGAGAGAAAAGGTACATATCCGTCCTCAGCGCCCTCATAAGCTCTTATACATCCTCGCACAAAAGAGTTCTCGAGAGCTTCTATGCTTGATGCCGGAACATTTGGCACGCTTCGCTCACTTTCCAAAGTAGCAAGATCGAGCGCCCGAAGACTGGTTTCGTCGAATGCTGATCTTCTAATTTTTGTTTTCTTCTTTTTTGTAAACAGACTATTTTTAAAGGGATACTTGAACGAAATTTGAAATATTCCCGTCGTGTTCAAAAATAGGTTGAATATGATCCACAATATCCGTAAATGACAATCGCACGTTTGTATTTTGATCCTGGTGGCTGTATTTTTCGTTATAAACGGCCCACTCTGGCAAGCGCTCGGAGAAGGCGCAGCTTAGAGCACGTGACATCCAACGCAATCGTGACGTAGGTCGTCTCAAGACGAGCAAAGCTACGGCGAGGCTGGCGTCGAGAGGATGGCCGTTCCAGCCACCGAAGCGGCTGCTTTTGTACGAATTTTGAGTGACGGGTTAATCTTCTATAATCTTCTAGGGGACAATAGCGACTTCTGCGACACACAAAAGGGATTCTCGGGAAGAGGGGAGTTCCTCCTTCCCCCCTTCTCTCGTCGTGGCCGGAGACGAGACAACCTCCGTCACTAGCTGTCAAGGTTCCTAGACGAGCATTACAAACGAGGCGTTAGCGACATCCACCAGGTGCTCTTTGCTAATCGTTTAATTCGTTTTAAAATTCCTTTTTGATACTTTTGTAACAAGACATTGGTATGTTCCATGTGATACTGCTCTTTTGAACACATATAGACCAAAAAATGAGCGCCGAAATTTCGTTGTAGTATCCCTTTAAAGGTAACTTCGTGGACTGCTACAAACTAGAGAAAGTTAAGCCGGGTCATGGCCTATTCTAAACTCACAAAGCCTGGCAGTTCGACGACGGAGGAGTGCCCGGTCGCAGACTTGGAGCGCGAGGATGTGGTAGCACAGGGCATCAAAAAGCCGTTTCTCGGGGCATCTAGAGTTACTGTATAGGCTCTGCTTGCAGAGCCAGAGTATCGCGTTCCTTTTCCTTGCGCCGCCAACTCCTTATTGGCGGAGAAGCGGTCACGTGCGCTGACCTTGATCCGACCTTCAGGCGGGAAAGAGAGCTTGCAGGCGCCGAGTTTCGGCCGGAGCATGTTTCTCGCTTTGCGTTTGCAAAATATACATCCTACACTACTATAGAACGAACTGGAAGGTTCCTTGATCATTGAACATGATGTGTAGCCACTGGGTACAGTATAATCGCGTTGTTTTATAACACGAGCGACGTTTTAAAACTTGCTTCCAAAGTTTTGGAAAGCAGGCGACACGGAGGACGATCGCGTTGCTTGCGTCTGCGGCGCTCGCGGAGTGATACTGGACCGGCACACTCGTGCACTTCGGACCCGACATCAACGCGCAGCTATGGCTTTCAAAGCGATTCGGAACTCCTTCAACGCGACATCGACATCTTGGGTGAATGGTGCTTAACATGGCAAATGAACATAAATGTTACTAAAACCAAGCTCGTTTCTTTTAATTCCTCAAAACACCACAATCCCTCGTACTCAATTTTTTGCGATCCTATTTTATCTACTCATTCATACAAGTACTTAGGTATCACTTTTACCGATGATCTAACCTGGAATGCCCATATCGAAAACATCGTTAATACATCATTAAGAACTCTGGGATTTCTGAGAAGGCATTTATACCTTGCTCAACAGGACGTGAAACTTACTGCATATAAAACCCTCGTTAGATCGAAACTTGAATTTGCTAGCACCATATGGGCTCCTCATCAACTTTACCTCATTAATAGACTAGAATCAGTCCAGAATAAGGCCGTCCGCTTCATTCATCGAAACTACAGTACGAAAATCAGTGTCTCCCAACTAAAGGTTCTTTCTAATTTAACTTCTCTTGAATCACGTCGGACAGTCGCTCGCCTTACTCTTTTTCATAAGTTTTATTACAACATGCCATCATTCATGCTCACTCACTGTAAGCCTGCCTCATACATTTCTTTGCGTCATGATCATTCCTTAAAAATTGCACCTATGTTCGGTCGCACTAATAGATACAAATACTCTCCTCTTGCTCTGTCCATTAAAAATTGGAATTCTCTCCCTAACGACATAGTCACTGAACAGAACGAAATAATATTCCGCGAAAAAACTTCGGCTTTGGTTCCATGATATGTTTTCCGCGCCATGTCTGCTTGTGTTTACTATAAATTGCACACTGTGTTCCCAGTTCTGCTGTGCCCGGTTTGTGTAAACTTTGTTCCGAATCCTGTATAGTTCGTTCTTTGTTTTTGCTTGTTGTTAATTTTTCACCTCAGTTAGTTCTTTGATTGCCATTCCATCTTGCATTTGATTGTATTTTTCTACCCCCCCCCCCCCCCTCATGTAATACGTTCGAACGAACGTCTTTGAGGCGAATAAAACTTGAACTTGAACTTGAAAGGGACGAAGTTTCCGTCGGCTACTGTGTTCTGCCGAACACATAAAGAAAAACAGGATACCAAATGCGAGACGATGGCGTACGCGCGTCGTGTCGCCGCACTATATCCTCTCTGCTCCGCACGCCGCAGCGCGCCGCTTCACAGCCACGCCAGCCGCGCCTCCGGAGCTTCTGAAGAAGCGACGGTCGCTTCCCGCAGTGCGGCCTCGGATCCAGAATGGCCGCCCGGGGAGCACCATTGCATTACTCTGCTCCGCAAGCGGACCATATGCAGGTAGTCTAGGGGCACCTAGAGGTCCTGTATATAGACCTACGGTAGCAGAGTTGCGCATTCAGCCTCGGCGGGTGGCCGTAGCGCCGGCTTTCCCGCACGCCCTGGATGCTTTGCTCCTCACGTGACTAAATTTGGCGAATAGCGGCGCGGCGCGCGCCGCCGCGCATGGTAAAGAGGAGAGGAGGAAAATGAGGCGGAAAGCAGGGGAACATACGCCAGGGCGCGAGAAACGTCGGCGGAGCGACCGTAAAGGTGGCTTTTTTGCACGGCGCCGGATGCTTTGCTGCTCACGTGATGGATCTCGGCGAATAGCAGCGTGGCGGCGCGGGGAAAACAAATGCGCAACTCTGCTCCTCCTTCGTGGGAGCATATTGAGGAACTCTAGGGTCACCTGGACGCCAGCGCACGGCTTTTGCAGCGGCGAGGAGCTGAAACCCACTCGCTCACTCGGGACAAGTGTGTTTCGGCGTTTCGCCACAGCAGGGCGCCAGTAACGTGGCTCTCCTCCCCTCTGTTGTCTGCCGTTCCACCTTTTCCATTTCGTAGGCCGCTTACCGTGGCGATCTGCCAGGCTTTGTTTGTCAGTATATGCTCGCGCTTGTAACTAAGACCTCGCTCGCACCTTGAAGTAAAACGAAGTGCAATAGCCATTTCAGGCGTTCGCGAAAATGTTAGGACGGTAGGGCATGCATAAATGTCGCGACTTTCTGTGCAATAGCGCGCTGATTCGTACCGAACGAAATATCTCCTCTACATCGATCAATTTAAGCTGTAGATATATAACTTCGTAAAATATTTGTCGGTTACGCTTCATTCTTAAACTGTTAACATTTAAAATTTGTTTTATCCGCCCATACTCACGAAATAAAGCCGAGAGGAAACACAAGCAACACATCTTGTCAGAAAGGGCGTCTATTCAGTTATCGATCAGGACCGCCATGTTTGTGGCGTGACTAGTGAGACGTACGCGTTTGGAAACGTCGAAAGACGACGTGGCGCGCAAACGTATTCCCGCAAACCAGTGTTGGCGGTAATGCGTTAGGAGTAACGGCGTTCCCGTTAACGCGTTACATTTTTCGGTAACGTAGCAAGGTACTCGTCACTTTCTCAGAACATTAACGGGTAAAGTATTTACGTTACTTATTTCAAGGAACGGTAACATAGTTCCGTTAATCGTTACTTTTTCCGGACCTAAAAAAAATGCACTTGAATTTTTGTCGATGTTTTTAGGCGCCAAGGCCATGTGAAGTTTCAGGTCTTTCTTTTTGCGTTTTTTTCGCGTTTTTTTTTTGGTGAGAATTCAGGTGAAACCGTGTCTAAGTGTGTCTAAAGTAACTAACGCGTATTAATTTGTAACGGTCACAGTAACGCGTACCTTGTAGTTAAAGGTAATGTAGATTTGTAAGCGTCTCTTTTATTTGCAAGTAACGAGTAAAGTATTTCGTTAATTTGTTTCGGAAACGTCTACGACACTGGCGTAAACGCTACGGCCGTGTCCCCAACACGGGTGGTTATCATTTTCTCGTTTCGACCTTCTCACTTGGCCCTTCTCAAAACAACCATTCTCAAAAAGATCTTCTCTCTTGGACCTGTCGCATTTGGTCCTTTCCCGTTTCGTCTTTCGCATTCCAACCCACCTCATTTGGGCCCGTTCTCGTTTCGCCCTTTTCACCTGGCCCTTTTCAAAACAGCCATTCTCAAAAATATCTTGCAGTGACCCGTCGCGCTTGACTCTTTCTATACCAAAATCGTTTTTTGAGGGTAATATTAATACATTGAGATAATGTGTGTGTGTGTGTGTGCGTGTGTGTGTGCGCGCTACACTACAGGCATACTCTCTCTGCTAAGGATTTTAGCAGTGCGTCGAGGTCGTCGTGAAAAGCTACTAGCCGACAATAAAACAGACCAGCTATTTATCGCAGCCAGATCATATTCCGATATGTCACGTTGTTTGAGCTCTCTCACAATGCCACCACTTCTATAATGCAGTGGTTCTCAAAAGGGGGTCTGCGAAGACATCCTATAGGGGTCCGCGAAGCCCTGTCTCATCAGTCAGGCACGGCAATATTAGTTGTCTTTCTTCACGTTGAGAAGAAACGTTCCAATTTTTGGGAGAGTACTCCCGTGTGTATGTCAATAAGTCTACTTTACACGAGCAATTAGTTATATCCATTTATTATATCATTATCATGATAACCTATACCTTTCTATTCCCCTCACCCTGAACGGGGTCCTCCATCATCTCCGCCTTTCTAAAAGGCGTCTGCGAAACACCAATGGTTGAGAACCACTGCTATTATGTATGCTATTTCTTTCTAAACAAATTTTACAAATTAAATGTTCATCGCTTTTTTTTTCTAGTTTGCTTACAGGAAGGGAAGCAGGCGTCAATGTACGATTCTCAGTGCGTACCTCTACACATAACATATATCTGATGGTATGTTGGGGGCCCAAGCAAGGTAAGGCTCATCAACAAGGCCGCGAAGGCATAACGACGTTAGAGGCATCCCGAACGAGTGCCATTCGGTCGTAGCGCGAACGGGCGAAATGAGAATGGGTCCAGTTGCGAAAAACACGATTCGGTTCTAATGAGAAGGTTCAAACGAGAAGGACCAAATGAGAATGGGTCAAAATGTGCAAGGTTCAAATGCGAATGGGACGTTTTGAGATACACCCCCCCAACACAGCCCGATATTGATTTTCGGCCTGGTGGGTGCCATGCCCAAGACTGAAGCTTATTTTTTTTTTAATTTTCTTTTAGAGCGCAGCTCTTAGGGGCCCGTTTCCGGCTTGAGCGGCGTCGGCGTCGCCGTCGGCGTAACCAAGGTCATCTCAAGGTCACGGGACCCCCAAGGTCAGCCCAAGGTCACGAGGCCCCCGAGGTACCGTGACCCCTCCTAAGGTCACCTCAAGGTCACGTGACCCCCAAGGTGACCCCACGCGACCCCCTGAAGGTCACGTGACCCCGAGGTCACGTGGCCCCCTCCTCAAGGTCACGTGACCCTCCCAAGGTCACGTGACCTGGAGGGGTCACGTGACCCCTCCAAGTCACGTGGCCCCTCCAGGCCACGTCTCCCCGAGGTCACGTGACCCATCCCAAGATCACGTGACCCCTCCCAAGGTCACCTCAAGGTCACGTGACCCCCAAGGTGACCCCACGTGACCCCCTGAAGGTCACGTGACCCCGAGGTCACGTGGCCCCTCCCCAAGGTCACCCCAAGGTCACGTGACCTGGAGGGGTCACGTGACCCCTTTAAGTCACGTGGCCCCTCCAGGCCACGTGACTCCCCGAGGTCACGTGACCCCTCCCAAGGTCACCTCAAGGTCACGTGACCCCCAAGGTGACCCCCAAGGCCACCCCAGGTCACGTGACCCCCCGAGGTCACGTGGCCCCCGAGATCACGTGACCCCCCAAGGTCACGTGCCCCCCCCCGAGATCACGTGACCCCCCGAGGTCACGTGACCCCCAAGGTCACATGACCCCCCCCCCCCCGAGATCACGTGACCCCCCGGGGTCACGTGACTACCCGCAGGTGACGTGACCCCCCTCAGTAGCCTTCCCTACTCCTCCTCAAGAGCTGCGCTCCAACTCGGCGTTACAGGGATTTGTAAACGGCTTTTTTTCTTATATTATTATATAAACCCTACCTCGCTACATTTACCGCGAAGCGGTGAACTTGGTAGAATTTTACGCCGATGCCAGTTTCCGGATACTTTTTAGGGGGAAATTACGCATAACAGGTTTGCGTTACACTCTTTTGAAAGCGCGTGCCCCCCCCCTCCCGCCCCCCCCTCCCTCCCCCCGTCCCCTGTCGCACACACACAGTCACACACATACACACGAATCATATTGTGGTAAAATAAATTTGACTAGTGCACGAAACCAGCACAAGAGTAGTCAGTATATGTACGGGTACTCGAGGCCTCTTTCTGTTCCTCAGAAAAAGTTAAGAGCTATGGGGACCGTGGCCACGAGGGGGCCGGACTTGGGCCCGCGGGGGCCAAGCGAGAAGGAGCCGAGGACGACACGGGGCAGCAGTCGGGCAGCGAGCTTGCGGATGGTCGGCGAGGAAACGGAAAAAAAAAAAGAAAAAAAAAGACAAGGGCTGGCTCAAGATCGTCCCACTTTGAGCAGTAGATCCTTCCTTGGTACCTTGCGTTGTGTGATCTTCTTCGGGGCGGTGGAGACTGGGCCTGATCTGGAGGTGGCTAAAGTGGGCACCCACATTATTTTGCACAGCTTCCTTCGGCATTTAAGGCGGATAATTGCACGGACGCTCGTTTATTTTTAACTGCACGGCATCACAAATTCCCTGTGTATATAAAAGTATTGGCCTCCACGTAACTTTTGCAGGATTAAATACATATATATTTATTTATTTAAAGCTTCGTTAAAAGTATAAACCACAAAAGTGAGCCAGCCAAATCCGACGCTTAAAATAGCATCTACACTAAGCCCCCCTCACCCCCTTCTCCGCTTCCCCCCCCCCCCCCCCCAAAAAAAAAAAAAGAACGAAGGCGCGTTTGCACCGATGGGATTATTAAAGGCAGCAGATAATGATCTGCAAACACCAGTGCACGAAAAACGTGGAAGGTGCGAAAGCGTCTGAGCCAGACAGTCCTTTTACTATAGTCCTTTGAACGGAAAAATTGGGCCACGAACAACTTGTGGTGAACACGAATATAGGTCTCCTCGGTTTATATCAGCTTATATGGCGCGGCTGGCACGCTGATGGACAACCAGGTTTTTCATTAAAAAAACGCTGAAGTAAAAGAAAAAAAAAGGTACTTGGATAGCACGTGCACACTTCTAGAAATAAAAAAACGTCTTTTTTAGTTATTGTTTAGTAACTGCTTCTGAGATATGTTGCTAACCTCTTAGTAACTGCAGTTAGTAATAAAAATGTTCGCAGAAGTTACTTATCAAGGAAGGTACTAACGGGGACTAGCCTCATCCGGAAAAGCTAGTAGGAACCACTTAGATTAAATTAAAAACGGATAGTAAGTGCCGCCAAATCCCAGTCGCCACCTTGCTTCTTAAGTTATTTGGCGCTAGCTATTGCACCATTCAAAAGTTATAAAAGTATTTCTGTTGCTCGCGTGTTTAACATTGCATCTCCTGCGCCACAACACGAACGTACGCTACACCAATAACTAAGTCCGTCGATTGCCTTTCCGCCTTTTATAAACGTCGTTCTTAGGGCAAGCCCTTCCTTCATGATCACCTCAGCGATAAATATTTCACAGTAATGTTCCTTCCTTTCTCACTGTACACTAAAAAGGATGAACCTAGTAAAAGGAAACCATTCACGTTGTAATTATTTGCGGCATTCGATATAACTACTTGCTCCTCTGCGATTCATAGCTCATGCTTTCGCTTCTCCGCAGCAACAGAAACCTGTGAGCGGCAGGTTTGCTTTTGAGCTTTTTCGAGCGAATCAAATATTCCCAGCGCCTGGCGGTCTGCTGGGGACGAAGCCGTGAAAGTAGGTTGAGAAACATGCGATGAAAATCGCCAAGACTTGTGGAGAACTTTTTCAGGCATTTAGGAAGAGAGTAAAGTGCGCTCGGGTGCACAGCTTTAACCGGCTTTCAAAGTACTCGAGCGCGGACGGGCCCCTTTGACAGCATAGATACAAAAAAAAGCCTTAAAATGCTACATTCTGAACTAAGTAGCAATGAAATGCTACTTTGCTAATGTGGCAAAGCAATGTAAGCATGTTTTAGAATCAAACAAAATGCTCTCCACACTTACTATTGAGCTCTTTGTTGTTGTTGTTTTTTTCAGTGAATGTTTGTCTTTGTTACACAGTACGTGTCTTATCCAGGAACGTCAGAATTCTGTCGTGGAGCTGCGTGTTCCTTTAAGTTGCGGCCACACTGTCATTAGATCCTACAAAAAAGGCAGTCTGCAGAAGCGTGTCGGCAGATTATTGTGTCATCAATGGCATCATGCCTGCAGTGTACACCATGTCTGTGATTGGCGAAGTAGAAAACGCGTGCTGAGCTCCTAGCATTATTAGAGTTCGGATATTTTCATCACCGCATTAGCCGAGTGTCCACCGAGGCATTGATTGTTACGCGCCGTAAGTCGAGTGCTCACGCAGTTCTGGCGTCCGATCCACGAGCCGCGTTCGACTGTCGTCAGACGGGTGGTTATCGATCCCACAATTACGTCATCGAGCTTTGCGAAAGCAAGACTGAAAGGAATAGTCCCCTGTTATCCTGGCAGTTTCACGGCGACAAAGAAGCTTCTGATTCAGTGGCGGTCTGTACGAGTATACTTGGGCCAGACTAGGATCAGTACTCCTCTGCAAAGTGAAGAGCATTTGAACCCGATATCGTTTCGTGGCCCAAAGGGAAGCAGCAGATGTTCCTGAAACAAACAGCAATAAAAGAGTTAGAGGTACATTGTAATGTATTTTGATCTCGTGAATTTAAAATCACGTTCGTTTTCTCCGAAGATATAACTACACTGTAATATAACTAAACGCGAGATAACACGAAAAACATCCGACCAGCCGTTACGTACACTAGGATCCTTTGGGCCGCCAAGCGCGTGTCGCTCGTGTGGACAGCGCGTGCTAAATTGCCCAATCATCAAAGAGAATGGAAAGATCCGTATTCCACGCGCCGAACGTGCAAGCCTCAGCAGTACACTCTAAACAATGCCTGCGCGTTTAATTACCCACCAAACAATCAAAGAGCCAATCTCAGCCATCTACAAAAATCAGCACAGCGAATGATAAAGCGGAACATCCGTTTATACCTAAAAATGAAGTCTGCGCTGTGGCATTACGCAATGCAGAGCGTCATGCTCTCATTCCGTGATGCCACTGCGCCCACTTAATTTTCAGCTCTAAACAGATGCTCCGCCTCATCATTCGCTGAGCAGATTTCGTAAATCACAGAAATTGGCTCTTCGTGTGCTTGGCGGGTAAGTAGACGCGCTGGCATTTTTTAGAGTGTAGTTAACGTTTCTAAAGCAAATTCCTAAAACAAAATGCATCTTGCACGCCCGGTCGACGACGCTTTATTTTGGTTTTTTACTTCGAATCTTTTACGCGGAGAAGGCGTGCGCGCGCACCGCGCGGAACACTGATCCCATCATTCTCCTTGATGCTTGGATAATTTAGCAATATTACAGTGTAGCAATATGCCTATTGCAAGCGTTCCAGGTACATTCCCCCGCAGTGACACCAGTCGTGACGTCGTTTTCTGACCTTGTTGAAAACAGCAAGAGCGCGCATGCATAGCTTTGATAGGCGCTGAAGATGCGCGAGAGCAGAGATTCCGAAAGCTCCTGATGTATCGTCGTGCTCGGGGAACGAGAAACTTCAGCGGTACTTTGAAAATGATTGTCCGCAGCCTCCGTTCTCTACGTTGAGAAATAATATCGATATTAGTTATCCTGGAGGCCAAATGAAGACGACTTAAGTGTTCATTTCCTGAAATACAGAACCGCTTCACTTTCCTTTTTAAGGCCTGTTCACACATGAAGCGGAGCGCTAAAAGCAGAGCGCTTACCTCGCGCTAAGCGCGTGCGGACGGGAGCGTTCACCAGCTTTGTATCGCACCGTCGAAACTGTTGCTCATAGCAGACGATAAGTAGCTGACGCCACGTGAGCAGCGCTACATCAGCGCTTCGCTGCATGTGAGAACCGGCCTTAAGTAGCGACGTAGGCGACGCTACGAACTGACTGTACCAATCATCCAGCGTCAAAAGAGCGCCAATTTGGTGTTCGTCATGTTTCTATGCGTATTTCGTATTCTATCCTATAGTCGTGTGGAGGGACGTCCCAGCGACTTGCCCTATTGCAGCTGTTTGGTTGATCGCATCAGCTTGTAGCGTCGGCTACACTGGTCCATACGCAAGCTGAAACAAACTATAGTCGTGCACTTCAATAAAAAAACAAAAAAATGTGGCACATACGTGAAATACGTTACGACTCACGAGTTTACTGCAATATACTCTATTAGCTTAGACATTAAAAAAAATAAAAGAAAAACACAGGTGAGCTTGTGAATCAAATCCATGGTAAACCCGAGACAATGAAAATAAAGAAAAGCAGACAGAACAACGAAGTCTTAAACATAGTTTATATATGCTTGCTTTTAGTGTACTTTTTGTTTCCGTGGGCTGGTGCGCGCGTCTTCGCCGTTGCCTCCAATGCCACACGTTTTCTAAAATCTCCACACACAAAGTATGTTTTAATAAACTTTTACTGCGTCCAAAACGCACTGCAAGCGCACATTCGGCGGGCATTTCGTGTCAGAAGAGTGCACAACAAACGTACCTTAAGTGTGCTGCTGCTTTCTTCAGAAAGAATGTATGACAGCGAGCAGCGATCGTCATTCATTCGACTTGCAGGACAGGATTACAAAGAGCCTTTAGCAAAAGTCATCAATTCCTTTCGGGATCTAGCTGGGAATATGATGCATTGAGTTAAAGGCATCGAGCTAGCAGTGCACTGCACTGAATAAGTTTCTAATCTACTGCGGAGACAGAAGATACCCATTGGGGCTCACTAACTTCTCGATGTCTACACGTACACACAACACACACACATGCTTGCACCTTCGGAATAATTGCATCATCATTACGACCCCATCTCCTTTCAGGAATATTGAAAGTACGAGACGCGGTCGCATCGTAGCCTCAAATACTATTTGCCGCTAGCGAACAGACGACATCTGGAGCCACAATGGGAGGTTAGGTCGGCCCGTACGCTATAGAGATAACTCACAATGAAATGCGGCGCGATTCAGAGCAACCAAGCTGTCTCGCGGCACGCGACGATCAGAGCCCAGAGAGTGTGTGTAACGATAGCGCTTTGCATACCGAAAGCCTGAGTGATATACAGCGCGCGAACGGGACGGCAGATGCGTCTTCCGCCACGGGAAATGAATCCGGCAGAGGAGAGAACAGATCCCGACTCCGGTATCGCCGTCATCAATAGGGATGTCGCGAATCTGCCCAAGGTTCGAGTTGGACAAGGTTCGACTAGTTCGAACTTTTAAGGCGGAGTTCGACAAAGCGTCCGTTGAAGTTCCTGCTATATTGAGGACGTGGAGAAAGCGAAAACGAACCGGCGGCACGCGGCGTAGCGAGGTGGGGTTTTCATTAGATATATTGCTCCGCGCAGCAGCCCACCGAATGATTCGAATGTCCAGCCGCTTGCATCGATATTCTGTACACAAAAAAAAAGGGGATCGACGAAAACCAACGACGACCAAACCACACGTTTCATGGTTTTATCGTCATTGTCTTACATGTTTATTCCTTCTTGAATCCTGACCCTCACCACCACGCTCTCAGTCCTATAAAACAATGGTAAATATATTTTTTTAAGTCTAAAGTAAACCGATTAATAATTTTGTTTTCGTATTAAAAAATGGAGACGCGGGCATCACTTTTCAATAAGTCAAACTTCATAGACTTCTTCCAAAAGTTTTTACTTCATTTCAATTGAAGTCCAAACCCATTCGACGCGAGGATCTGATGAAGTCACTCATGTAGCGTCAAAAGCAGATCGTCCCGGCGTTTATCGCCGTTGTGCAAAGACGACAACTCCCGTAACCAAAGGCACGGGGCGGGGGGGCGGGGGGAGGGGGGGGGGGAGGGGGAGGCGTCTTACCGCCCCCCCCCCCCCCCCCCGCCCCCTTGCTTGATTGGCTCCATGAGATAGTAGTGTGAGCTGCGTTTAAAAGAAGAGTACAAGGTTCGACAAACCAGCCAAACTTCAGGTTCGACAAAAGTTCGCTACATTCCATCACTTTAAATTTAGCTCTTCGAGAACAAACACCAGAACATCGGATCAGACTTGTACACGTTACTGAAAAATAGCAAGGAATTACACTTACAATTACTCGAGGCTAAATTGTAATTTATTACAATTACAATTACCCTCCCATAAAAGTAACTGACCGTTACCTCAAAAAGTAATCCGTTACTTTCGTGGCGTTACTTTGAACATTATTGTCCTCAAGTAAGAAACAAAGGGAAGATGGTTATTTAAGTTCTTATTGTTGCAACCTGTTCGATTTAATGACCTTGAGTATGTTGCACAACAGCTGGCTCTCGAAAGTCTCGTCAGACATTTTGCGTCATTCCATAAGGAAGATGGCGACTACTACGCTAGACACCTTCTGAACTGAGGCACCATATTGTTCCTCATGAATGCTTCATGCTCTGCACTGAGGTTTTTCAGCGAAGCAATGGAAGTACTACTTACCTCGAAGATAGAGCAAAGCTTCGTCGTTGCAGCCGTTGCCTGATATTCGAGAGATTTAGTAGATCGTTCCGATACCTCTAATGCCCCTGATAACGATACGATGCATGCGCAAAGGCGGCGGTGGGGTATCGGGTATCGTTATCGGAGTCATCGGACCGAGCTACTAAAATTCTCCATTGTCTAAATCGCGAAGCTGTGGAAGTCATCATACATCTAGTCAAAACTAGAATAAAAATTCATTTATATCCATCTTACTACAGGACATATATTGCCAGACAATAGCAAACCATAGTTGTAACAGTAAGGTGATAATTAAGTAATAAAGAAGGTTTGGCTTCATATTCTTCTTCCTTTGGTTTTGAACAGGTCGAGCCACGGTTGACACGTCGGTAAGTAAGAAAGCGTTTTCAATATATAAATATAAGTTATAAAAAAAAAACGACACTCATAACAACCATTAATTAGAACATCGGTTAAAACAAGGAAATGTAAACGCACGTTTGCCGTGTGTACCTTTCTTGTTGCCGTTTAAAAACGCACGGAGCACGAACCGACTGCGGTTTACTTCACTGTTCTCCGGATAGACGACAAAGTGGAAGCTCCTCCCACCCCTTTCCACTTCAGCCGAGCGAACGGCAGAGTGGAGGCGACCTCCTCTCCAGCGTTCGCTCGGCTGAAGTGGAAAGGGGTGGGAGGAGCTTCCACTTCGTTCTCGACCTGTCATCGACTTAAAGACCGACGGCCAGTTCGCGCTTTCTATTTTCCCCTCGCTTCCTCCTCTCCCCCTTATACCCTGTCCACCGTTGCCTGTTCCGCCTCCCCCAAGGTGAAGAGGATCTTCTGCCTTGCAGAATCTCGAGTGTGGTCGTCGGCCTTTAAGTAAGGCAAGCTATGGCCCCACTCACGAGTTTCAGTCTCTCCTCAAGCCCAGAATATCAAGTCCAAGTCAGCTACCATAATGATTTATTTGTAAAAATATCTGCTTGAGATAAGATGCGTCCTGCTGGGGCAAAACAGGAAGACAAGAAAGGAAGACTGTTACCATTTTCCAAGTGGTTGCCGAAAGCTGGCTCACAAAAAGGGTGACTGAGGTGCAGATAACCTGGCTGGAATTCACAAATAAAGTGAGCCAACCCTAGAAGTTGGACTACAAAAAAGTAAGTAGGCTTTTAAAACAAGGTCAAATAATGTGAAAGAAGCAGAAAAAAATACATCCTGTTTTCTAAGAGAAGATGATAAGTGTGCAGCAACGAACGAGGATGCTTGTGGAAATAACGCCTTCACATATTATCCCATCTCTTTTAGTGGATTGTAGGGTAGACGGAGCGTTGTCTCGTGTTGTGACATTATGAAAATGGTCGTAGTCACTATAACCGAGAAGGACATTGTTAATTCTTTCTGTGCCCTTACCGCCTCGAGCTTCCCGAACAGGCAAACAATCACTTGGTGTCTTCCTTCCCGTCTTCCCGTCTTCGACTGCAAAAAAAAAAAAAAAAAAAAAAAAAAAAGACCCCCCCCTTTTTTTTTGTAGAAATGTTTGTTTGGATTTTTTGACATTGCTGTTAGGGTCTAAAAAAATAGATTCAGGCGCTTGGTGTTGCAAAAAAAGGCCTTGCGGAACTGAAGAGTGCCAAGCCTCCCTTTGCGCTACGTTACTGCGCCTCGACTTTACCAAAATGAAAAAAAAAAAAAAACTTTCTTTAGAAAAGGGGGGGGGGGGGGGGGAGGGGTTGGCCCTGAATAACAAAATGTAACGGATTACAAGGAATCCGTTACGTAAAAAATGTAATGGAATTACTTTAAAATTACTCTAGAAACTATGTAATTATACCGCTACTAAATTACTGATAAATGTAAGGGATTACAAGTAATTTCGTTACTCGTAACGGATTACGTACAAGTCTGCATCGGATGATGGAATCTCGCGCTTGTAGGCAAAACGCGAAAAACAACAACAAACACACACAAACAAACGTCAGTCATTATAGGACGACATCAAAAGGAAGGATACCTCCCATCATTGCAAACGAAGGCGCATAAACAAGCGTCTCGGCAGAGATGGGCGATGAGGGAACCTCATCCAGTCGGGGGCTCGCAGATTGCCGCCGGTAAAACGGCCGCCTTGTTGTGCGCCCGACAAGCCACAAAGGAAACGCGGGGAACGCCATTCAAGCGGCACTAGCCCTCGACGAACAAGAAAAAGAAAAAGAATCACAAAGGCGGTAAAGATGATAATCATCCGCGTTTTATTTTCTTTCAATATCCGTCCTAGTGATGGCCGCCGAGAAAAGCAAAAGATGCTTCTTTCAAAGGAAGTCGGTCGGATGAAAGAAACCAAGATACGGCTCGAGAGTCAGGTGCTTTGAACGGGGATGAAGACGTGAAGATGAGCATTTGCTTCTCACCGTTTGAGACGTCACGACCACAATAATTCTGCCGGTGATCTGCCAAACAAAACGGAAACACTGCACACGCTTTCCAGATCCCTTTGTCCTCCTCAAGATTTGAGTCCGGTTGAGACGTTTAGCGTTTGTGTGTTTCTGAGTGCGTTACGACCGCTGATGACTGCTTATGACGAGATAAGACACTGACGCATTCTATCGAATAGCCCTTGCTCGCTTCCAGTCCTGAACGTGACTGAAGTATTTGCAGTATTTGCGAGTTGAAATCTAGGCACTATCTATGCGATATAGTAACTTAAAACATTTCCAGTTCTATTTCGGGCCCGCGGTACTGACGCGTTAGACGTTAGAAAAACCACGCAGAGCGGAATTGGGCCAGGGTTATCCAATGGATGGCGCCAATCTATCCATTGTCGTAAGTAGTCACAGCCAAACTCGAATGTTTCAACCGGCCTTTTGGTGTCCCGGCTCAGGAAGGTAACTTGAGCATAATATTAGACTCTGTCCGATATTAACTGCCATCTGGTGGTTCAAATAGAAGTTTAACTTGTGTCGTACTGGCAATTGCTCTGTAGCATGTAGTAATTTAGCGGGCCTGTCACTGCGAGCCCAGTTTGTGCAGGGATCTGGCTTGTTTTACATGAGTGCAACTGACGCTCGCAGAGCAGCATAACCTACATTGTCTGCCCCTTCCAGAGCCACATGGTAACGAGCCCATCTTTAGAACACCGCAGGCAGGTTATAGCTTGACATCGTCATGTTTGTTCTTGAAATGTTTTTTTTTTTTTTCGGAGTCTACCAGAACGCCGCACAGGAGGGAGCACAATTTCATGGCAAGGAATAAAAAGTAAGGAAAGCGAAGTATTAAATCTGAACCCTCTCTTGGCCATTGAAACAAATTTCCTCTGATCCAGGGTTTTCTCCTTGGAGATGTCTTCTCTGGCACTTGTAATATGACACGTTTGTCAGATTTCGGCCCGTTTCTATTCCTGACAGAGGCAAGTATGAACCAGCATATCTAAAGTAGACAATCTTAATTTTTCTTCCCGGTTTGTTTACATGTTTATTCGTTCATATATCACTGATATTACTCTCCTCCAGCCCTTCCAACTTCAAAACAGCTCCAGCTAACCTCAAACGTCTTTTTTATGCCACTCTTGTAAGGTCTAAATTAGAATACACAGCCTCTATTTAAGATGCTAACGGCGTCGTTTTAAACAAATCTGTCGAACTAGCTCATAATAACACAGTTCGTTTCGTTCTGTTTTTTAATAATCCAACAGCCAGCATACCATTAATGAAGACCAGTTTATTGCTGCCCTGTTTGCCAGTGATTGAAGGCTTTTTTTTTTTTTTTTACTTTGCCTGTTTCCTGAATTGTATCATCATCAATCGCTATGAGACCATTTTTTTCATGCCCCAACTATTACTCTTCCCGTGCGGACCATCAGAATAAAGTTGGATTAACGCGTTGCCAAACGAACATTTTTTTTATTCGTTCATCCCGGATACATCGAACGACTGGAACCATCTTTCAGCAGATATCGCACCCATAACAGAGTATTGTTTTTTTCGCCAATTCTGTGTCTACATTTCTTTGCGATGAGCTAACATGAGTTATATGCTTTTGTTTATTTTTACGTAGCAAACGTTGACTTCAGCTTTTGCCAATCAAAGTGTATTTTTGATGTTTTGTTTTTCTCGCCGCATCATTTTGTTTTGTCGTTTTTTTTTTTCTTTTTGTTTGCTTTACTCCTTGCCTCTACAATTTTTCGTCGCTTGAGGGTGTGTACATTGAATAAATTAATAAATACGACTTAGGAGACCCGAACCGGATAATTCCAGACATCCGAACTAATCGCGGCAAGCAAACACTAAATTATCTGATTACAAAATTATTAAATTGCCCAGCATCGACCCTGATTATTGTGCCCCGTTTTCTAATTTAAAAGAAGACTGTAAGACGATCCTTTGTTTGCAGTGATATCGTATTATCGTTTACTTCAGACAATATCATCTTAATATAATTTGGAGCTATAATTGTTTTCCCTATTGTTATATAATCTGTGTAGCCTTGGTTTCAATATATTTTTTATGTACAATGTGATGTCTATTTCTTTGTTCTCTTTGTGTACCTACAGTGTCAACATGATGTTTAAAATTGGGTTGTTTATATACACACAAACTTTTTTATGAATATTGTATCATGACTATACGTCCATGCATTTGAGAGCGTGTGTGTTCTGAATTATTGTGGCTGCTGCAACGTGGCGATACAAGTGCTGTATTGTTTTCTTCTATCATTAATGCGTACGTAGTTTTAAGCTGTTGAACTGAATTGGGGGAGCAGAGGCAATATCAGGTACCATGCATTTTTCTGCCCCCTCAACGAAACACAATACAAATACCATCCACAAAACAAATAAAAAAAAAACTTTGCATTGGAAATGTATGTGGGGAGCTTCCTGCATGCGGCATTGTAGTTCTCGATCAGTCTCAGAACGTTCACATTTTCCGACAGCATCGTTTTATTCTCTGACAACCAAACTACAGCATGCCGCATTAAGGAACTATGAGCTAAACATGTTGTGACAACGATAGTGGTTCCCTTCATCAATTCTTATAAAAAGGAAATATTTCTGAAATTGCATAGAGAACGCCCCTATTCTGGCCTGCCGTCCAGATGTGCCAGTTTCAAAAATATTCAGTTTTGATCATCGGGAAGTAAACATCTGTAGATGCACACCCTTAATTATGCCTTCAATATAAGATTAGGATCTAAACAAATATAAGGCGTCGTCGGTATATGCATATATCGGGAATGTTTGTTTTGGAGCTTGTGTCAGAACGCCTGGTAAAAGTAGAAGACGAGGTAAATAAACAGGAGAGTTGGTTAACTTTACACATGATTCGTTGAGATGAGTCTGTATGCCCCTTGTCCTCTTTCTCGACCGTCGTCTCTGGTTAGAATGACGACATAAGTATTAAATAATACTAATTGTCACTTTAAGGTTAGATTAAGGTTCAAAGAAATATTGACATGTATATATGTGCAAATTTAAGCAATATCGGTTCTTGAGCTTGTGCCATAATGAATGGTATGAGTATATGTTTAATCATCCCTTTAATGTTACATTAAGGTTAGAACAAATACTGGTCAATCCATATATGCGTATTTGAAGAACATGTTTTTTTAGCTCTAGTCACAATGTAGGCTGTAAGTACTTTTAACGATCCCTTTAAGATCAGATTAATGTGAGAACGAATCTTGTTTCGTCAATTTGTTTAGATATTGCGAATATCTATATATTTTTTAACTTGGTTCACAATGCAGCGTATAAACTTTTATGTGTCCATTTAAGGTCAGTTTAAGATCGCTCAGCCACCTGCTCCCTGAGAGGACTTGCGAATTTCAATAAGAATGCCGAGGAGCGCGCAACTGACCGCATCCAGTAACCCAGGGCACTCCGACAGTTCCGTCGGCTCGCGTCGAAGCTACGGGTCAGCAAACAAGACAACCGAGCTGAAAGAACCAAGTGACGGCTGCATTCCACACTGCACGATAAATTTCCTCGGCGGAACCGATCCCGCCGTCGCACACACGCTCTTCCCTTCCTTTGGCTGAGAGAAGGGGCGAAGACAAACAAAGGGGAATTCCTGTCGCCCGGGCATTAGCAAATGCTTCGAGAGCCGTCCAGCGTCTCGGAAGACGTCGAGTCGCTCCGCACAAAGGAGACCAGAGCAAACAAGGGGAAATCCAAACGAAAAGAAGACACATTCTTTCCACGAAGCGCGAGGTGTCTCCGCGAAATATTGGCAGCTGTAATGTACAACAAGCGGTGGCTTTCTATTTTTTTTTTTAACATCATGCACTCTGAATAATCACGTGGCGTCATGACGTCAACTCCTAGTGTCGCGCAACATAATTGACGTCACGTGACTTGGTGGCGTTACGTTACAATGTCAATTTTTGTCAAGGAGAAAAGGGGGGGGGGGGGGGGGGTTGGGATTTCCCTAGATATTTTTGACCCCCATCCTTAGAAAGTCGGAACAAGTTCATAGACACACGTCACCATATTCCATGGGAACCGTGGGAATTGGATAGTTGGTTGTAAGATTTGCTCGTAGCTTTGCTGATCGCGGCATTGTATGCGCCCGGTAGGTTTTACCCAACGCAACTCGAAGAGCCTCCACGAGGCGTTTTGTTTCCCCGACCTGCCCCTGGTGGGCTGCGTCTTGAACTTCTCCGAAATCTCCATATGTGTGCAATGTTCAGCGGTCGTCTGATATTGCCGAGACCCACGTACTGCGGAATAGTGGATGGATTTCGGTCCTTGGTTGCGATAGTGACTGGACCTCATCGAACTGGAGTTTCGTTCGCGTCGGACCTAATTCCGCGACTGTTGTGTCAGGAGTACGTGCGCTCCTGCCAAGCCAACTTGTGTTGGGTCAACGTTGGTCACGCTCCATATTAACAAGATGCCACAGTCAAACTAAGGTAGTTCAATGTTTTTCGCAACGGATACCAAAAACACAAACACGACAAAGGTATCGTGAAGTGACATATAGTATGAATGAGATCGGAGTACTTTGTTACATACGGTATAGGTGCTTCGCGCAACCAGTTTCGGGCACACGTGCCCGAAATAATCACTGTTACAATTCGAGAGTATTTAAATATTTCGTGATGTAAAACACATTTGAAAAAAATTGAAGAAGTTACGCATATTGTTACAGCGCCAGCATCCACCTTCACGAAGGTAGCGGAGAGCGAAAGACTGATTCTTTAAATTTAGGCTTGAGAGACCACATGAAATGCAGCATTCGCCATCAGCTCCCACGATCGTGGGCAGAACCACCCTGAAGTCACTCTGTTTGTACAAACAACTAAATGCAGCACGCAGGTACCACGCGTTGATTATATGGGCGAGAAGACTTGTCGAGGAGGACGAAAAAGAAGCGAGCGACACAGGAGGATGGCTCGGGAAAGTTAAGGGGCTAAGATCATGCTGTCCTCCTACTTATCTAATCTCCTTGAGTTATAGTGAGTGCCAAGTCGCGTCAGATGAGCTCACTCGGCACGACCGAGTCAGAGCTGACTTCCACGAGCCCCATCTGCTCGTTGAGGCATGGATATTCGCGTCGACGCAAAAGTACAACGTGCGTTTTCTGCTGGCGGCGTGCGCGCGTCTGGCATTCCAGCGTGTGTTTTCGCGTACCCCTTTTACGCATAACAGACTGTGACTATTTTTTTTTTTTTTTTGAGATGTGGTAAACTCGCGTGTTTTTACCTTTTTTTTACTTTTCTGATTCTTGTTCAAACGACTTCGGACAATTTGAAACAGGTTCAGTTATACGCGCTTGCTCTTTTTCTTCGTCTCTGAAACGACGACTAGACAGTCACCGGAATATTCACCCGCCTCTCATCCCCTGCAAGAAATGGTAAGGCAAAGGCAAACATAAAGAAGAAAGAGAGAGAGCGAGAAAACATCTTAATAAACATGTAAGGGGGACGAAAACTATCCCACTTAAATGTTCCTTTAAGTGTGTTAAACGTCTTGTTCTTTCTTTCTCTGTGTACTATCTACAACGGGGCCCCCGCGTATATACCATAAGACCAGACTTGTGCCTATCTTAAATACTCTACTCAAGATACTGTATTTCAAACACTTTTTGAAGTGTCTTGGTATCTTGCAAATACTTTTGATCAAGAGTATTTGATACTCTATTTTAATTACTATTCCGAGTATCTTGTACTCGTTATCTTAAATACATTTTTTGCCATTCCACCATTTTCCGAGGTTTTCGGTATGAAGTGGCGTGGGCGTGGGCGTGGCACGAGCTAACGTGAACATTCTTTCGAGTAACCAAATCCTGTTGCTAGCTCCGATAACCTATGGTGACTTTGACTGAGCTCGTGAAAACATCGCTTTTTTGCCGACTGCAACTCATATTTCAGCCCAAAGTTCGCATAATGATGGTTTTCCCCTCACCTTCCCAAAGGCGCCTGTTGTTTCCAATAGAGTTTCCCCCAAAAATATTTTCAAACAAAAGGTGTGGTTTTACGAAAATAAAGAGGTTACTCTGCGGCGAAACGCAGACCGGAAAACGACCTACGACAACAATGCAGACTTGAGTGTCAAGAAAATAACAAATAAAAGAAAATAAGTGGAAACACACACACACAAACACACCCACATACACACAAAACATTTTAGTTTTGCTTTTTGTATATTTGACGCCGCTATGGCAAAAGGTCGAGGTTTGTTTTTGCTTTTCTTTTTGTCGTCAGTACGCCGCCTATTGATCTCGCGAACACTGTCTGTAAGCGAACATTGATAAGCAGAGACCAGTACAGGAAACGAACTACGAGCTTGATGACCTCTTAAAATCCCAACAAAGTGTCCCCCAACGTTGAGTGCCGTTCTGAATGCAACTTACTTGAAGAAGGTGCGATCACTGCCGTGGCTTAAATATGGGTTTTCTTTGTTATTCACACACTCATATCCGTATCCCAAGTTCGTTTATAGTGAACTCCCCATATAGGAAATATGGATTGCTGTCAAACGATGCGACTAGGGTGCGCCACAGGACGTGATATTCAGCGATGTCAATATTGGCGCGGCACTCTGACCCGTTTGGCCCCCCCACCCACACACACACACCTCGGTGGTTACCCAACAAAAGGCCTGTGCACATGCCCACAGGCCTTGTGGGAATGTAGATGTCATCTTTTTAATAGAGCACAGGGCACAGTGTAATGTAAAAATACCAACAATTAGTGGAGTTACGTTAAGTGCCGGATCTCTGCCGAAAGCATGCAGTAGTCAGAGAATGCGAGCTTGACCCCCTTGGACTTTTGTGCTGCGCTGAGCACCGTGCATGCTTTATTGGTCATGCAGGCCGGAGTGGAAACAAAAAAGCCCCTCCTGCCCCTCACCGGAGAACTCGAACTCCAGCCGGACGCTGACGCCACGTTCAGTTAAGTCAGCCGAGAGCTGAGTCATTGTATTTGTTGTCCCCATGCATGTAGCTCTAATGTTAACCGCTTGGGGCGCCACGGTCTGATCTCCTCTCCAATATCTAAAATGACATCTTTCTTGTCCCATAAATATTTTGTAATATCTGTCAGTGATATTTCCACGCGCGTTGCCCAGCGAGCGCGAATGGTTACCGCGTTTTGCTCTCGCGCGGAGGCTCCGTGTTCGATGTCAGAGAGTGAACTCCGCTTTTAATTAATTTCAACTTGACATTCTTGTATGTTCGAGAACCTTGTCGTCTGACCGAGTTACGAATGTTCTACGCGCCGAAGTTTCTACGCCGAATGTTTCAGAAACCCACGCGGGTAACTGCTCCGAGTGGCGGTCCGGAGTCAGTCTCGCCCTAGCGCTCGATCCTGATCTTTCGCAGCCATCGACGCCTGCGACGCTAGCCTTTCTCTATTTGTTTTTGGCACAAGTTCGCCCCATTAAACGTTTAGGTTCTTCAATTATTCGCTGCCTCATCCTTTGTCAGTCGTGACAATATCCTGCTCCATGTGCAAAAGCCTCGCGTTTTCATCTCGTGATGCGCGCGTGCCGGGGAGAAATCCCCGGGATTTCTCCCTCGTGTGAATACCCCTTAGTCCAACATCCTTTTTTTCTCTTTTTCCGTTTTGTGTTGTTTGCGTGCGACCCAGATTTGCGCCAGCGTGCTACCTGGCCCGAGCCCGGCCCGCGGGCCGGGCCGGCCTCGAGCTTTTGGGCTGGCTCGGGCCCGTGCAGTGCTCTAACCAGTGCCTGCTCGCTGCCGGCAGCACTGCTTGCACCCAGGACCTCTATAGTCGCCGCTTCGAAGTGATCGCGTCCAGGGGCATTTCCTCGCTGGGGCTCTTCTCCGGCGCCACTTCCTTTTCCTTGCACGTAGCCGTTTTCTTTGCTGTTGCCTCTACTGTAGCTGCATCCGCACCTGCTGAGTGTTCGAAATCTCCCGTGGTGTCCTGGAGCTTCGCGGTCCGCGTCTCAGCTGGCGCTGTGACCACAAAAGGCTCCTTTTCTTCCGTCAGGTTTCCCTTCGCATTCCTTGCCAGCGGTTACTGTTGCCTTTCAAGTCTCCGACGCTACAGCCGCTTGCGTTGAGGTCGCCGCCGCCTGTTCCGCCTCTTGTTCGTCCATCAGAAGCTCGTGTGTGTCTTCCTCGGCCTGGCGTCCTCCTGCGACACGAGCGTAGGATCGAACGCAGTCTTGGCGTTCAGGACGATATCCACGGCACTCACTACAGCGAGGCGCCCTACAATCACGGCGAATGTGTCTAGACTGTATTCACTGAAGGCACAGTGGTGCACGTCCTGGAACAACCACAAGTACAGGGCTTCCGGTGAACCGACCCTGGTAAGGCAGGCTTTGCAGCGTCATGCCTTCTTTCACTGACAGCCGTGCCACCCGGGTCGACGACTCGACGCCGTCAAACCCGTCAATGTGCCATTTTTCTCGAATTATCTCTCTCACCACGCCGAACTCCTCCAGTGCCCTTTTCGGGGCGTCGTTGGGCACGTCGAAAGCCACCCAGTGAAGCTTGAGTCGGACCTCTCGTCGATCACGGTCCATCAGCACACACCAACCTCCTTTCACCTTGAACTTGCCACACATCATCAGTTTCTCGTTGGCAGCAGCCGACTTGAGGTGGACAATCCAAACGTGCCCCATCTGGAACACCCCCCTACCGGTCACGTCGCTCAGGACGCCAAGTTGCCGCCCAAAGGTTCTCTGAAATCTTCAATGCGGTACGGCCGCACTCCGATGTCAGCGTGCAGAAATGCCGTGTATTTCGAAGTGTCATTCGCCGGTAGCGTCGGCAGAATAAACCGATAATCAGCAGGAAGATCCAAAGCCCTATCACCGCGTCCAAGCAGGGACGCTTGCTCAGCTCTAACGGAGCTCATGATACCGCGTCCGCTTTCGACGACGTTCGAAATTGGAATCCCGCACACAAGACACGCCTGCACGCCTTGGGAACTAGCAGTAGTATAAATGTTTATATGTTTCGCTATCGCGTTCCACACTTCCTGCGGTGATTGGTCGCAAGTGCGCAAGCGCAGCATTGTCGCTTGGCGAAGAGTAAAGCAAGCGGAAACGCTTGTAGACGATGAACGCTTTTCGCACCTCCTGACAACTCGTATTGCAAAAGCGGCCCTTAAACACGTCACCCAGATCAAGCAGCTGGAAACTTTTTTTGTAATAAAGGCTCTAGTTTTCCCGGCGGCGTAAGCGCTCAACCAGTGGTTTATTCCGTCCCTGTAGGGAAACGTCCCCATGGCCTTAGGGAAGCGCTTCCAGACTAGAACATTCAAAGACGGTGTATAAACAGGCCTGCATCCCCCGCAGTTGAAATGCTCGGGCACCGCGAGCGCGACAAACGGACGCAACCGACACAGACGTACCTCAAACACGTGCAACATGCAAACGAAGGTACCTCTGGCAGCTTTGCGATCACTCGTGCTGACCGTCTCGAGCAGCCAGATACAGAAAGCCTGCCGACAGTACTGGCGCGTGCAGGCTGTACATGCTTGACGCTTGTAGGTGTCGGTTGTTTCTGTTTGTGGCTCTTGTGGGACTCGGACATAACGCGCTCGTGCAAAAACTTGGTTCTATAGACCTTTCCAAAAAAAGAGCGTGTGGCCGGTGCCATCTTGAGTTTTCATGCGTATGGCGCGTGCTTTCCTCGTTTTCCGAAGCGACGAACACGCGCGTGCTAGGCCGTGAAGATCGCACGCTTGACTGTGATTTTGTAAACATTGGAAATGTCTATAACTCGCCGATGATTAATTACTCACGAATATTATAATATTTTAATTCCTTTTTTGTTTGTTTGTGTTTTAACGTATACCGACGGAAAGGCAGGCATAGATTCGAAGTCCTTTTTTGCCTTGTGTTTTAGAGTGTGCCGTCGGAAAGGCAGGCTCCTGTTGGTAAACTCATTCAATAAATCGACAAAAAAAAATATATATACGGAAGGACATCCGAAATTACTCGATTACTTTGTCCAAATCTTCATAATTTTGCAAAAGTCCTCTATTGATTTTAAGATTCAATTTCATTTTGATCTACGCAGATTCGTTGTCCTGGGTAAGGAGGAGATGAAGAGCTTGAATTCTCGAGTCACGCGGAAGCCCGTATTCTTCCAACGAAACATGGCACTGGGGCTGTACTTTATTTTAGAACAATTTGGCAAACAGCAAACGCTACAGCCCTCTGGATCTGATCAAATCGACGCAGCGAAGCATGTGACAGCTTTCCGCAAGAAGAGTGGACTCTCCGTGATCCTTTATCGTGACCCTCACTTTGACCCTCTGATTGCCTCGCTCGTGTCGCAGCTGTCGCCCTTGAATAGGGAGTTTTCGTAGATTGTTTTCGCCGTCCCGCGACACTCTCCCGGTGCGACACCCGGAACTCTACAGTCAAAACCATCGGCGCGCAGGCGCAGTGTCGGCTTCTTCGTTGCAGAGGGCTTAGCGGAGGGGGAAACGCGGTCTACGAAAACTTCCATAATAATTATGATTAAGGAGCTGCAAACGAGGAGGAGGTACGCCCCCCGGTTAACCCTGCTTGTGGTCCGCACCGGAATGCGGAAATGCCCACTCGATTCGTCCCAGCGCTGCTCGTTGTCACCGTTAAATGGACGCTGTGACAACTCGTTAACGTCCTGTGCTTGGCTCCCTCAAAAGCCCACAAAGCAACGCACGAGCAAAGGGGGGAAGAAATGCCGGAAGTGGAAAGCGATAGAAAGCAGTATTAGTGCTTGCCGATCACACCAACGCCTTGTATCTGAAGCAAAGCCTCTTGGTGGATGTTGGCGGTAATCCTGAAACAATGCTAAAAAAAAAAGAAACAAACGATCATGCTGCTTGGGTTTAAAATAAGCGAAACCGAAAACAAAGAGTCGCTGTCGTCACCTGCATCCATAGGCTTTCCCATAATTTGAAGGAAGTCGCCACTCATCTCGACGTGTCAGTTGTGTTCTCAACACCTAGCAAACTTGCGAGGCTTTTCCCAAGAATCAATAGTAGAGAGGAAGCGAGCGATGCATGCAACAAGAGGCATGCCAACAAATACGTGGAATGCATCACGTCGGCGGTTCATCAGATTCCGACAACGTGTGGAGTGTTTACATCGGCTAAACTGGCAGATGCCTGAATGAAAGAATAATACATGGAGGGCGCTTAAGCTTCGCCTTTAAAAGTAGAAGGCGATAGCGTTATCAGGCACCATTCGCATCGCCTTCTCATTCGCTTCACATGCTCTTCCTGCCAGTGAGCAGGAAGTCCGGCCGACATTACATGTCAGTAGCGTGTCTGGCTCGCAACCGAAGGGTCGTGCGTTCGAATCCCGCCAAAAATTATTAAAATTTTTCTTTAAGGCTAATGAGTTGCTTTATAAAGTGGAATCATTCGAGACATGCGGCGCCCTTTCATTCGCATGACATGTCATGTTTTTCAATCACTTTCTATTCATGCGTGACGTCCCGTTACACGTGAGCGTTCTGGGTTGTTTGCAATTCCCGCGTGAGGTCATACGACATTAACCTATCGACCAATCAGGATTTTTGCCGTCACGGCACCGACGTCGGCTTTTCTGCGATACGAGCACCTTAACGCTATCGCGTTGAAATAGCGTACTCCGCCGGGTCACTTTGCGGTGCGCTGCCACAAATGTTGCTGCCAGTTCAAAGGGCAATTCCGGTCGAAAAGGAAACCAAAATAAATTACTGATATCGCGTTTGTGCGCCGAAACATGATTTCAGACGATATATTACGTCGAGATGACGCCACGTAGTCCACTAAAACTGATTTTAAAGATGCGATCAGCTGCTCTTTAGCGGGCGGCAAGCGGCTTAGCTTTTAGTCAAGGAACACTGGCGCAGCACTCTTGTGGCGTCACGTCGCGGTCGTACGGCTGATAATCAGAGTTGCCATCCCTCTAGCAGACAGTTTTGGTTTTGCCGTTTGTCTCGCCACGGCCGGACTGGAAGCGCGCGCTCTCTTTTTCTTCTTACGGCCTTCGCAATTGGGGCAATTGCCACCTCCCGCCGCAATTCGTGGGGACGCTGTCACCTGACCCCTGGTGAAGCTCCTTGATAAAGGCCGTTACACATCGAAGGGATTTAACCCCTGGGCTACCCTTTACCGTTTGCACAGAGCGCGTCTGACAGTGTATCTCAGCGCTGTCGCAACTTGCGGCCGAAATTTTTATAGCCTTTGACACCTGATCCTTACGTTTAGACCCTCAGGCACTATCTAATGCGCGTCTGATGAGCCCAAACGGTGAATATTTGACGCACATCTCCGAGAGATTCGGGAGTAAAAAGTAGTAAGTAGAGACAGCGAGTGCAATTGCGGAAAAACTATACTCGTCCTTACCTCCAGGACTTCCGTTGCAACTCCAGAACAGGAAAATACGGCCCCCTTCTACGTGGAGGAACTTTAAATGATAAATAATGCGCACACTCTCGTGAAATGTGAGCAGGCCCAATTTATCTATTGCCGTGGTCTGCATCATCGTTTTATAGGCCGTACATAAAGTCGGTCAGCTGCTCTAGACGAGGGTGTAGTAGTGTGTACAATTTTTGTACAGTGCATATTACAGCCTAAAGTGCTTCCTCGAGGGCTTGTGCACATATCCAGCTGATGTTTCGTTCCTGTCCGTGACCGTCTTTGGATGGCTAATCAGAAGTATTCCGAGGAACCGTTGCCAAAACAACAACCTTCGAAGCTCGAACACCAGCGCAAAGCAGCTCGAAGGGACTCTCTGAGTGGTGTGAAGTGGGGTGAGGTGGTTGCGCCCCTGGCGCCAAGCAAGTGAACTGCGTACGGAGAAAAAATGCCATTGATTCCCGGGCGATTGCAAAGGCCGTAAGAAGAGAAAGAGAGCGCGCGCTTTCTCACCTTTCTTGTGCCGTTCTCTGGCGCTTTCATTTTCGTAGCTATGCACCAGCTAGCCCACCTTTCCATCCTAAAGCTAGCTGCTTTTTTTTCTCATCTCACTCTTGAAACTACGGCACCCGGCGTCGAGCGTCCGCGTTCGAACACATTCGAACAGGGAGTAGAGATATCTTGTTTTGTTTACGATTGATTCAGTGATGACAGAAAAGGCACAGCAGTCTGACTGACACCATAGTGGTGCCCTTTTAACACTGTCTGATCGGTCTCCTCAGTTTATAGCGTCGACTGCATCTGGACGGAAAGTGAGACGAATCATAGCATTAAGTCTACCCACTGATCATTATCAGAACTCGGCGTTCTGATCGTCCCTGCACGCTCTTGTCTCCTCCTCCCCCTCGTGATGCTCACCCTTCAACGCCGCATGGCAGACGCCACGGGGGCGTTTCCATACTTAGCATTATTGCAAAAAGGCCTAAGTAGGACGCAAGGGGGTTGTGGTGACGTCAGAACGCCGAGCTCTGATTGGCTCCGATTGCAAGGAGACTGGGTAGACCGTAGGGCCTCAAGGCATGCTAGCATTGAGATCTACCGACCGTCCTTCAATCAGAACCAATCAGAGCTCGGCTTTCTGAGGTTACCGGAACGCCCCCGCAAAAGAAGCAGACGAACTTGCGCTCCACACAGTTTCCGCCTTCCCAGAACAGGCTCGGCGCCTAAGGAAAGCCGTCTTCCGATTTCGGTAGAAAGACGAGCCCACGTCTTGCCCTTCATTAGGAAGCAGCGATAATGCCGGGACTCATTATTCACGCACCAGCGAAGAAATGACTTTTTCAGACGACGCCGCGACAGTCGTATCGGCACGGTCATCAGAAAGGAAATCCCGGGGCTTAAAATCCACGAAAGGACGGAGCTGCCCCGTCGTAATCCTCGCGCAATTCTCTAATTAGGGCTTCTGGGGAGCAAGACTCCCAGAACGGACCGTGTACCGACTTCACGATCCCTAATTGGTCCCAGAAACCCTAACTTATGCAAAGCCAGAGTCCTCTGAAAGCGAAATGTAAGCCCTCCAAACAGGACTAACGAACGGTTCTTCGGAGAATTTGTCTTGTTCTCAAAAAAGACATCCTCACTCTTCCTTCCCCCCTCCCGCCCGTCCCCCCCCCCCCCTTCCCCCCCCGGGCCTGACATAACACAAATGTTACGACGTTGGCAATACGTCCTTCTTTCATAACGGCGAACGAGAAAAATCATTGCGCACATACTAAAACAAAAAACAAAAAGAAGCTTATGTTGAATTTTTTTTTTTTTTTGCAGAGCTGGCAGGCACTCAATCACATCGTACAAAAGAAGGTTCTCCGCGTATGACAAAGCACATTCTCAATGTCCCTGCACACGCCGAGCTTTTCGGGTTTATTTTCATTTTTTAATAGCGCCTGCGTGTTCAGCGATACAATTAACACCAAAGCTTTTTTTTTTCAGTTTTTTTTTCTCATTTTTTTTTATGTCCGACAGCAGCCAATTATACGATCCGAGGCTACCAATCAAGCGGCGGCAAACGTGCATCGTCATGGCGCTCGTCGTCTTTGTGCGCTTGATTGATTGATATCACCGGCTAAACCAATTACGCGCAGTTGGTGCGGCGTGATCCTCGGCTTTTTTTAACGCGATAACGTGTCGCAGAAAATCCGGCGTCGGTAGGACGGGAAAGTCCCGATTGGTTGATATGGTCGTGACGTCAAAGCCACGTGACCACGCGCGGGAATCTCAAACTGAATTTCGTCGATATCTGTTTCTACAAGTAACAAAGACCAATACAAAATGACGAAGCACATTCCGCTGGAACCAAAAATGGCGTCATTCAGTCCCTCTGCTGTGCGCTGCCATTCGCTTCCTAAAACCTACACCGTCACGCAGTCGGCGCTTCAATGAATGTAACTACTTCCAGGAAGCTCGTATCTGGGTACTTTATCTCGAACAACCCACAACGCTCACGTGAATCTTGACGTCACGCGTGGTATGAAAGTGATTGAAACACGACGTGCAATGCGAATTAAAAGTCGCCGCATGTCTCACATAATGAGACATGCGTGTGCTGGTTTTTTCATCCACGCTCAAAGAAGGGTCTTCTTCCATATAATTCATCGCACTCCAAGCTGGTCAAGAGAAGCATTGCCTCGTCATGCCTACAAGCTGCACTCGAGAAGTCATGTCATCACGTCGTTAACGATAGTTTTGCCCGGCAGGTTGAAAGACCTGACAGTGGCAGGTTTCCCAACTTCGGTTTTATTGAGCGTTCCGGAGAGTTTATTAAAGAAACTCAAGGGGGAACCCCGACCCCGGAGGAAAAGGCCAAATAAGAGACCGCTCGTAATACCGTATCTCCATAAAATTTCACACAACTTGTAAAAAGTTGCCTTGAGGTACGATGTGCCGTTGGTGTTTTCCGCTCCGTGTAAGCTGGCGCAACTATGCGCGAGAGTCGGCGATAAGAAGGACAAAGGCCCCGCTTGCTCGGTGAGGCATGAAAATCAATATGTTGTTTGCAAGGTGGGAGTTGTGTACACGATTCTAGTAACGTGTGGAAAAGCCTACGCCGGTCAGACGGGCAGATGTGTTAACCACAGACTGCAGGAGCATGGCTGGTCGTTGCGATCAAAACTTCGAAAAAGCTCGCAGTGGTCCATCGCGTTCCGGTTCTAGCAGACATTGTTTTCCACGTGTCGCCGCTGCTACCTGCGAGCTGGAGTAAGCGTTCCATGCTCTATCACATTTGTGTTCACAATCATTTCATAATTTGCTACTTATGTATGTTCAATTTGTTATAATATATTAGACAAGACATAATTTATATCTGCGGTTTTCATTTTGAGTTCGATGGTCCGATGCTACTCCCTGCAGCTGTAAAGAGAGCTTGGCGAGCTCCGTTTCACACAGGACCTCCCTTAACGGAAAAGACCTTCAGGAGCCATGTGATTCCGATCTCCATCTCCATTACTACAGGTACCTGTGCCAAAAGTACCTTTACGCTGCCGTGCAATCCGCAATTCGCACAATCCCTACTCGACCTCGCTCGTCAGCTCAGCATTACAAAAGTGCAGTCACGGTGACACTGAATGGGAGTACGCAAGACGGCTTGGATAACTTTGTGATCGGTTCTGATTGATGGACACCGTGAAAAGTTCCCTCCTCGAGGATGCTAGGAAATATACATTGTCTGCGTTGACGTCACACAACAGCTGCCACTGTTGTGGCTTCCTGCGTACCATATGCGGCATACATTTGGCCCCATCGATTGTTTTTCGCTGCAAGACAAATTAGAAATGACCCCAGCACGGTCACGTCATGTAGAGTACATGTCGTATATAGTACAAGTCCCTTTTGAGATTATTCAATCTTTTTTTTCTGGGTGCGCGCCAAGCACCACTGCTCTACTCTGTTTCACCTTATGATGTACCGCAGAAAAGGCTACAAGCGCGAACTCCTTGATCTAGGGCACATCAAGGCGGCACAAGCTCTCGTGCATTAAGAGTAGCTCCCAACGCTATTAGCTCGCGCTTCTAGCCTTATCTGCGGTACAACGTAAGGTGAAACGGAGTATAGAGAGTACAAGAAGGTCCTTCTAGTACACTCTACCACTACGAATTTGTCTCGTGACACGTGGGTCATTGATCACGATGACGATACAGAGCACTGTGCTCCATACTTTTCACTTCCATTTCTATTTCTACTGACATCTGGTGCGCGCCTCGTTCATAGGAAAGTACTCAGTTTTTGTCGAGTATTAGCACCAAGATGTTTCAGTGGCGCCATCTTGTAGTTTCTTTTCGTGATGTCAAGACCAAAACTTGCCTCGCCGTCATGTCACGATTTGTATTCCCGGCTGCTTACCATCAATTGCGAAATGCAAGTTCTATGGTGCGAGCAAAAAGCACGAAGAACCTTGGAGTGATCGCATTTTGAAGCCAACACTGTCAAAGTCGACAGTCTAACATCGTTCTTATTTCGTCGATGAAAGCAAAACGAATCGAAATAAAGAAGTCATGGTGAGCGCCGGGCCAATCGTGCACACAGCGAAGCTGTTGGGTGCGCACGTCGCCAATACAGGGTGACAGGGCACAGCTTGTTAAAGATTTAAGACAAACGAGGTGCATGATGGCCGAGGAAGACGACGTGAGGAGCAAGTTGGAAGCCTTTTGGATGGACCGAATGTCATGTAAATTTCGCCAAATTAAACGCGTTATTGAGTCTTCGCCGTGGAGAGCTTCCTCTACAATAAAAGCACGGCTTCATCGGTGTATTGTGAGAGCTGAAGAAGGTACACCAGGAATAAACGAGCGCAGGAACTGTAGCCACTAAAAGAGTGAGAACGACAAAGCGTGTCTTTCGAATGCCCGACCTCCAGCACGCGCTACATGCCTCCTGCCATGCTTTGGTTACTTTGGTCGCGCGCGCGGGCCAGAGGTTTGCGAGACGCTGACGCATGGTCGAAGGTAGGAAGCTCGTTCTGGAGGTGGGACAGCCGTAGCTCCTCCCTGCTGTTGTCACGTTGTCAATGGCGACAGTAAAGTTTCGGTTCTAAAAAAAAGTAAAACCTTCTTTGAAAACATGACCTTACCTGAACAGTAGAGATGTACGTAACGAGTTACTAGTAACGAATCACTTCTACCTATTTACTTTTTCGGTAACGGGTAACCTATTTAGTTACTTCTTTTTTAAAAAAACAAACGAGTAACGTATTAGTTACCTTTAAAGCCAAGTAAGGAGTAACGGTATTTCGTTACTTTTGAGAAGTAACGTGTACAACAACGTTTAAACAGCGTCGTTTTTAATTCTGACTTGAGAACGCGTCTATTGCGACAGAGGCAGAGGGGCAGCCTGAAAAAACAACTAAACAGTATGACGGTCTAGAAACGTGTATCGCTGAATACGTCAGACGAACTCTACGACTGGGAATGTCCTCCACCCAGCGAGTACAATAAGATTCGTTGATGGAACGTTCTAGAATCTTGTTGCCAACACGGGAAGGAAGGCGTATTTCCTATTGTCAAACTTGGAACTTTAGAAGCTGAAAAAACAAAAAATTAGAGAGCGGAATTCCAGATTCACCAGCTCTTCCCGAAGCACAACACTGCCGTTCATTCGAGCGCGTCAGAAGAACGACTCTTCGGGGTCGTCGGAAATGTGTTCTCAAGGAAGCGGGAAAAAATAATATAACGACTACTGAAAAGAAAACAATAAACTATGAAACAAAAGCAGTTGTATATTTGGTCGTCAAAGTGGCGAGAAAAGTATGTAGTTACTTTGAAGTACACTAACGGGTTCCTTTTTAAAGCAGGTAACGAGCAACGAATTAAGGTACTTTTTGAGCGAGTCCCCTGTCATGGTATTTAGTTTTTTTTTTTTTTTTTTTTTTTGGTAACGTGCAGTACATGCTTGCTGAAAAGAACATAAATTATATCAAGATAGATTGCGCCGGACAGCTGAACTATCTTCTCTATGGCACCTTTTCTTAGCATCGCGGCAGACAACAAGGCTGGAACACGCGCCCAGGAAAACTAAATTAGGAACAGGTGAAAGTGGTTTTAGATTCTTTTGAAAACCGAGCTAATTTATTGCGCGCACATAAAAAAAAATATATTATTTCGTTAAATGCATAATCCCGACTTTCGCATCGAAAACACCAAAGTCTGGTTTCTTGTTCGATAAATGTGGTGAGTTTTTGAACATGTTCTCCAGTTTTACGGGCAGGATGTTTGAGCTCACGCCCTACAAATAAGGGCTCTACCTGCACCGACTAATGGAACAAATAAAGTGCAAGCAAGAAACGTTACGTGCCACTTGAAAAGGGACAAGGCCGGTAATAAGACACAACGTTTTGGGCGTGACACGCTCCCTGGAGCGATTCGTCGATATAGAGCGTTACACTTGGATGTTCTCGTGGATGATTATGGTTGTCAGTTATTACCGCCATGTTTCAAGACTCTTTTCTTTTTGAAGAAGGGTTCGTTGATGGGAACTCGTCTCCAACTGGTACGTATACCGTCATGTCCTGCCCATGCACCGAAAGTGGTCCCAAAATGGTAACGGATGACGTCATACGAGACGGTCTGTCATGTTGAAGGATGTTCCAAAGCTGGAGTTTCGTTGTAGAAACGTTCGCAAGGTAGTTCAGCGAAAGGGACCATCGCAGCGTCCCAACTCGTCGCTGTTGAATCTACCGTGCCCTGACAATTGTTGGAAAGCGACCTTCCACAGAACAGGTGTCCGTCACTTCAACTCCGCTATACTGCGCTACCGCCAGAATCGCGGCACGCAGCAGCGTGACAGTTCTATGACGTCATCCATCAGAAATTGAAGAGTCACACCTGAGGACGTGGCAAGCACCAGGCGGGAACGCGTTACAGGTATCATTAACAGCGGCACCACACAAGCGACATTATCTGTGCCAAGAGAGTCCGAAATTAGAGCGCGGACACCTGTAACGTTTTTTGCGTAGCTTTGGAGGCTCGTGGGCTGCACTGAATGTTGAATGCAAATATAACTCCTGTGGATCTGATACACCACGTCGGTAGAGTTGCAGTTATTAAAAAACGCTCAGCCTTTCTACTCTGGTGAAGAAGGAAGACCAGCGGAGCTGTTCAATGGAAAGTAATTGTTGGCCACAAGTCGGCAAGCCAGAGTGGAAAGGCTGCCGCCATTTATGAAGGACGGCGGCAACCAGATACGTGGCTTGCCGCCGTCGCTCATAGATGGCGGTAGGTGTCCAGATCTCGATGTCTTCATTTCTTTGCGGGGTGCACGATCCTGGAGAAACTAGCCCTTAACAGCTCCGCTGTAAAATCGTCTTTTTGAGCTCCAACCTTGCCTTGCAATAAAGCCCTTCAATATAGTGGGGTTTTAAAATTCAGTTGCCAATGGTCATTAAATTAGGTATGTTCTTATTCGCCGAGTTGTCAATTTGCTTAGTGGAATTTCTCGATACAATAAATAACATCGAACAACTGTAAACTTTTCCTTTTCTTTTTTCTTTTTTCGCACCGCCGTAGATTGTTGATTGTGTCACGGTTTCGCTGAATGTTGTAAGCACTGCCATTATGCCGAGAAAAGGGCTCCAAAAATCGCAAGTAAGGCGAAAAGCAGCGGTTGAGCGAAAAAAAGAAAAAAAAAAAAGAAAGAAAACTGCACAAAGAGTAAGAGAGACAAATGCTCCAGATCGAACATGGGAACGCTCCACATTGAAATCGCCGCGTGGAGGAAACAGCGAAGTAGATTAACCGTCGCGCGCAAAGAAAAACCGGAAAGTAGGGAAAACATTCGCTCCCCACCATTTGCGAACATCGGAATTGCCCACGACACACACACTAAAGTATTGTTTTCCCTAGCCTTTTTTTTTTTTTTTTTTCCTGAGAGTTCGTGTTGGAGAAAACGGCTCGTACAAGAGCAGAGGCCGTGGCGCCCGGCATCGTTGAGGCGGGCTGCGAAGAAAATCGTTACTGAGACGCGCTCGGCTTCATGTTTCAAATCCAGCGTGAGAACAACGGACCAGCGTTTCAAACAGCTGTCTCATGATTTATCAGCAGGAAAATGGTTGTACGCGGAGGATAGTGATCCATTGTAACTGGACTTGTTGTGTGCCATACGCTGCTGTAGCAATTATATTTTTATGTTATGTAGATAAGTCCTAACAGCGAAGAAAACACAACACTGACAGCAATTAAATTACAAAAGATATATCATTTACTTCTTTTCCGCTTTGCCAGAATTGTCCGAATTATTTTCCACTTGTTAAATACATGAAGGATTTATGAATCCGCACTCTTCACTCGATGAACTCATTCAACGTGTACAAAGTGCGGCCGTAAGGTCCAACACATTTGACCATCACTGGCAAATTCAGAATTCCAACGTATATACCTGAAATTGAACACGCAAACGTAGTTTCGCAAAATGCTTTATGTCTTTTTCTTAATTTTTTTTAGCGCCCAAATCGGAGGTAGTGAAGTATTAAAAATACATCAAAATTGTAGGCCGTGTGTTTTCTGTCTTTTATACCAGCCTGTTTATCGTCTGTACATGGGTTCATGAGCTCGTTCCAATGTGGCTTGCTGAATGCCAAAAACGATAAGAACCGGTAACAGGGGCTTGCAAGGAGCAAGATAATCAAGATGATTAATATGTTAACGAAATACATGAATAATGACCACCTGGGAGCAAGCTCACTAACCAGTACGCAGAGGACGAACATACGGTACAGGGAATAGGAAATGAACAGTCGCCGTTTTCGTTCTGTTTTTAACTCCTCACCTCGTCTAACTCCAGCTCTGAAAAAAAAAAATAGACATAAAACTTGTTGCGTGTCTGTGACAGCGTGTCCATGGGAGTATGCACGTTTTGGATTTATAATTTTGCAAGGCGTGCCATATGTGCAGATCCTTACGGCTGCATCCTGTACACCTCACTTTTGGACGTCAGGGGTTATATTTGTCTTTTAACGAAGTAAGCCCATTTTAAATTTTCAGTATTGGAACCAGCAATTATTACAAATACCGATCTCAATTGAGTAACTGTATACTCCGTCATTTGCTTTTGTTTTTTCCCCAACCCTAGTAACTGACATTTTAGGACGCAAAGTGTGGCCTCTTTCGTGTTCGTTCTCCGGCGTTGTTATCTTCTAATGCTTCAATTTTATTGGAAGCCGAGCGACGATAGGATGCTCAAATCCCCCCCTCCCCCTCTCCCTTCCCTTCCCTCCCTCCCCCTCCCCTCCCCTCTCTCACCCTTCCTCCCTCCATCCCTCTCTCTCCACCCCCCCCCCCCCCCCCCCCCCACGGCCCGAGTTTCTTTAGCTGACAATGCCTGTAGCTGTTAGCCTTCAAAACGTCGGAAGGGGAAAAAAAGGATAGTGCTTCGTGCAGCAACGCCTTGCGCAGGATGTGGCGAACTTCGTGTTGCAGATATAGTTTCTTCTCCGTAATCCTTCAGCGCTAAAGTGAACGACAATATCTATTTCGATTGGTATTTTGTCCTTATTTTAGAAACTTTCAAGATATGCCTTGCCTACCTACAGCTTGCTGCAACGCAAGAAACATAGGTGAGAAAAGTGGCTGTTTGTGAGATGCTTGGATGCAGACCACGTCAGAATGCGACAGCATTTGGACGTTTCTTCTATGAAGGCCATATCTCAACGATAAAATTGAGACGAATCTCGTTCCTTTTCTCGGCCCTTGGTCGCAGCAGAATTACCGAAAACGCTCATTTCTCTCTATCCAAACGCTGTTCTCCTTCGAGGCGTTGTGAAGACGACCTTTTCTTTATACTGGTTTTCGTGAAGACGATCAAAACACTTCCAGCACCCGCATGTCTTCTATCACATGATTTAGAAATAGGCTGTACTTTTTATGCCCAGCAGTATCCTGTCTCACTTATCCTGAAACATTTACGCCACCCAAACTTAAGTTTACTATCAACTGTGTCCGGCGTTAAATATTCTACACAATAAATTTTGTGCATTATCAAGATTCTCGAGACCTTGTCCATCAATCTTTTGACCTACAATTTTATTATAATCATTTGTTGCCTTATTGTTTCATTCTATCCAGCAAAAGCCAGCACTTAAGACGATTCCGTTATCCCTTTAGGGAGCGCAGAACGAAGCCCCGTACGCTACAAAAACCAGATATTCTAGCATTTCCCTGTCGCTACGGAATACGACACATATATGTCTATCTCTTCAAATTGAGCCCTATACGCAATTTTTGTACTTTGCCCAAATACCGCTTAAAACGGATCCCTGACGTTAATGACCTATGAAACACGCGTTCGTTTTTCACCCCACGCAATAGAAGTCCCCAAAAAAAAAATAGAAAAAAACGAGCAGCGTTCACCCCCTCAATTCGCAGCCAGAAGAAGCCGCCCACGTGATCTGGAGCCGATTATATACCGCCAATGTAGATCACAGCCACGCGCTGGGGTTGGCAAAGCACAGGACACGCGCTGAGCTCCAGACATTGTTATGGCTCGGCTATTATCGTCGTTGCAGCGATTGGATACGGGCCACTACCCGAGTGCATGTCGAGGCATCGATTGTCACGAGCCCAGATCGAATGCGTACGCAGTCTTCGCGTCGACTGTGTGAGCAGCATTTGAATATCGTCACCGCAAAGCTCGATGACGCATTCCCGGGGATCGTACTGTTGCCATTGTCCCCACAGCTCCGTCATCCAATTTCGCGAAGGAGCAAAAGGCGTCTTTGGAAGGAGAGACTGAAACAAAAGCTCCGCTTTCATCCTTTCAATTCCGCCGCGATGAAGACGCTTCTTGGTCAGTGGTGTTGCGTTCGAGTATTCTTGGGTCCCACTAGTGCCAGAAAGCTGGTGTAAAGTAAGACATATTCCTACCCAATGTCGTTGCACGTTCTCACTTCGTACACTAAAAACATTTCGTCGGGACTGACCAAACACCTCCTACTTTCTTCTATCAGCATTTTTGTTTTGTGACTAAAACATTGCTGATAATGATATATATATATATATATTTTTTTGCATTCGTTTCTCCCAGATTTCTACAGCGGAGCTGTTAAGGGCTAGGTTCCCCAGGATCGTATACGTGTATGTCAACACAAACCTACCTGGACAGCTACCACCATCTATAAGCGACGGCGACAAGCACACAACCAGTATGGTTTCCGCCATCGCTCGTAGATGGGGGCAACCTTTCCAGCTATAATAGAAGAATGGATAGTTGGGCGCGTTGGTGGTAATTCATCGTAGGAAACAGCGCGAAAAATAGACGACGACGAAGAAGGAGCACACGCACCCTAAAGCACACAGTGTATCGAGTACAGCTCCGCTGGTCTTCCTACTTCACGAGATTGTAAAGGCTGAACGATTTTTCTTTCAGCGTTTTATTTCATTTTTCAATGAACTAATGTTCTCAGCGTAACACCGGTGAGTAGGCATTTAAAAACCAGCTCTCGAGTTCAGTTCCCTCAATTTATATTTAAATTGTTGTTTCCATATTTGCTTGTATACCTTTCCGCGCCCGCCGAATATCCTCAATTTCAGCTAAGCTTTAGTTCTAAATTCAAATTACTAATTGACTCTATGCTCCCGAAAGACGCCCGGTCTGTTCTCCACAGTAGATGTCTAATTTGGTGCCAGTTCCAATCTGCCCATGCTCCTTCGTCAGATTTTAAATCCTGATTTAACCTCCCGCCTAACGCAGTGTAAGATAGTTCAGGCACTATTACTCTTTTCCACATACCCTTTACTGCCTCATGTCCATAACAATTCCACTGCCTCGAGTTTCATGATACATACACTTACTTTCCCTTTCCTAATTCTATTTCCTTCATGTCGACCTAGATATTTAGTGCCCTCATTGAGCGATACCTCCAGATATTTTTACTTTCTCACTGGTATATTGCGATGTTTTGTATTTTTCAGAGGTTCCCTTTTTCGTCATCGAATACAACAGCGCCAGACATGTGACCATTAAAACTCGTGCCGAAAATGTCCCATTCCTTTCCACATATCTCCGTTAGTTCCCGCAATGTATTTGTATATCTAGATTTATTTGGGCCCAAGACAGCCACGACTCCGCAGAAAGGCCGGTTTAAGCCGAGGAAACCCACGGCGCCGCGTGATATAAGGGTAAAGATGTGGTGAGTACAATCAGATGAGTGAATGTTGATTACGAAGGTTCGCGATTGACGATGAAGGTACGACAAAAGTATTAGATATTTGCCATCAGCACAATGTCCTATCACTCCTTTCGAAAGTGTGCCCTCGGTTGTGTAGCTCACGTTTAACGGGAGCAAAAGTCGGACCCAGAGCCACTATATGAGCTACGCTTAGAGTATCGACACTCCGTTCCCCGATCTGCTAGTGGGCGCCGCCTTCTTGGTGATTAACACAGAGCAGACGCAACTGTCAATCGTCACAAGTAAAAAAAAAAAAAAAGGGGACTTCCTCAGCTTTACACACGGTGGAAAGAGGCTCAGGTGATAATGTTTTGCAATGTCGCGAACCGTTTTAACATTTGTGGAGGACGGAAAAGCGTTTCCTGCGATATTTTATAAAGTTTCAGATAACTGGCAACCATGATCTTAACCGCCAAGATGGCTGATGTGTCGTTACTCTGGAGCGCAGATTATTTACTGGCTCTAGTCGGATCTACCCGTTGGCGAGATTTGTACATTCCGTAGCGTCGGAAGGCGAACGAAATCATATCAAATTTTGTACCTACTGCCCCGAACATGCGCGTTCCTTTTGGGTTACCGTTTGTTAATTCACGGAGAAGCTCTTTACGGTTTGAGTCGGGAACGGAAGTGTTAAGGACAAAGAAATGTAGGGCTAAATTTAAAGTGGCAGAGAGATGTGTGTACCGTATGTCATAGTGATAGCGAGACGCTATAACATGTAGTTTTGAAGGGCACCCGCATTCGTCTTGCCTCCCTGAAGGGGTAATGGATTTGGAAAAAGTGCTGGGGTTTTGCTGGCGAGGGTGAAAGAACATGGGAACAAAGGATTTCTATCACACAAAGGAGGGTAGAAGATTAATGGAGAAGGCTTAGATAAGCGTTTACATACACAAAATTGATGGGGTACATAATTTATGGAGAGAGAAAATTTGGGTAAAATTTAAAGGTTCATAAAATTAAGTTTGGTCTGGGATAAACAATTTTAAATCGGAATCTTACTAATCGCATATCGTTTAGTGGGCAAAAAAAAAAAGAGGGTACAAAGTCTGCTTATCGGTATGAACGTTTAAAAAATTAGCGGACTAGTGAGTGCCGTGACGGTACTTATCAGTGCTTGCGAACGACAAGTTCCGTGGTGTGCTTAAAAAGGACGGTGGAAGCTTGGGGTAATCGTCAGGCACGTAGCCAGGGGGGGGGGGGGGGGGGGGGGGGGGAGGGGGGAGGGCATGGGGCCCGGGGGGAGGGGGGACGGGGGGAGGTTGCTGAGCGTTACCTTTTCGCCAGAACTGGACAATGAAGCAAACGAAAGCATGCAGGGATTCTATTTCTCATGTATTTTGTCAATAAAGGCAACGTGGGCGTTATTTTGTTTGCACGCCACTACAAGAAGCTCATTACATGGCACGTAGACAGCGTCTCGGTAAGGATCACGGCCCGGATCTCACCAGGGGGGGCACAAGCCCCGAGGCCCTCCCCCGCCCCGAAGTCTACGCCTATGGTCGTCTGGATACTCGGCGAACAAGTCGGCGAGAAAGTCGACCACCGCGAGTAGCCGGCACCAAGGTCAAAGGCAGCGCCCGCCAATCGCGGCGCCGGATTCCTCGCCGACATTTTCGCCAAGTGCCCAATCAGTCGACTCCCTTTCACCACCTGACCCCGCTCCCTGGGTGCCTGTGTGGGCGAGAGCGTGATCACGTGACCAAGGATAAACGTATGACTGGCCCAGCGAGCTCGTAGTTTCCGCCACAGTCTCGGGGTAGGGGTGTAGTGGGAGTCAAAGGTATAAGAGAGAGGCGAGCGCTCGGCGGCTAACCTACTCAGCTTGGGTAAATAAACACTCTTCGATCTAGGCAAATATTCGGAGTGCTCCGAACAGCGCATTATTTGCCCGTTATAGCCCACACGCTCCGCCGTCTCCATCGATGTTTGGGTAAGCGCGGAGCTTGTGTTTACGGAAGCCAGACGACCGTAGCGGCAACGACGCAGAGCCGAGGATCTTGATGCTCCTCAATGTTTGGCCTAAGGACAAAGGGCGAATAACTTACGTGCAACTGTCGCGGTTCTTATGATCTTTTTGGGGTGACCCTACCCAACCTATCCATCTAAGTAGTTACCTGGCCGATGGACAGAGCACGCTAACATACGAGGCCATAAGGTGGCTTCCATTGGGTTGGTTTCGGTTTCAGAGGGCTCGCGGCTACGTTGATATGTTATGTTGTTTTCGCTAGATTCTGCGACATAAATCTATCAATTGAGGTACACAGCAAATGATACAATGGTAATGGGCCGCCTTGAGAAATACGACGTAGTTACAAGCTTAAATTTTGGACGGTTTTACGAACACCCTCATATGACCATGTTCTTCGTTCGGACAGGTTCGGCGACGAAACATCTGAAATGATGCCACGGGAGGATTACGAATGTCTACAGCTGCACTGAAGGCACCCGCTGATACTAGTTTTCATAAAAATAAACTAACGAAGTGACCATTGCATGGAGGCGCAGTCAAAAAGCAGGTCGACGACCTGACTAACAATGTGCTGAATAGCAGAGAACAGATGAGCTCGCAAGATTAGTGCTTACTGTTCGGTTTTCGAGGACACCAGCGTTTTGTGAAAATTTCCGACCAGAAATCTTCCTGTAATGGGAATGGAATGCAAAAAAAAAAAGTGATATTGTCTCCATCGGTTTCTTTAAGTAGTCGATAGATGTTTTATTGGGCCATCCTAGGCCGAGTAGGACATTTTTTCAACTATCATACCTGCTAACATATTCATTAGCAGCATTTCAGAATGTCGATCTTAGGAAATTATTTGTTATATAGATATTTTCTTGAAACGTATTACGAATATGATATAAGGTACAAACATGTCAATTGAAGTTATACTTCTGTCGTTGGCGTAATTTAAGAAATAAGATTAAATGGCGCAAGAGAACTGAAGTTCAGCGAGCTTGGCTCAAGTCAAAAGCCAGGCACCACTTCATAGATTTGTGTAGACAGATCTTTATTTGTTTGAAGAGATACGCTTTGTTTTTGCCTACAGCGGCGTAGAGAGTAAACCCGCCATCGACAATGCTGCACTCCGTTTGATTTTGATGCAGTCGGCTTCTTTTTAGCGTTACATCTTGCGTGCCACTTTTGTCAAGCACTCACGAGCTGTTTTTGTCAGGTTTTTCACCCAAGGAGCCCAATCCGTTGTTTCTAAATCAATAAATAAAATTAGATATCTTTAAAAAAAATTGATTGGCTGCATTTTAATTTTAGTAGTTAACTGATCGAGCACAATGTATTGCTTATTTAAATTATTAAATAAACATACCAATGGAATCTTTATATTGCAAAAAATGATTCCCCGACAAAATCAAGCGGAACGGCTTGGTATTGTTATGAAGCCAGAGCACGATGCTTTCCAGAAACACACATCGTGACTCCTTGCGGTTGCCATATTTGCCTTCTTCTTTAAGATCATAAATATACCTTGTGCTTCTTATTGCGCCACTATCACTTAGGCGTTATCACTTTATCAAATTTGCGCTGTCATAAATAATTGACTTCTCAAGCCTTGTGTGTCTTCTTAGACTTATCTACACACTCAATTGGCTGGTAACGATGATTCCTTACCTCGCACGTCTCCGGTACGCCAACGGCGCAAATAGCCAAAACGTGTCATAAATTCAAGTGCAGAAGCGGTACACATAATGGCAGGCAGTTTGGTAGCAAAAGTAAGTATTGGACGACACCTTAAGGCAAAACATCGCGGTAAAACGCGACGAAAAACACGAATACAGCGCCTTCGCCAGGGCGCGGAGGAGAGCGAGGAGAGACGAGTTGGATGCAACCTTGTGGCGGCCGCGTCACGTGATCACAAGATGGCAGCGCCTATGCGACGGAGTGTGGAAAAGTCTATAGTAGATCGGCTTCCGGTGAGGGCGCTGACAATTCCTTCGTCCGGTACGTTAGCCGCAGACTTGTACACGTTACTGAAAAAAAGTAACCGATTACAATTACAATTACTACAGTAAAAAAAGTAACCGATTACCGTTACTGATTACTGCCTCCCAGAAGTAATTGAACAATTACTGCAAAGTAATTGATTACTTTTCACGTTACTTTCACGTTACTTTTTATTGTGATGACAGAAATACACAAATACACAGTAAAATATTGCGCACACAATTTTGTTTGGTTATTGTTTCCTTTTTTGTTTTCAGACCCGGACCTTGTCGTGTAGCTGACGCGTCGACCTAAGGAACAAAGCCCACTAAAAAGTCAATAGCGAGTTCCCGCTTCCCGTCGACTTTATCAGCAATCTGCAACGAGATCCGGAACTCCCCAGCCAAGGCTGGTGGCGTGCTTGTAGAAGAGCGTGGCGTAAAAGAAAAAAGGATTTGCCGACTAATCCTAGTATTATTTTTTTAGATGTTAAAAAAAATGTCAATCATTTTTGCTCCATGGCTGAGTGACTATGCTGATTTTTGTGAGAAAAAAAAATTGTGGGATGAAAAATGTAATTGGTAATTGTGTAATTGATTTTGTAATTGATTACAGAAAAAAAGTAATTGAATTACTCCGAGCGTTACAGCTTGACAAATGTAATTGAAGCGTTACAAAATTACACTTAACTGTAATTGATTACAAGTAATCAATTACTTGTAACGCGTTACGTACAAGTCTGGTTAGCCGCCATGCGACTGTGCGCGAGAAAAGTAAAAAAGAAAAAAGAAATAAAGCTTTTAAATATATCCTTACGTCTTTCTTGATGTTTTCTGTCTCCTGATCTGCCTGGTTCCGTGCACGGACAAATATTTATTGCTTTTCTAGGTCAGACTTCTTTACGTGCTTCGAGGAAATAAAACATATGCACGACGTCAATCAGTCTAATGCGTTTATGAGGAGCACCGGTTCTTCTGCTTCTTTTGCAGAAGCAGAAGAACCGGTGCCAAACTCTGATTGGCTCTGATTGCGGGATACTGGGTACACCTCAAAGCAAGCTGCCTTGAGGTCTAGCCACAATTGTTTTAATCAGTAGTAAACTTGAGGAAGAAAACGAGTTTTCTTCCTCAAGTTTTCTTCCTCAAGTTTACTATCCATACCAACCCGCTCGTTCTGTCCCTACCTGTTTTAATCAGAGCGCAGCGTTCTGACGTCACCACAACCCATGTAAAGGAAGCAGACGAACTTGAGCTCCGCTTTAAGCTGTAACTATAACGTTCTAATCCCGGTAAATTAAGAGGAGTAAACAGAGAAGAAACCTGAATTGTTAATATAAATAAAAAACACAAAAAAGACGAATTTAATTTTTCAGCAACATTTAGTGCATACACGATTACCATTAAGTGTAGGGTGTGACACTGCTTCGTAACACTTTTTGGGGGACGTTTGTTTCCTGAAACCCTAGCTCTATGTATATTCTTCGCGCAAACGTCCGATGCCACTCAAAGTCGCGGGAAGTAAGAGAAAACAACAGACAAGACGTTCCACGCCTCTCCCTGTCCTGTTTTTTTTTTTTTTTTTTTTTCTTCTTTTTCTTATTTCCGGTCATTATAAGAGCTATTTAATTGTCATTGTGTTTCATGTTAATCTTTTTTTCTCGTTACCATGTGACGACTGAAGACAGCGGTGGATCTCGGAACGCAGAGCTCCAGAAGGTTCGAAGGCAGAACTCTGGATCTTACCTGCAGAAAGATAGAAACGACACATTTACGAAAACAGTCCAAGAAAATAAAACATCACTCATAGAAAAAAACGAAACAAAAGAAACATTAACAGCTGTTCAACACCAAACTTTGTCATTTCTCTATATGTTATCATCACAGTAATTTCTGCTAGGCGAAATAGGTACCGACATATTTTCGGAAAGAAGAGACCTTCGTAATTTGCACGAACTCTCGAACGGCAAACTATTATGCCCGAGGGTCTATCAGATAAGATCATTCCCTCCTGTCCAGTCTACATTTTTTTATTATTATTGTGTTCATATATTGGTAAGTTACTCCCCAATGTATAAAAAAACAGAATCACAACTAATGAAACAAATTAACCCCCTTTTGGCACTTTGTCTATTTTGCAAAAGTTTGAAGGCACGTAACTGACAAGGTAAAAATGATAGAAATCTCGAATATTTTATAAAAAAAGTACTTCGTAGTACTACAGTGACAATTTGTAGAATTGTGGAAACTATTTACCGTTCATCAAAAGTGCGCAAGCCCGGATAGCTTCATATTTGTGGCATATCATCTCGTACTGTTTTTAAAATATAGTCTTGGGATTTTGTTTTTTCGCACATTATGCACATCAGGGTTTATTGAGTGCATATAATTTGTTGCTCTAGTTTATAAAGAAACATAATTACAATGCTTCAAACATATCCCGATGTAAAATTTTCGAACAAATTCTAATGTATAACTAAAAAAGAAAACACACCTGTTAAAAAAAAACAAAAAAACATTACGTGCAACATTTCGCACTTTATCGCCGTTTTTTTTTTTTTTTTTTTTTTTTTTTTTTTAATGAACATGCTGCATCAATTTGTCTCCGTCTAAAATATGGTGCTCCGAACCGCACACATTTCGATAATTTTACATTTTTACTCAATATTGGGGAGCTATAATATTACGCTAGATGTTTAAGCTTTACTATAAATTTTTTCTCACATATTCTTCCCAAAAGGATCTATCTTGTACAGATTAATTGTTGTCTTAATTTATAAAGAAAGCTCTTGACAGCGCTTCAAACATGTCTAAAGGTAAAATGTTCCACAAATGAAACGTGCTATAATTTTTAATACATATTTTAATTTTCGTAATGTATTTTACACCACATCGCCATGTTTTCTCAATAAACGCAGGTTGTACTATTTTGCCTCTGTAAAAATAATGCAGTTCAAAATGTGCCGTCCAGACCGGCATAGTTGTCGAGTTCACGGCCTCATTTATTGTGTTTAATATTGAAGTTCTCATAATATACTTTTTCTTTTAATGTGTGCCCAAGTACCAACAAGTTTTAGATATCTCACTCACACTATAAACCCATCCACTTAGTGCACCTACAGAATCCAAGCACTACATACCATGGCCGGATTTAGGTGGGGGGGGGGGGGGGGGGGGGGGGGGAGGGGCGCCCCAGGGCTTCTAAACTCTCCAAGGTGAACGTTTTTTTTTTAGTTAAGAAATTGATATACACTATAGTCCGTTGCAACTCAAGAAGGTAGGGCGATGGAAAAGAAGGCCGGGGAGGAGGAAGCGGACAGAACGCTAGAGAGAGGAGGATGTTTCCCCCTCTCGCCTCCAGCGTTCCGTGAGCTTCTTCCTCTCCAGCCTTTCTTTCCTTCCCCTACCTTCTTGAACTGTAACGTACTATAGCCAAAAGTTTAGTTTTTGGTAACATAGCAAATATCAGGTCAACAAAATAGATCTGGGCAATGTTTTGGCCGTAACGTCATCACATACGAGCACCAACGCTTCGACTATAAAGGGGGAAGGTCGCGATCCCCGCCCTATATACAAGGTGTGATCAAAAGGCTCTGGGACAGATTTCGTAGCGTGTAAGGAGAGGGCAACACAGTAAAAAATCCGCCTGGTCCGGGTATCGAACCCGGGACCTCTCCATGATGCATGCAGTGCTGCAGTGATGCGCGCGCATGCAGTCGGAGAAAAGGGATCTTCATGTCTTGTTACACCAAGGCGTACCTCTGCGAACATTTGGAGCTGCGCGGCACCAGTTTGTTTTACCAGATGCACGAGCATAATGGCGATCTCTCCATAGACTACAAAGCAAAGCGTGAGTGAACATCAGTTTTACGTCAAACTCGGCAAATCTAAAACAGAGACCTCCGAAATTATTCAGAAGGCTTTTCTGAAAAAGCAGTGAGGTGTGAGAGGTGTTTTGAGTGGAGCTCACGCCTCAAGATTGGCAGAACGTCACTGAAGACAAAAATAGCTCCGACAGGGTCGCCCTATACCGCTCTTCGTCTTCCAGCGATGTTCCGCCGTTCCTGAAGTGCGAGTGCGACTTAAAACACTTTGCGAAGTTCACTGCTTTTCGACACAATAATCACGCTGAATCATTTGAAATGTATCTGTTTTATATTTGCCGAATTTCACGCAGAATCGGTGTTCGCTCTCGCCCTGGGCTTGCAGCCTATAGTGAAATCGCCATCGTGCCCGTGCACGTGGTCACAAAAAATTGCGTAGTGCAGCTCCAAATGTTTACAGAGTGACGCCCGTTGGGTAAAACAAGACATGGAGGTCCCGTCCTTCGACGTCCTGCTGCGCGCGCAGCGCTCTGCTGCCCTTTCTTTTTGCGCTACTAACTCAGTCCCGGAGCTTTTTGGTCACGCCTGGGGCCCTAAGCTGGACGCTTGGCGAAAACGACGGCGAGAAATTTGGCGGCCGCGATTGGTCAACGCAACACTTCACCTTGGCGCAGGCCAATCATAGCCGCCGAATTTCTCGCCGACTTTTCCGACAAGTGTCCAGATTAGGGCCCCTGGAATATATGTATGCGCTCGATTCGGTTAACCGGTGACTACATCGTACTGAAATGAGTGACGGTGCACTTTTGGAACGGCTTGATTGGCCCGAAGGGCACCTTAGGTCGGCTCTGCTATGATTTAATCTGAAATAGAGTACAGTTCACTGCGCAAAAGTAGACACACTTTTACTTCTTGGAGCAAGCTTTACACGCGAGGATCAATAAAATATAGACCCAGGGCAACATTATTGTGGACGGCTATGGTATAACTGAAGATGCGACGAGGAACTCAGGGAGAGCAGGGCCACTAAACTCGTTAAACACAAAGTTGACGGAGTGCACCGATTGGCCTATCACGACGATGACTTCGCGCTTTTTTGCGGACGTCCAATCGGCGCGCTCCGTAAACTTTCTGCTCCAACTTGTGTTTGACGAGCTTAGGGCCCCAGGAGACGAGAACGCGCAGGGTCGTGGGAAGGTCGAGCTCAGGTTCGAATGATTAGTGGGTGAACGCAAAGTAGATACAAAGCCTTTGTATCTACTCACACTTCGAACGCGATCGATTGCCAAACGCCGGCGTCCAGCGTTCCGTCCTCGCAATGAACGCGTTCGAAGAGTGAGTAGAGACGAAGGAAGCTACCTTTTTACATCTGCCCACTGATCATTCCAGTAAGAGCTCGGCGTTCCGACGAATCGAAGCGCACTCGTCTCCTCCTCTCCCTCATTTTCCTAGTGCATAGTGACAAGATGTGAACGGCAGGGGGGAAGCTTCAGTTCTCCCGCCACCAGCACGAGTTCCCTCCCTTTGACAACACTGCGGGCGGGGACTCGTGCCATAGCCTCCCATATACTGACAAAGCCTGGCAGGTCGCTTCGAGAAGTGGCCGCCGAAATAGAAAAGGTGGAGCGGCAGACAACGGATGAGACGAGAGCCACGTGACTGGCGCCCCGCTGCGGCGAGACGCAGAAACACACTTCTCCCGAGCGAACAAGTATGTTTCGAGTCCTCGCCGCTGCAGATACTGTGCGCTGATGTCCAGCTTCCCCCAATAAACGGCTCTGGCTTCCCCGAGAAATGGCTCTTTGATGCTCTGTGCTACCAGATCCTCGCACACCAAACCTGCGACCGGGCACTCTATGGCTCCGTCGTCGAACTGCCAGGCTTTATGAGTATAGAGGAGGCTATGGCACATAACGTGGCAATGCGCGCTGAAGCCTGCAAAAATCAGGAATTGCTCACAGGGCCGCAAGAACCTAGGTATGTCCGGCGTACCGTCTTATGCACCATGTGTTAATGAACTTGATACTAATAACAAAGCGCAAACTTAACAAGGATGAAGAGGAACACATACGATGGAAATCTCTCCTTGTTCAGGTTGCGTCCGCGTCCTTCTTAAGTTCGCGCTATTTTATTAATGTCAAGTATGAACCAACTAGCCCAATCAAAATTCGTGTTAAAGTAACGCGCCGGCGCGAGAGTTCCGAGACATCCGCTGTCGTTCTCATTTTTCGAGTGATTATATCGACAATGCTATATCTTAACGTTATACTCTGTTCCTTGCTGAGAGGAGTCATAACGTCAACTTACAATACACCCCTTAACGCCCCTCTTTATTTTTTTTCCAGGGCCTGTTATTGGAAAAGCCCCTTTGTGCTGTCCTAGAGAGCTTGCAAATCCGTACTCTCGGCTGAGCGGAGCAACAGAGTCGATACTAATAGGACGTGACCCGGCCGAGAAGGGTCTCCTCCAGCGTCAATCTTCTTTCGGGTTCTATAATCCAGTAATTCCCTTCGGATTAACCCGCACTCAATTAAACTCATGGACAAGCGTAAGAAAGAAATATACCGCTTTCTTTTGTTTAAGGCTTCCCCAGATCTCGGAATACTGCTCGAAATGATCCCCAAGGGGCTAAAAATAAGTAAAGTAATAAAATACACGTAACGTCTAGACAAGAACTTGCAGCTACTGAAGGCGGGGATGACTGCTCCGGAGGAAAGACCGTATAGTAGGGTTGCCCTCAGGGGACTACGAAGAAACTCCGTCCGGACGACGCATTTTATGTCTTTATGTCTTAGACCTTGCAGTCATCGATGCGGGCTCTAGTGCGGCGTCAGCTTCTGCATTCCCTCGTCGTAGTTACTGGCCAGAAAACGTGAGCCGTGAAGAATGAACCTTTCCCCAAAAGAGACCTCTTCCGCACGAACCCGCTTTTCTCAAACAGTGGTGAAAGCTCGAATTAAGGTCGGAGGACGACAGCAAAAATGGCGGAAGCTCCTCGCTGATATCACAGTTTCTCCTGCCTCCTTCGCGTCGCATGTGCTGTCATTTTTCTTTCCCCGACGCTTATCAAAGGGGCGCGTTAAAGGGAAACTGAAGCGGTTCTCTATTTGAGAAAAAACATTTCAATGGCCTTCATTCTACCTCCAGGATCAGGAATATCAAGATTATTTTTCAATTTGGTGCACGGAGGCTTCAGAAATTAATTTTTAAAGTACCGCCGAAGCCCCTCCTTCCCGGGGCGTGACGTCACACTAGGAGCGTTCGGAATATCTGCTCTCGCGCATCTTCAGCGCCTGTCAAAGCTATGCACGCGCACTCTTGCTATTTTCAGAAAGGTCAGAAAGAGACGTCACGACTGGTGTCAGTGCGGGGAAATATACCTGGCAAGCTTGCCGTTGCACGCGCTGAACACACGAGCGACACGCGCTTGGAGGCCCGAAGATCCTAGTATGACGTCACGACTGGTCGAATGTTTTTTCGCTTTTTCTCGCTTTTAGTTGCATCTTCGAGGAAAACAAAAGTGATATTCAGATTCACGGGATAAAAATACGCCAGAATTCACCTCTAACTCGTTTTTTTCAAGAAGTGTTTCAGCTTCCCTTTAACTAGTAGCCGTCGGACCAAATATCCGCCATTTTTAGGGGCACGGACTTTGAGGATGTGTTGGAGATTAGGGACATGGAGCGTTCGGCATTTTCTACGACTCATTTCATATATTTAAAACGAGTGCTGCGTCCGTGTTCGTCTAGGAGTCGGATCCAGTCACACGTTTCGTGCCCATGGATGGATGGATGGATGCTAACGGCCCTACGCTTCCTATTGGGCGGCAGCTTGCGCCACCTAGCCCAGCCCAAGAAATGCCGACGGTCAATGTTGCTCGATGAACCTTTGAAATCGGTCTATTGTTGTAGGTTGTTGCGGGCAGCACTGCTAGGTTTATCAGCCACAAACGCTACTCCCGCTAGAGAACGTTAAGGTTAACCGCGTTACGATAGGGCCGAGACCCAAACAACTTGCCGATATGGTTGGTTCTTCCTCGGGTCCTGCGCCTCTTAGGAGAGTGTGCCACGCGTCAAAACAATCGCTAACACGGGGCAGGCGCAAGGCTACAGAGGGGAGGAAAAACGCACCCGCGCGGTTCGTCCGTCTCTCATTGTCCGCGTTTTCGCAACCTCAAGCATTGCTCCCGATGCACGAGGGGTAGCTTTAGCAACACCGCGTTTCCCACGCGCCACAGATATTTATAACAATTTACTTATTTTGTTGTTTTCAATGGCGCTCAGCAAGTTTCCAGATGAACCCATACGTATAGTTTTCCTAAATAAAAAGCGGATAAACAAATTTTAGTTAGCGCATTTTGTCGGTGAACTGCCGCACTTCTTATAAACGAGGCGCTTGAGCTAACGTTTCTGTAAAAAAAAAAAAAAAAAAAAAAAAAAACAGATGCAATCAATAATTGAGCTCTGCATAAAAAAAAAACGCATCAAATAACGAGGTTGAGAACAAGATTCTCCGCAAAAATGTGATGTGAGCAGATAGTTTTTTTGCGTGAAGGCATCATCCCTGTCCCGTAAATCGTTACCATTTTCTGCCGACCGCGGTTATTTGCTACACTAGTGCTCTGCGGGAAAGCAGACCTACAGGTTTTGTTCATAAACAGTATGGCTATTACTCGATCAAATACGGTAATTATCCCACCATGTCGTGACATTTTTAGCCCCATTAAATTACGTATCCTGGCCGTGAGCATCTACTGCACAAACCGAATTGGTGTAGCTTTCACAGCTATTCTAAAATACACTATAAAACGTTATAAAAACGCTATACGCTATAAAAATACTAAAAACAAGCATCCTGTGTAACCTTAACGTCGCCTAACGCTCGTTCATGTCGATCGTTCATGACGCTCGGTCATGGGGCTCGTTCAGGACGATTCTATCATAAAAAAAGGATTCACGAAAGACATTCTGTGCTTAAAAAAAAAAAAAAAAAGGCAGAGCATGCACAAGAAAGAGTAAAGGTGCCATGAAATGAAATTTAGGCTGGAATAAAAATTTTTAGCTAATCGCATATCGTTTATTTGACCAAAACAAAAAGGGTCGAAAGTCAAACCAAAAATTTAGCGGAGCGGACTACTTCGTACCTCCTTTCGTTCGCAAGCTTTCCGCCTTTTCACTATGATACATCCGCGGTGCCCAAAGCACGCCAGCCAACCCCAGCTCACGCATTGGACACGAGAACTGCGTCACTCGGACGTATGCGCTCGCCAACAATCAATCCATCGACGAATATATAAATTCGTGCTCGGGGCCAATGAGTGCCGTGATGGCAGTTATCGTCTACTGTGAACGACAAGCTTCATAGCGTGTCAAGAAGAACGGTGGACGCTTGGATTTGTCGTACCGGTGCCCAAACACTTCACAACGGCGTGATTTCTCATATTGCTTTTGAGTTGAGGAGGAACGCTAAGGAGGAAGAAGTTGAAAAATCACTTCATAAGCCCATGAAAGAAGCCCTAATTTTTTTTTTTTGGTACAGTCTGGTTAGCACCCGCGTCATAAAATTAATTTTCCTCGAAAGAATACTCTTTAGAGCAATATTGACGGAGCGAGATTTATTTTAAATTCTGCGCTCAAAGTCAATGACGTCACGGAATGGTCACACTCGCTTTCCACCTCAACGAAATGGTCATTCGCTCTTTCCACCTCAAAGTGGTGGCAAAGCCGATCCAGCCCTCGTCCACGCGCCCGAAATGCCGAGAAAGAAAACACGTGGAAAGTAGGTGACTACCGACTCAGTCACGTATCGCGCCGTCAATATTGCTCTAATTTTTT